>NC_133122.1:98503369-98818330 GCF_033568475.1 Henckelia pumila | reverse complement strand
TTGTATATCCCTGGAACTGATGGACGAACTGTTCTTCAATCAGGTCCACGAACGGATATTTAATCCCTCTGATAGATTGCACTAGAAAATCTATCAGAAGTTTCTACGAAGAGATTAACGAATTTGATCCGTTAAACCAGACTGTAATTCAAAATTCACAGACTGGATTTTATCGAGCAGAGGGGGAAGGGGGGCGGCCACTACTTAGAGAAAATCACTAGGTTTTCGAAAATTTGTGACCTGTTGTGTGTAATTTCTGTTGTAGTGACCCTTACCCAGATCACCTACTAAACAGAACTTAGGCATGCAATTAACTTAATTAAAACAGATATCAGAATAAAACTGCGGAAACCAATAACATTATACAATCCCAAGTAAAGGAATCTGTAATTATTCAATAATATACAACCAAATCGAATAGCTGTATAAACCCAAACAACAGTAATAAAACCTAGACGAAGCTCCAGCTGGCCAACCACTGACTAGCCCCTCCTGGATCCACCCTCCTCGTCCAATCGCAAACCTGCCCCATGGAATAGGGTGTCCAGAAAATACAGAGTACGAGACGTGAGCATAAAACGCTCAGTGCGAGAGTATGAGTATACATGCATGCAAAGTGAACTCCCTATAGACTCGAGGTCAAGGATCAGATAACAGAGACAGACCGGGCCCTGGTATGTAGCACGCTGTGCCGTCGCTTCAGGAGGTGGCTCCCATACCGAGATAACCGTGGAAACGCCGGACCCAAATCGATGGAAGTCCATCCACTAACAGGATAGGGTACAACCCTACTAACAGACATCTCGAAAGAGATACAGCAAGATGCAAATGAATGCAGCATAATATCATGGCATATAAATCATGCAGTCACATAATACATGTATACTCAGTCAGGATATCTCGAACAGTACTTTCGTACCTCAAAACAGTGCAAGCTCTACCAACTCTAGGTCCACGCCTATAGTCTGCTCTACACTGCCAAATGATACTACTATCATTAAAGTGCTCTAAAAGCCTTAACTAAGCTATTGCATACTCCTAAATATTTATAGGAAGCAAAAGCTATACCTTCGTCCGTCGTTAGCCCTTTGATGTCGATGCCTCCAGAACTTGGGCACGACTCCGCTACGACTACCGAACGCCTCTCCGACCTCCGGACCAAGCCTAAGAAGACTAGAACAGCTCCAAAAGGACTAGAAAGGAAAGGAGAACTCGGAATTGGCAAATGAAAGTGAAGTCTCGGCCTTCTATTTATAGACAACGATCGGAACTTCCGATCCTTGATCGGAACGTCCGAACCTCGATCTGAACGTCCGATCCTGTCATCGGAGCTTTCGAAGATCCTGATCTGCCACGTGTCAAAATATCACTTGATGACTCCGGATAGGGGTGATCGTAGCTTCCGGTCCTGATCGGAGCTTTCGATCCAACCACACGTCATGCCTGACGTAATACCGATCGGAGCTTCCGATCCTGTTCGGAGCTTCCGATCCTGATCGGAGCTTCCGATCTCACCTTCAGAGCTTCCGAACTCTACCCAATTAATTATGATTAATCCCTCAATTACTGATTTTGGTTATGGGCTACTACATTCTCCCCCACTTAAGATATTTCGTCCTCGAAATCAGATCTTAAGTACCGAATGCAAATACAGAAATCAGAACATTCTTTATTCAAATCAAACGTTTACAGAGTTTGCAACTGAATACAACTTAAAGAATGAAATCAAAACAACTCAGGATGGTCTTTACGCATCCTGTCCTCAAGCTCCCAAGTAGCTTCCTCAGTGCCTCGGCGCTGCCACTGAACTAAAACCAAAGGAATGACTTTGTTCCGTAAAACCTTATCCTTATAATCAAGGATGCGAAGAGGTTTCTCAACATAAGTCAAATCCTTGTCTACCTGAACCTCAGATCGCTGCAGAATATGAGATTCATCCGCCACATACCATCACAACAGAGATACGTGGAACACGTCGTGAATGCTGGATAGATGCGATGGCAATGCTAGTCGATAAGCCAAATCGCCAATACTCTCCAAGATCTCAAACGGACCGATAAATCTGGGAGACAACTTGCCCTTAAGGCCAAATCTGAGAATCTTGCGGAAAGGTGACACTCTCAGAAACACTTTCTCCCCGACCTCGAACTGCAAAGGCCTACGCTTGATATTAGCATAACTGGCCTGACGATCCTGTGCCATCGCTTCAGGAGGTGGCTCCCATACCGAGATAACCGTGGATACGCCGGACCCAAATCGATGGAAGTCCATCCATTAACAGGATAGGGTACAACCCTACTACAGACATCTCGAAAGAGATACAGCAAGATGCAAATGAATGCAGCATAATATCATGGCATATAAATCATGCAGTCATATAATACATGCATACTCAGTCAGGATATCTCGAACAGTACTTTCGTACCTCAAAACAGTGAAAGCTCTACCAACTCTAGGTCCACGCCTATAGTCTGCTCTACACTGCCAAATGATACCACTATCATCAAAGTGCTCTAAAAGCCTTAACTAAGCTATTGCATACTCCTAAATATTTATAGGAAGCAAAAGCTATACCTTCGTCCGTCGTTAGCCCTTTGATGTCGATGCCTCCAGAACTTGGGCACAACTCCGCTACGACTACCGAACGCCTCTCCGACCTCCGGACCAAGCCTAAGAAGACCAGAACAGCTCCAAAAGGACTAGAAAGGAAAGGAGAACTCGGAATTGGCAAATGAAAGTGAAGTCTCGGCCTTCTATTTATAGACAACGATCGGAACTTCCGATCCTTGATCGGAACATCCGAACCTCGATCAGAACGTCCGATCCTGTCATCGGAGCTTTCGAAGATCCTGATCTGCCACGTGTCAAAATATCACTTGATGACTCCGGATAGGGGTGATCGGAGCTTCCGGTCCTGATCGGAGCTTCCGATCCAACCACACGTCATGCCTGATGTAATATCGATCGGAGCTTCCGATCCTGTTTGGAGCTTCCGATCCCGATCGGAGCTTCCGAACTCACCTTCGGAGCTTCCGAACTCTACCCAAGTAATTATGATTAATCCCTCAATTACTGATTTGAGTTATGGGCTACTACATTCTCCCCCACTTAAGATATTTCGTCCTCGAAATCAGATCTTAAGTACCGAATGCAAATACAGAAGTCAGAACATTCTTTATTCAAATCAAACGTTTACAGAGTTTGCAATTGAATACAACTTAAAGAATGCAATCAAAACAACTCAGGATGGTCTTTACGCATCCTGTCCTCAAGCTCCCAAGTAGCTTCCTCAGTGCCTCGGCGCTGCCACTGAACTAAAACCAAAGGAATGACTTTGTTCCGTAAAACCTTATCCTTATAATCCAGGATACGAAGAGGTTTCTCAACATAAGTCAAATCCTTGTCTACCTGAACCTCAGACCGCTGCAGAATATGAGATTCATCCGCCACATACCGTCGTAACAGAGATACGTGGAACACGTCGTGAATGCTGGATAGATGCGGTGGCAATGCTAGTCGATAAGCCAAATCGCCAATACTCTCCAAGATCTCAAACGGACCAATAAATCTGGGAGATAACTTGCCCTTAAGGCCAAACCTGAGAATCTTGCGGAAAGGTGACACTCTCAGAAACACTTTCTCCCCGACCTCGAACTGCAAAGGCCTACGCTTGATATTAGCATAACTGGCCTGACGATCCTGGGCAGTCTTAATCCGTTTCTTCATCTGATCAACAATGTCTATCGCCTGCTGGATAAACTCCGGTCCTTCAGCCTGTCTCTCCCCCACTTCTTCCCAGAAGAGTGGAGTACGACAACGTCGCCCATACAATGCTTCAAAAGGTGCCATCTCAATACTAGTGTGATAGTTGTTGTTGTAAGCGAACTCGATCAACGGCAAATGATCCTGCCAGGCTGAACCAAAATCCATGACGCACGCTCTAAGCATATCCTCTAACGTACGGATAGTGCGCTCAGACTGACCATCAGTCTCTGGATGATAGGCTGTACTCAAACTGAGAGTAGTACCCATCGCACGCTGAACACTCCCCCAGAATCTAGAAGTAAACCTGGGGTCCCGATCGCTGACAATGCTCACAGGCACTCCATGAAGTCGGACGATCTCCTGAATGTACATCCGTGCCATGCGATCCACAGAGTACTCTCGGCTATAGGCAATGAAATGCGCTGACTTGGTGAGTCGGTCCACCACAACCCAGATAGCATCACAGTTCCTCGGGGATACCGGCAAATGGGTCACAAAGTCCATAGTGATAAACTCCCATTTCCATTCAGGAATAGGCAGACTGTGAAGCAATCCTCCAGGTCGTCGGTGCTCTGCCTTGACCTGTTGACACACCAAACATCTCGAAACAAACTGATAAACACTGCGTTTCATTCCCTTCCACCAGAAACGAGTACGTAGATCCTTGTACATCTTGTTGCTCCCAGGATGAATACTCAACTTAGTGCGATGTGCCTGAGATAAAATCTCCTCTCGCAACTCTTCATCCTGTGGAATCACAAGCCTACCAGACAAACACAGAAAGCCATCTGACTGATAATGAAATCCAGACGAGCTACCCTCGTTAGCTAGACGAGCTAAACGCTGGGTCTTTGAATCAGACATCTGAGCATCTCGGATCCGCGAATACAAGGCTGGCTCTGATAATATCGCAAACATCTGGATACTCTGCATACCTTTCTTATGCTTGAAGGTAAAACCTGAAGTACAACAGTCACTGATCGCACTAGACATCGAACAAGTCCGAAGTGCGGATAGTCGCACCTTGCGACTCAAAGCATCAGCGGTGAGATTAGCAGCTCCCGGATGGTACTTAATCTCGCAATCATAGTCCTTAAGCAAGTCCATCCAACGTCTCTGTCTCATGTTCAATTCTGCCTGAGTGAAAAAATACTTGAGACTCTTATGGTCGGTGAAGATCTCAAATTTCTCGCCATAAAGATAATGACGCCAGATCTTCAAAGCGAACACAATGGCTGCCAATTCCAAATCATGGACTGGGTAGTTGTCCTCGTGAAGCTTCAGCTGTCTAGAAGCGTATGCGATCACATGCCCATTCTGAGTCAGGACACAACCTAACCCCTGAAGAGAAGCATCCGTGTAAACTACATACCCTCCAGATCCTGACGGTAATGCTAACACCGGCGCAGAAGTCAACCGCCGTCGAAGCTCACGGAAATTTTCCTCACACTCGGAGGACCACTCAAAATCCACACCCTTGCGGGTAAGCTGCGTCAACGGTCGAGCTAACTGAGAGAAGTTCAGAATGAAGCGACGATAATACCCTGCTAGACCCAGAAAACTACGGATCTCAGCAACTGTCGTCGGACGCGACCAATTAAGTACCGCTTCAATCTTGCTTGGATCAACAGAAATCCCCTCCCTGGATATGATATGGCCAAGAAAAACCACTATATCCATCCAGAACTCACACTTGCTCAGCTTGGCGTACAATTGCTCATCTCGAAGAGTCTGCAGCACCAACCGCAAGTGAGAAACATGCTCTTCCGTATTACGCGAATAAACCAGGATGTCGTCAATAAAGACCACGACAAACTTGTCCAAATACTCCCTGAAGACACGGTTCATCAGATCCATGAATATAGCCGGCGCATTAGTCAAACCAAATGGCATCACTAGGAACTCGTAATGCCCATAGCGAGTACGGAATGCAGTCTTGGCTACGTCCTGATCACGGACTCTCAACTGATGATACCCAGATCTCAAGTCAATCTTGGAGTAAATTGATGTGCCCTGCAGCTGGTCAAACAAGTCATCAACACGAGGCAACGGATACTTGTTCTTCACAGTGACTTGATTCAGCTGCCGATAGTCAATGCACAGCCGCATCGACCCATCCTTCTTCTTTACGAAGAGAACAGGAGCTCCCCAAGGAGATACACTAGGACGAATGTACCCCTTGTCCAAAAGATCATGTAGCTGATTCTTTAACTCACGCATCTCTGACGGAGCCAGACGATACGGTGCTCTAGAAATAGGCGAAGTACCCGGCATCAACTCTATGCCAAACTCGACTTCCCTAGCAGGAGGAAAACCCGGAATCTCATCAGGAAACACATCTGGAAATTCATCCACAACAGGAATGCTCTCTATCCCAAAACTCTCAGCGGACAAATCAACTGCATAGATAAGGTAGCCTTCCCCGCCAGACTCTAGAACTCGACAGGCTCTCAAAGCTGATACCAAAGGCATCGGGGGTCGCGCTCCCTCACCATAGAAAAACCAACTCTCACTCCCTTCTGGATGAAAGCGTACTAATCTCTGATAGCAGTCCACTGAAGCTCGATAGGTAGTCAGCACATCTATTCCCAGAATGCAATCAAAGTCGTCCATTGCCAGGACCATGAGATTCGCCAACAGAACGTTCCCTTCGAACTCTAAAGGGCAACCCATCACTAGACGCTTAGCCAATGCAGATTGGCCCGTCGGAGTAGAAACAGACATCACTACATCTAGTGCAATGCATGGTAACTTATGCCTCTTAACAAAACGTGCAGAAATGAAGGAATGAGATGCACCAGTGTCAATAAGTACAAGAGCAGGTATACCATAAAGCATAAATGTACCTGCGATGACTTTCTCATTCTCCTCCACAGCCTGATCATGTCTCAGGGCAAACACCTTGCCAGAAGCTCGTGGCCTCAAATGAGAACTCCCAGCAGACTGTCCCTGCGACCTCTGTTGTACGGTAGCCTGAGAACCCGATCCTGAACCAGAACCAGAACCACCTCCCCCAGACATTGGACAATCTCTCCGGATATGACCAGTCTCTCCACAACGAAAACAAGCTCCAGAAGCTCTGCGACACTTGTCGGATGGATGGTTCTTCCCACAGTGATCACACTTGTCCTTCTTACCAAAACGGACAACACCTCCAGAACCAGAGGAAGAAGAAGATCCAGACTTCTTGAAAGTTTGGGCACGGGGACCCAAAGAACTAGCAGGCCTCGACTGAGGGAAAGACCTGTTCCGCCGAATGCTGTCCTCTGCCTGATGACAACGGCTCACCAAACCCTCGTAGGACATGTCGTCGCCAACCGCCACACGGTCATGGATCTCAGGGTTAAGGCCCTGAAGAAACAGATTATACTTCATCTCTGAGCTATCAGCAATCTCGGGGCAATAGGATAGTAGATCAAAGAACCTCTGCTGATACTCATCGATAGACATGGTTCCCTGTCGCAGACTCAGTAGCTCGCCTGCCTTCGACTGTCGGAGTGCAAGAGGAAAATACCGCTTTTGGAAAGCTGTGCGAAACTCGGCCCAGGTGGCCACTCCTCTCGCCGCAACAAAAGGTGTAGAAGTAAACCTCCACCACCTGCGCGCACGCCCATCCAGAAGATAGCCAAGGGTCTCCACCTTCTGCTCATCGGTGCATTAGAAAGTCTGAAAAGTCGTCTCCATGCGGTCTAACCAGTTCTCCGCATCCTCCGGAGACTCACCTCCAACTAAGGGCTTAGGACCCATAGCTAAGAATCGACGCACAGTGAAACGCTCGTCGTCATGATGACGATGACGCCGTTCTCGACGAGGCTCCCGGTCGGTATCACCCCAACGCCCACCAACACTGCCATGAGAACTCTGGTCGTCACGATTTGACATCTACAAAAATACCTCAAGATGAGACTAAATCCCAAGAATTCTTTTGCATGCTCTGATACCATAAATGTAGTGACCCTTACCCGGATCACCTACTAAAAAGAACTTAGGCATGCAATTAACTTAATAAAACAGATATCAGAATAAAACTGCGGAAACCAATAACATTATACAATCCCAAGTAAAGAAATTTGTAATTATCCAATAATATACAACCAAATCGAATAGCTGTATAAACCCAAACAACAGTAATAAAACCTAGACGAAGCTCCAGCTGGCCAACCACTGACTAGCCCCTCCTGGATCCACCCTCCTCATCCAATCGCAAACCTGCCCCATGGAATAAGGTGTCCAGAAAATACAGAGTACGAGATGTGAGCATACAACGCTCAGTGCGAGAGTATGAGTATACATGCATGCAAAGTGAACTTCCTATAGACTCGAGGTCAAGGATCAGATAACAGAGACAGACCGGGCCCTGGTATGTAGCACACTGTGCCGTCGCTTCAGGAGGTGGCTCCCATACCGAGATAACCGTGGATACGCCGGACCCAAATCGATGGAAGTCCATCCACTAACAGGATAGGGTACAACCCTACTACAGACATCTCGAAGGAGATACAACAAGATGCAAATGAATGCAGCATAATATCATGGCATATAAATCATGCAGTCAAATAATACATGCATACTCAGTCAGGATATCTCGAACAGTACTTTCGTACCTCAAAACAGTGAAAGCTCTACCAACTCTAGGTCCATGCCTATAGTCTGCTCTACACTGCCAAATGATACCACTATCATCAAAGTGCTCTAAAAGCCTTAACTAAGCTATTGCATACTCCTAAATATTTATAGGAAGCAAAAGCTATACCTTCGTCCGTCGTTAGCCCTTTGATGTCGATGCCTCCAGAACTTGGGCACAACTCCGCTACGACTACCGAACGCCTCTCCGACCTCCGAACCAAGCCTAAGAAGACCAGAACAGCTCCAAAAGGACTAGAAAGGAAAGGAGAACTCGAAATTGGCAAATGAAAGTGAAGTCTCGGCCTTCTATTTATAGACAACGATCGGAACTTCCGATCCTTGATCGGAACGTCCGAACCTCGATCGGAACGTCCGATCCTGTCATCGGAGCTTCCGAAGATCCTGATCTGCCACGTGTCAAAATATCACTTGATGACTCCGGATAGGGGTGATCGGAGCTTCCGGTCCTGATCGGAGCTTCCGATCCAACCACACGTCATGCCTGACGTAATATCGATCGGAGCTTCCGATCCTGTTCGGAGCTTCCGATCCCGATCGGAGCTTCCGAACTCACCTTCGGAGCTTCCGAACTCTACCCAAGTAATTATGATTAATCCCTCAATTACTGATTTGAGTTATGGGCTACTACAGAGAGAGAATCCCATTCTCTTTTAGATAGTCCAAAAACTCGGTACTTAATTATTCTCCACCTCGATCCGATCGAAGTGCTTTAATACTTTTACCTAGCTTGTTTTCTACTTCAGCCTTGAATTCTTTGAACTTTTCAAGTGCTTCAGACTTATATTTCATTAAATATAAGTACCCATACCTCGAATAATCATCAGTAAAGGTAATGAAGTAGGTGTGGCCATATTGAGTACCAACTCTAAATGGACCACAAACATCTGTATGGATCAAATCCAATAGATTTTGACTACGCTCAGGTTTCCCCTTAAAAGGAGATTTAGTCATTTTTCCTTTCAGGCAGGATTCACAAGTAGGTAGAGAGTTAATATCAGACATATCAAACATGCCCTCTCCCACTAGCTTGTTCATCCTCCTTGAGGAAATATGACCTAGCCTAGCATGCCAAAGGTTTGCCGGGTTTTGGCTATCGATTTTCCTTTTGTTTGTTGTTGCCGGTTTATCAACATAATTTATTGGAACATCTTTTAGTTTTAAGTTATATAAATCATTTTCAAGTTGTCCATTTCCAATTAAACATTCATTCTTGTAAATATTGCAAATCTCATTCACAAAATTGCAAGAATAACCATCTCTATCAAGCATAGAAACAGAAATAATGTTTTTAATCAAATCCGGAACAAATAAAACATCTCTCAAAAGTAACTTAAAACCGTTCTGCAAAATTAAATAAATATCTCCCACAACTTTAGCTTCAACTCTGGAACCATTTCCGAGCCTCAGCTGGGTCTCACCCATTCTAAGCCTGCGACTTCTTGTCATCACCTGCAAATCATTGCAAATGTGAGATCCACATCCGGTATCCAATACCCAAGAAGTAGTATTAAGTGAAACATTTATTTCAATATAGAACATACCCTTCGCAGTTCGCAACTGCTCTAGATATTCCTTGCAGTTACGCTTCCAATGACCGGGCTTCTTGCAGTAATGGCAAACATTCTTGGACTTTTCCATGTTTGAAGCCTTTGTCTTGTACTTCTTCTCTGGTTCGATTTTCTTGGGTGGGGCAGAACGTTTCTTACCCTTTGTATTTGGCCCCTTCTTAGCAGAAGAAGAGGAGCCCACCAAGAAAGCCGGTTTATCCTTCTTTAATGTGGATTCATATGTCACAAGCATATTGACCATCTCTTCAAGGGAGGCCTCTATCTTGTTCATATTGAAATTCACCACAAATCCGTCAAACGAAGAAGGAAGAGATAGAAGTAGTAAGTCCACGTTGAGTTCATGCTCCAACACCAAATCAAGGGTTACCAACTTCTGTATGAGCCAAATCACTCGTACCCCATGATCACGGACCGAAGTCCCTTCACGCATGCGACACGTCATTAGCTCCTTTACAGTAGCGAACCTTTCAGCCCTCGATTGTGCCCCAAAAAGTTCCTTGAGTTGTACGTGAATTTCAGCAGCATTCACGGTATCCTCAAATCGCCTCTGGAGTTCATCAGACATCGAGGCTTGCATATAGCATTTGGCCTTGATATCATGGTCCCACCATGTATCAAGCTTGGCTAACTCTTCCGGACTTATGTCAACTGGTGCTTCCTTCGGAGGAGATTTTTCTAACACGTAGAGCATCTTCTCCGAAGTCAAGACAATCTTCAACTTACGGAACCATTCCGTATAGTTTGCGCCAGTAAATTTATTTTGTTCGAGGATCGAGAAAAGTGGATTACGCGAATTCATCTTTATGAAATACTGAAAAGAAACAGACAAATATCAGTGATTGTTTAAGTAATTTACTAAGACATAAAATAGGCGAAATTTATTTTATGAATCTCACTCCCACTATTTTAACGATTTCACTACCCTCTAGTGAAAACGGGAAACTATTTTCCTTAGTGAGAACATGGAGTCCAATTGACAAACCATGGTCCCGAATAATATCAGCCAACCATAATTTTCAAAAGGTAGAGCCCAATTGCTTCCAAAGCAACCTCCACGTTTTTACCTCATGTCCAATAAGAGCCCAATAATATGACGCCGTTTATTGTGACATGTCAAGATGACCCATCAATATTAAGTTGTGATGGACGGTCGCCATGTGGATCCCCCAATAATATGAGCCGATCCCATGGGAGTTCCACCCAACTTACAACATGTGTCGATCCAATGTACAACTTTTCGACGAACGGGCCCCCCCAATAATATGAGCCGGACCGTATCCGCGGGTAGCATCTCATACATTGATTGTTGATGGAAGGTAGGAACATTTAAACAAATTTAAATTTCCTTTATTTATCTTGATATCAATTTTAAATCATATTTAAAATGAGGAATTTTAATTTTGAAAATTTGTCTCATCATTTTTAAAATTTTGTATGCTTGCCGGATTCACACAATTTTGTCTAAAACATGCATACAACAATATCACATATTATATAGGATGGTCGATTCCATTTCTAATCGACCCGTGGTTTCCAATCACGAGTCTTAGTCCAATCCTAGATAATATGCAGTATGCAATGCAATCCTATTACATTGAGCTTCCAATTTACATTTCTTCTGTCTTTATTGTCTGCTGGGCCCACCTCCATCTTCAAATCTTGATCTCCCACTAAATCTAATGTATTTAAAATAAATAACAATGACAAGTAGGGGATACATTTTTAAGGGGTGGGAACGGGCCATAAACCAAGCCCACTTTTATTACATATTGCAATTCATATTGGGCCATAAACCAGACCCATTAATAAATCCAACAACAATAAAAACAAATGTAAATTTCTAACATACACCTACAAAATTGGTCATGGAAATCGATCATCCTTATCCAATAACATTTAATTCAAAATTAATTTATTGGATAACATGCATTGGCAATTTAAATTTAAAAGGATAAAATCATATTTCATATATAAAATCTCATTTTACATACAAAATCATATTTAATCTTTTTATCAAATAAAATCATATTTTATCTATAAAATCCAATTTTATACATAAAATCATATTTTACTCAATATATCCATAAGATCATATTTTACCATCAATTGTACCAAAAATAATTAATTTCAAAATTCAATTTAATGGATAAAATATTTAAATTTTCCAAAAATTCAAATTTATCCAAAAATCAATTTTAAAATTTTCGGACTCGAACAATTCGATCTGACGCCTCGTGGACCAATCAAAAACAATTTTCGATCGGACCAAAAATAGAATTTTAACATATTAAAATTTAATTTAAAATTAAAAAATAATTTTTTTTCGCGGGCCGCCCGGGACATTCCTGGGCTGCCCGCGCCCCATAGGGCTCGGGCCGGGCAGCCCGGATGCCCTTAGGGCAGCGCCGTGCGCCGCCATGTGCAGCGCCTAGCGCTGCGCAGGGCAGCAATCCAATCGCTGCCCGGGTTTTGCCCGAAAAAAAAAAATTATTATTTTTTTAAAATATTTATTTTGTTTCAAAAACCGAGGCTTAAAAATTTTTGTACAATCGATTAATTTAATCGCTTGATCTGAGCAACCTGGCTCTGATACCACTGTTGGAGAACGCGGCGATCAGATCAAACAGAATTGATACCCGGTGCAGCGGAAGTTTAAAATTTTTGTATGGAACGATTCCATAATGGGTATCAAAACTTAACGATTAAATTGTGTGTGTAAAAATTAAATAACAATTATAGATTTTTACCTCCAATCTCGAATCGAGATTTTGGACAACAACAGATTGCTCTGCTCTTGTTGTATATCCCTGGAACTGATGGACGAACTGTTCTTCAATCAGGTCCACGAACGGATATTTAATCCCTCTGATAGATTGCACTAGAAAATCTATCAGAAGTTTCTACGAAGAGATTAACGAATTTGATCCGTTAAACCAGACTGTAATTCAAAATTCACAGACTGGATTTTACCGAGCAGAGGGGAAAGGGGGGCGGCCACTACTTAGAGAAAATCACTAGGTTTTCGAAAATTTGTGACCTGTTGTGTGTAATTTCTGTACTGCAATAACTTATTTATAATGTAGGCCGCTAACAGCTTAGGGCCCATTAGTCATAAGTTTAAGCCCGACAAGCAAAGCCCGCATGTTCAGAAATTAATATAAACCGATTTCACCAATGTCCACAGAAACCATTTCTGCATCTTTTAAAGTCAAGATAAATTTTTCTGAATCCGAATTCAGTGATTTCAAAAAAAAAAAAGCCCATCCCTATGTCATTTTAGGAAATCTTACTCCTCTACTCTTAATTAAGAAGTCCCACTTCTTTGTTCATTAAATTTAACTCTTTAAATTTAACTATCTTAATGGGGATTAAAAATCCATTACTCTGTGTGACCCTCAATGGTTCAGGGATACAGCTAGCCGTGGGCTCACAACTCCTTGTGACTCAAAACAACAATTTCCGACTTGCCCATCGAATCATGGTAAGAGCGTCTAGCAACATCGCCCCATGATTCCCTAGGTATCACTGATAGTGCCTGCAAGAACCAATAGATTTTGGTTAGCGTACAGTACGGTCCCTTCATCCATATATCCCGATCGAATCAACAACCATTGGTAAATCAAGAGTCGTTCGAGATTCGATAACTATGCAATACATCTTGAAGATCAAATAGTGACATCGCATGTGTTACTATGAAACCATTTCTTAAAACACATCATGTACTCTGGCTAGAGATTCGTCACACTAATATCTCCTCAGATCGCATAGGATATCCACACTCGCAAGTATGTGGTGAATCCTTGACAACAAAGCATCGACTCCTATATGTGTTGTAACTGTACCCAATCCCGACACGTGATGACCCCAATAGAGTCGGTAAACGAGTCAAAGCACAGTACTAGCATATAGAGTCTCAATGATGTTTCAAGTAGTAAGGACTAATGGTGTACAACCAAAACCGCGGACTTTATCCACTCGATAAGTGATAACCACTTGGAAAGTCCGGATAGGGTAGTTCGATCATTCATCATATGAATATCCATTTGCATGCTTCGAACATCTCTATGTTCCTTACCAATGAAACGTGGTACTCTGCATCGCAAATGCTAGTCTCAAACTCGAGCGATCCTTATCCTTATTATCGGACGGCTCAATCGACTAGGAACAGTTTATAATATAAAGTGACTATAAGATGTGTTTCATGATAGACATCTCCATGTTCTACCACATCTTACATACACTATAGTATATTCAAGGTCTTTATCAAAACAACAATAGTATATCACAATATAATAATATGAAGAAAGATAAAGTCATTGCCATTAATAAAAGTGTAAATTATACTAAACAAAAGATTGTTTATACAAAGAGTCATCAAAGCCCTTAGCCACAAGTTGGCTCACCGGGCACCAACTCTTTCAGATGGAAGATCGTGACGACCATAGTTCTCATGGCAGTATTGGTGGGGCCTAAGCCCTTGGTTGGAGGTGAGTCTCCGGAGGATGCAGAGAACTGGTTAGACCGCATGGAGACGACTTTTCAGACTTTCCAATGCACCGAGGAGCAGAAGATGGAGACTCTTGGTTATCTTCTGGATGGACGTGCGCGCAGGTGGTGGAGGTTTACTTCTGCACCTTTTGTTGCGGTGAGAGGCGTGGCCACCTGGGCCGAGTTCCGCACAGCTTTTCAGAAGCTGTATTTTCCTCATGCACTCCGTCAATCGAAGGCGGGCGAGCTATTGAGTCTGCGATAGGGAGCCATGTCTATTGATGAGTATCAACAGAAGTTCTTTGATCTGCTATCCTATTGCCCCAAGATTGCCGACAGCTCCGAGATGAAGTATAATCTGTTCCTTCAGGGCCTTAACCCTGAGATCCATGACCGTGTGGCGGTTGGTGACGACATGTCCTACGAGGTTTTGGTGAGCCGTTGTCACCAGGCGGAGGACAGCATTCGGCGGAACAAGTCTTTCTCTCAGTCGAGACCTGCTAGTTCTTTGGGTCCCCGTGGCCAATCTTTCAAGAAGTCTGGATCTACTTCTTCTTCCTCTGTCTCTGCTGGTGTTGTCCGTTTTGGTAAGAAGGACAAGTGTGATCATTGTGGGAAGAACCATCCATCCGATAAGTGCCGTAGAGCTTTTGGAGCTTTTTTCCGTTGTGGAGAGACTGGTCATATCCGGAGGGATTGTCCACTATCTGGGGGAGGCGATTCTGGTTCTGGTTCAGGATCTGATTCTCAGGCCACCATTCAGCAGAGGTCGCAGGAACAGCCTGCTGGGAGTTCTCATTTGAGGCCACGAGCTTCTGGCCAGGTGTTTGCCCTGAGACATGATCAGGCAGTGGAGGAAAATGAGAAAGTCATCGCAGGTACATTTCTGCTTTATGGTATACCTGCTCTTGTACTTATTGACACTGGTGCATCCCATTCCTTCATTTCTGCATGTTTTGTTAAGAGGCATAAGTTACCATGCATTGCACTAGACGCAGTGATGTCTGTTTCTACTCCGACGGGCCAATCTGCTTTGGCTAAGCGTCTAGTGATGGGTTGCCCTTTAGAGTTCGAGGGGAACATTCTGTTAGCGAATCTCATGGTCCTTGCGATGGACGACTTTGATTGCATTCTGGGAATAGATATGTTGACTACCTATCGAGCTTCAGTGGACTGCTATCAGAGATTAGTACGCTTTCATCCGGAGGGGAGTGAGAGCTGGTTTTTCTATGGAGATGGAGCGCGACCCCCGATGCCTTTGGTATCAGTTTTGAGAGCCTGTCGAGCTCTAGAGTCTGACGGGGAAGGCTACCTTATCTGTGCAGTTGATTTGTCCGCTGAAAGCATTGGGATAGAGAGCATTCCGGTCGTGGATGAATTTCCAGATGTATTTCCTGATGAGATTTTGGGTTTTCCTCCTGATACGGAAGTCGAGTTTGGAATAGAGTTGATGCCGGGTACTTTGCCTATTTCTCGAGCACCGTATTGTCTGGCTCCATCAGAGATGCGTGAGTTGAAGAATCAGCTACAGGACCTTTTGGACAAGGGGTACATTCATCCTAGTGTATCTCCTTGGGAAGCTCCTGTTCTTTTTGTAAAGAAGAAGGATGGGTCGATGCGGTTGTGCATTGACTATCGGCAGCTGAATCGAGTCACCGTGAAGAACAAGTATCCTTTGCCTCGTATTGATGACTTGTTTGATCAGCTGCAGGGCACTTCAGTTTACTCCAAGATTGACTTGTGATCTGGGTATCATCAGTTGAGAGTCAGAGATCAGGACGTAGCCAAGACTGCATTCCGTAATCACTATGGGAATTACGAGTTTCTAGTGATGCCATTTGGTTTGACTAATGCGCCGGCTATATTCATGGTTCTGATGAACCGTGTCTTCAGGGAGTATTTGGACAAGTTTGTCATGGTCTTCATTGACGACATCTTGGTGTATTCGCGTAATACGAAAGAGCACGTTTCACACTTGCGGTTGGTACTGCAGAATCTTCGAGATGAGCAGTTATACGCCATGCTGAGCAAGTGTGAGTTCTGGATGGATTGAGTGGTCTTTCTTGGCCATATCATATCCAGGGAGGGGATTTCTGTTGATCCAAGCAAGATTGAGGCGGTGCTTAATTGGTCGCGACTGACGACAGTTGCTAAGATCCGTAGTTTTCTGGGTCTAGCAGGATATTATCGTCTCTTCATTATGAACTTCTCTCAGTTAGCTCGACCTTTGATGCAACTTACCCGCAAGGGTGTTGATTTCGAGTGGTCCTCCGAGTGTGCGGAGAATTTCTGTGAGCTTCGACAGCGGTTGAATTCTGCACCAGTGTTGGCATTACCGTCAGGATCTGGAGGGTATGTGGTATACACTGATGCTTCTCTTCAGGGGTTAGGTTGTGTCCTGACTCAGAATGGGCATGTGATCGCATACGCTTCTAGACAGCTGAAACTTCACGAGAACAACTATCCAGTTCATGATTTGGAGTTAGCAGCCATTGTGTTCGCTTTGAAGATCTGGCGTCATTATTTGTATGGCGAGAAATTTGAGATCTTCACCGACCATAAGAGTCTCAAGTATTTGTTCACTCAAGAAGAGTTGAACATGAGGCAGAGACGTTGGATGGACTTGCTTAAGGACTATGATTGCGAGATTAAGTACCATCCGGGAGCTGCTAATCTCACCGCTGATGCATTGAGTTGCAAGGTGCGACTATCTGCACTTCAGACTTGTTCGATGTCTAGTGCGATCAGTGACTGTTGTACTTCAGGATATACTTTCAAGCATAAGAAAGGTATGCAGAGTATCCAGATGTTTGCGATATTATCTGAGCCAGCTTTGTATTCGCAGATTCGAGCTGCTCAGATGTCTGATTCGAAGACCCAGCGTTTAGCTCGTCTAGCTAACGAGGGTAGCTCATCTGGATTTCATTATCAGTCAGATGGCTTTCTGTGTTTGTCTTGTAGGCTTGTGATTCTGCAGGATGTAGAGTTGCGAGAGGAGATTTTGTCTCAGGCGCATCACACTAAGTTGAGTATTCATCCTGAGAGCAACGAGATGTACAAGGATCTACGTACTCGTTTCTGGTGGAAAGGAATGAAACGCAGTGTTTATCAGTTTGTTTTGAGATGTTTGGTGTGTCAGAAGGTCAAGGCAGAAAACCGACGACCTGGAGGTTTGCTTCACAGTCTGCCTATTCCTGAATGGAAATGGGAGTTTATCGCAATGGAATTTGTGACCCATTTGCCGATATCCCCGAGGAACTGTGATGCTATCTGTGTTATGGTGGACCGACTCACCAAGTCAGCACATATCATTGCCTATAGCCGGGAGTACAATGTGGATCGTATGGCTCGGTTGTACATTCAGGATATCGTTCAACTTCATGGAGTGCCTGTGAGCATTGTCAGCGATCGGGACCCCAGGTTTACTTCTAGATTCTGGGGGAGTGTTCAGCGTGCGATGGGTACTACTCTCAGTTTGAGTACTGCCTATCATCCGAAGACTGATGGTCAGTCAGAGTGCACTATCCGTACTTTGGAGGATATGCTTAGAGCGTGCGTCATGGATTTTGATTCAGCCTAGCAGGATCATTTTCCATTGATCGAATTCGCGTACAACAGCAACTATCATACTAGTATTGGGATGGAACCTTTTGAGGCGTTGTACGGACGACGTTGTCATACTCCACTCTTCTGGAAAGAAGTGGGGGAGAGACAGGCTGAGGGACCGGAGTTTATCTAGCAGGCGGTAGACATTGTTGATCAGATCAAGAAATGAATTAAGACTGCACAGGATCGTCAGGCCAGCTATGCTAACACCAAGCGTAGGCCTTTGAAATTCGATGTCGGGGAGAAAGTGTTTCTGAGAGTGTCACCTTTCCGCAAAATTCTCAGATTTGGCCTTAAGGGCAAGTTGTCTCCCAGGTTTATCGGTCCGTTTGAGATCTTGGAGAGCATTGGCGATTTGGCTTATCGACTAGCTTTGCCACCGCATCTTTCCATTATTCACGCCGTGTTCCACGTATCTCTGTTGCGACGATATGTGGCGGATGAGTCTCATATTCTGCAGCGGTCTGAGGTTCAGGTGAGCAAGGATTTGACCTATGTTGAGAAACCTATTCGTATCCTGGATTATAAGGATAAGGTTCTGCGGAACAAAGTCATTCCTCTGGTTTTAGTTCAGTGGAAGCGCCGAGGAACTGAGGAAGCTACTTGAGAGCTTTAGGACAGGATGCGTGAAGACCATCCTGAGTTGTTTTGATTTCATTCTTAAGTTGTATTCAGTTGCAAACTCTGTAAACGTTTGATTTGAATAAAGAATGTTTCTGATTTCTGTATTACATTCAGTACTTAAGATCTGATTTTGAGGACAAAATATCTTAAGTGGGGGAGAATGTAGTAGCCCATAACCAAAATCAGTGATTAATGAATTAATCATAATGACTTGGAAAGGGTTCGGAAGCTCCGAAGGCAGGATCGGAAGCTCAGGACAAGATCAAAAGCTCCGAAGGTGAGTTCGGAAGCTCCAAACAGGATCGGAAGCTCCGAAAGAGCGATTGGAAGCTCTGATCGAATTACGTCAGGCATGACGTGTGGCAGGATCGGAAGCTCCGATCAGGATCGGAAGTTCCGATCACCTCTATCCAAAGTCAACCAATGAGATTTTGACACGTGGCAGATAAGTGAGATCGGAAGCTCCGATGTCGGGATCGGACGTTCCGATCGTGATTGAACGTTCCGATCGAGGAACGGAGGTTCCGATCGTCTTCTATAAATAGGGGGTGCCGAGCTCACATTTGAGTGCACCAATTCCTCTCTTCAACCTCAATTCCTTAAACTTCTAACTCAGATCAAGGAAATTCTAGGCATCCTGTGGGGAATCCGGAAGTGGCATAGCGTTTCAGGCATCGTAGCGGAGCTGTGGCCTAGTTGTGAGGCACTCGACATCAAAGAGCTAACTACGGACGAAGGTATAGCTTTTGCTTCCTATAAATATTTAGTAGTATGCAATAGGTTAGTTAAGGCTTTTAGAGCACTATAATGATAGTAGTATCATTTGGCAGTGTAGAGAAGACTATAGGCATGGACTTAGAGTTGATAGAGCTTGCACTGATTTGAGGTACGAAAGTACTGTTCGAGATATCCTGACTGAGTATGCATGTATTATGTGACTGCATGGTTTTTATGTCATTGATTTATGCTGCATTCATTTGCATACTGAACTATCTCCTTCGAGATGTCTATTAGTAGGGTTGTACCCTATCCTGTTAGTGGATAGACATCCATGGCTTTGGGTCCGGTAAATCTACTGGTATTATGGTATGGGAGCCACCTCCTGAAGCGACGACACAGCATGCTACATACCAGGGCCCGGTCTGTCTCTGTTATCTGATCCTTGACCTCGAGTTATAGGGAGTTGACATTGCATGCATGTATACTCATACTCTCGTACTGAGTGTTTTATGTTCACGTCTCGTACTCTGTGTTTCTGGACACCCTATTCCATGGGGCAGGTTTGCGATTGGACAAGGCGGGTGGATCCAAGAGGGGCTAGGCAGTGGTTGGCTAGCTGGAGCTTCGACTACGTTTTATTATGTGGTTATTGGATTGATACAACTATTCGATTGGGTTGTATTATATTTGGGTATTTACAGATTCCTTTACTTGGGATTGTATAATGTGTTTGGTTTTCTGCAGCTTAATTCTGATTACTATTTTGATTAAGTTAATTGCATGCCTAAGTTCTGTTTAGTAGGTGATCCGGGTAAGGGTCACTACACTTTTTGCATAAGCACAAAACCTAATCCCCTGTGAGAAGCATCACAATATACCGTAAAATCACCAGTACCTGAAGGAATCGTAAAGATTGGTGCACTTGTCAACCTCTTCTTCAACACAATGAAAATAGCTTCACAAGCTTCAGTCCAAATATACGGTGCATTCTTCTGTGTCAACTGAATAATAGGCTTCGCAATACTAGAAAAATCCTTGATAAATCTTCGATAGTAACCTGCTAAGCCCATAAAACTACGTATTTTCGGAACTGGAGTATGTCTTGGCCAACTGATCACTGCTTCAACCTTGCTCAGATCGACTGAATTACCATCACCTAAAATGATATGCCCAAGAAACACAACTTTCTGCTACCAAAATTCACATTTGGATAACTTGGCATACAATTTCTCTACTCTCAAAGTCTTTAATACAATTCTCAGGTGTTCAACATGATCACATAAATTCTTTGAATAAATAAGAATATCATCAATGAAAATAATGACAAAATCATCAAGATATCTCTGAAATATTCTATTAATCAGTCCCATAAAAACTGCTGGGGCATTCTTTAAACCAAACATTATAACAATGAAGTCATAGTGACCATACCTCGTTCTGAAAGCAGTCTTTGAGATATCCTCATCTCGCACTCGCAAATGATGAGAACGAGATCTCAGATAATCTTGGAATACACTGAAGCACCCTGCAACTCATCAAACAAATCATCTATTCTAGGAAAAGGATATCGATTCTTTACCGTTGCTTTGTTCAGTTGCAGATAGTCGATGCACAGTCTCATTGATCCATCCTTCTTTCATACAAACAGAACCGGAGCACCCCAAGGTTAAACACTCGGTCAAATGTACCTGGTAGCGCTAAGTCGTATCGCACCCAAATTACCCAACTCAATCAGATAACCACAAAAATGTAGTAGCGTGAGTAAGGATCGTTCCCTCGAGGAAAGGTAAATTTAATGTGTTCTAAATAAACTAAAGTGGGTTTTGAGTTTTGGATTAACTACTAAAAATTTAAGCAATTAAAAATTGATAAAATCACTAGCATGCAAGAATGAAAATTAAGTTGAAGAAATCAATAAGAGACGAGTCTTGATATCGATCGACTACACCCTTGATATTTATTCATTCAATCATCGATTCCCTAAAAATAATTAATCCTATCAAATATTCGTCATTGATAATCAAATTCACGTTTCACCTTAATTTTAGTTAATTAGACACCAGTGTTCTAGATTAACCCTTACCAATAAATTAATCCGGATTCCAGCGATCTAGATTTAAATCTAAGGTAGCATTCAAACGAGTAAAACTGACGAATCTAGACAACACAAACACCAGCGATTGTATTTAGCCTAGTCAATAATTGACCCTACGATTTAATAAATTCAACAGCAAAAAATATCAAACGTAGTTGCTTCACAAATTAGTTGATTCAAACAATTACGGATTCTAATTCTATTTTAGCTATAGTTATGTAGCAAAATCTTAAGATGGTCAGTCTAAGAAATTCACAAACAAACATGAAATAAAACAGATCAGAAATTGATACTTAATAAGAATTAAACACTGAAAATCAAATCTCATGAACAAATTATATCAAGGTTTCGTCTCCCTCAACCAAGAAATAAATTTTAGCTATAACGATTCATCACAAACTCAAGAAAAATTCCAAAGAAAAGAAGAAAACTTGAGAGAGATTTAAAATAAAACCTAGCCTCCAAGGTAGTCTCCAAAAGTCTGATAATAATCTCTCCAAAACGGAATTAAAAGCCTAATAAAGCCTAGAATCTAAAATAACAAAGTTTCCAAAATTAAAATAAATCTTCCCGAACAGACAAGAGAGCTCGATCGCACGAGTACGTCCGATCGAGCACGTGCAAAATGTCTCGCTCACTGCCTTGAATCTCCAGATGTCGCGCTCGATCCTATGAGTATGTGGGATCGAGAGTGCGTGAACTTTTGCCAATATCCTGCCTTTATTCTTCAAATTTGATATCTCCTACACATTAAACCCGGGAGTATGTTATGAAGCTAAATGTATGCAAACAACAAAACTAAGATAAAACATGAACTAAAACAAATAAATTCATGCAAACTACTAACAAAATAACATTATCAAATGCAAACAAAACACGACTATCAAATACCCCCCCGCTTAATCCTTGCTCGCCCTCGAGCAAGTCATGCAGAACAAAATGAAACAAAATAATTACATAAGCAAAGATGAGCATACACAACATAGCCTCAGAGAAAACTACTTTCATCTAAAACAAATTCATAGCTACTCTCAATCATCAATGGTACACCTTCAGTCGAATGCGAACGTGTGTGTGTGTCATGTTATCCCAGTTACATGCAACTTCAAAAGATAAAGCTTCAAGATTGTTCGCCGACCTAGAACAATTCAGTGCAAGCCTCACAATCCAGAACCGTCCTCTCAACAATCCTTCAACACAACACCACTTCCTTGTGAATAATTACGCACCGTCGGATTTTGCACCCGACATTTTTAAAGTCCCAATAATTACCCGCATACTTAGCTATAACTAGATAGGATTCAAATTTTTTTCCCCTTGTCTATAGCCCGGATGGAATTACAATCTCATTAAGTCCGCAAACTTAACCATAAGCAAGGCATTAGGATTTCAATTCCTTACTTACAGTCCAGATGGAATTAAAGTGTTATTTTTTTCCAAAAGATTAACACCATGTAATCCGCATACTTAGCCACAAACAAGATGAATAGAATTTCAAGCATCTCGCTCGCAACCCGGATGGAGTTAATTGGTTTCCAAAAATTAATTTTCCTTCTTAAAAACAAAAAATTTTAGGCGCGCCCAAGAAAGTATATGCCACATAAAATAAATCATCGAAATTCAAGAACTATCATGTTCCACAAACATCTATTGTCGTGCAATGGTCCAACAGACATTCACAATATCTAATACATCACTACACTTCACCGGTTAAACATGCGTGCTTAAGAATATTCAACAAAAAACCTACGGTTTCTCAAATCTGATCAAGCATGAAATTCTTTTCAAAAATTGCATTTTATTTTTTCAAATACCTCATCATAGGCTAACAAACTCATCTCAACTCATGCATTCAAACAACACCAACAACAACAACAATATGCAATAACAAAACAAGATAATGCAATACAATGAAAATGATATGATACTAACATTAACGAAATGCATGGATGCACACAAAATGCATGAAACAAATGCATGAAACACCCCCCCACACTTAAACTAAGCATTGTCCTCAATGCTCAAGAACTAAACGAACAAAACAACCAACAAACCAAACACAAAATGCAAACAGAATGCAAAGCAAAGAAAAAAAAATTAAGACTCCCCTGGTTTAGCGGTCGGCATCCTCCTCCTCTTCATGCTCGAGGGGAAGAACAGGATCAGCGAATGGAAATTTGAAAGGTGGTGGGAATGGGACGGTTGGTGGAAGCATGGTAGGATCAATCCCGAGCCTCTCAAAAATTCCACGACAAATAAAGTCCAGGACTTGAAAATTGGAAGCCGTGGCGGCATTGAAGTCATTTTGGTACCGAGCATTTTGGGCCAATTCCTTAACAGTGACAGTAGTAGTTCGGCGGGGGAGAGGCAGAGGTCGGGCGGGATCGGGGGCCGGCACAAATCGATCGTCCACCACGAACTGGCTCATCCGATATGCACGCTTGGCATTGATAGTCACACTGTCAATGGGGCGCATTGGTGGCAGCCATTCCTCGTCGGGTCGATGTGGCACACCGGCACGCAAGCACAGCTGTGTGATAATCATCGGAAAGAAAAGACCCAATGTCCTGGTAGCGATGGAATACCAAATCTGTGCGTGAATCACTCGGCCTGCATTTACCGGCAGATTGAGATCGAGAGCGTATAGGGGCACAACACGCTCAACATGGCCTTCACTAGTGTGTGAAATGGGCATCAGACGGCGGGCAACGAAAATGTACCAAGTGGCCGGATCCATCAATAGGTATTTCTCCTTAAAACATTCAAAAGTAACCGGATCCCGCCAAGCAGCCCCTACCATGCATAATTGCTGAATGACCTCGTGCAAATCCGGGTCGAGGGCTATGCTGTGGTAGAATCTATCATCAATGTCGGGCGTCTCCAACAGACTATTCAGATCTTTGGGCGCATAGGAAATCAACATTCCTCGAACGATAGCCTTACTATCCGAGCGCTCTGCAGCATTAGCGTAAAATTCCCTATCAAGAGGGACAATGGCTGGAGAAGGTTGTTGACTAAATTTTCCCCACCCACGGTTCAAGAGTTGAGTATCCACATCACTGTCGTAAGCCTCGATATCAAAACCCCTCTCAGAAATAGGGGAGAGATGGGTTTTAGCGTGATCGTACCGGTCCCGAGCCGCTTGGTTGACGAATTGGCCGGCTGGGTGGATTGGAGCGGTTGCATCCCTTGATTCTTGGTGAGAAGATTCGCCTACCTCGCGATTGCGTTTTGGGCCCATAATGTCGTGAGAATTGCACGAAAACTTGACAGGGGCAATTTATCGAACACTTGGTGTGCACTCAGAAGTTTGGTGTTCTTGAGCAAAATAATTCGATGGAGAAGTGGAGAGGAGAGAAGGGATGAGGAATTAAATCTGTGGAATGATGCCTGCAATAGATGAGAAAAAATTGGTGAGGATTGAACAAATTCAAATTTTGGGGGTTTAGGGTTCTAGGGAAACCGAGTAAGAGAAAAGGGGAAGTGAGGGGGAAAAGAGAGAAAAAAAGGAATAAAACATGCACAGGGGAGCGCGCTCGATCGCGTGAGTACGCAGGATCGAGCGCGCTTTGTAAAATCAAGGCAGAGAAGTGCATTAAAACGGCACGCTCGATCGCGTGAGTACGCATGATCGAGCGCGCCTAATAAAATATCCGGGCAAAGAGTTAAAGAAAAAACGTGCGCTTGATTCGATGAGTTCGCAGGATCGAGCGCACAAAGCCTTCAGCGAAATTTTTGCAATTTTTTTTTCAAAATTTTAAAGAAAAAACAACAAAAGCAAAATAAACTAAAACAAAAGAAATCAAACAAAAATAAAAGGGAAAGAAACACTGGGTTGTCTCCCAGTCAGCGCTAAATTTATAGTTAGTCTATAGCTCGACTGCATGTCGCGATTTAGTCGACATTTGGTGGAGCATCTAGAGTGATATCATGCTCGTCCCCTCCGATGTTTGTTTGTACTCCTTCATAGTTGTAGTAGCCTGTAACCAAAATCAGTAATTAAGGAATTAATCATAATTACTTGGGTAGAGTTCGGAAGCTCCGAAGGTGAGTTCGGAAGCTCCAATCAGTATCGGAAGCTCCGAACAGGATCGGAAGCTCCGATCGATATTACGTCAGGCATGACGTGTGGCAAGATCAGAAGCTCCGATCAGGACCGGAAGCTCCGATCACCCCTATCCGGAGTCAACAAGTGATATTTTGACACATGGCAGATCAGGATCTTCGAAAGCTCCGATGGCAGGATCGGACGTTCCGATCGAGGTTCGGACGTTCCGATCAAGCATCGAAAGTTCCGATCGTTGTCTATAAATAGAAGACCGAGGCTTCACTTTCATTTGCCAATTCCGAGTTCTCCTTTCCATTCTAGTCCTTTTGGAGCTGTTCTAGTCTTCTTAGGCTTGGTCCGGAGGTCGGCGAGGTGTTCGGTAGTCGTAGCGGAGTTGTGCCCAAGTTCTGGAGGCATCGACATCAAAGGGCTAATAACGGACGAAGGTATAGCTTTTGCTTCCTATAAATATTTAGGAGTATGCAATAGCTTAGTTAAGGCTTTTAGAGCACTTTAATGATAGTAGTATCATTTGACAGTGTAGAGCAGACTATAGGCGTGGACCTAGAGTGGGTAGAGCTTGCACTGTTTTGAGGTACGAAAGTACTGTTCGAGATATCCTGACTGAGTATGCATGTATTATGTGACTGCATGATTTATATTTCATGATATTATGCTGCATTCATTTGCATCTTGCTATATCCCTTTCGAGATAAGTGTTAGTAGGGTTGTACCCTATCCTGTTAGTGGATGGACTTCCATCGATTTGGGTCCGGCATATCCACGGTTATCTCGGTATGGGAGCCACCTCCTGAAGCGATGGCACAGCGTGCTACATACCAGAGCCCGGTCTGTCTCTGTTATCTGATCCTTGACCTCGAGTCTATAGGGAGTTCACTTTGCATGCATGTATACTCATACTCTTGCACTGAGCGTTTTATGCTCATGTCTCGTACTCTGTGTTTTTGGACACCCTATTCCATGGGGCAGGTTTGCGATTGGACGAGGAGGGTGGATCCAGGAGGGGCTAGTCAGTGGTTGGCCAGCTGGAGCTTCGTCTAGGTTTTATTACTGTTGCTTGGGTTTATACAACTATTCGATTTGGTTGTATATTATTGGATAAATTACAGATTCCTTTACTTGGGATTATATATTGTTTATGGTTTCCGCAGTTTTATTCTGATATCTGTTTAATTAAGTTAATTGCATGCATAAGTTCTGTTTAATAGGTGATCCGGGTAAGGATCACTACATTTATGGTATCAGAGCATGCAAAAGAATTCTTGGGATTTAGTCTCATCATGAGGTATTTTTGTAGATGGCAAATCGTGACGACCGGAGTTCTCATGGCAGTGTTGGTGGGCGTTGGGGTGATGCCGACCTGGAGTCTCGTCGAGAACGACGTCATCGTCCTCATGACGATGAGCGTTTCACTGTGCGTCGATTCTTAGCTATGGGTCCTAAGCTCTTATTTGGAGGTGAGTCACCGGAGGATGCAGAGAACTGGTTAGACCGCATGAAGATGACTTTTCAGACTTTCCAATGCACCAAGGAGCAGAAGGTGGAGACCCTTGGCTATCTTCTGGATGGGCGTGCGCGCAGGTGGTGGAGGTTTACTTCTGCACCTTTTGTTGCAGCGAGAGGAGTGGCCACCTGGGCCGAGTTCCGCACAGCTTTCCAAAAGCGGTATTTTCCTCTTGCACTCCGTCAGTCGAAGGCAGGCTAGCTACTGAGTCTGCGACAGGGAGCCATGTCTATTGATGAGTATCAACAGAGGTTCTTTGATCTGCTATCCTATTGCCCCGAGATTGTTGTTAGCTCAGAGATGAAGTATAATCTGTTCCTTCAGGGCCTTAACCCTGAGATCCATGACCGTGTGGCGGTTGGCGACGACATATCCTACGAGGGTTTGGTGAGCCGTTGTCACCAGGCGGAGGACAGCATTCGGCGGAACAGGTCTTTCCCTCAGTCGAGGCCTGCTAGTTCTTTGGGTCCCCATGCCCAAACTTTCAAGAAGTATGGATCTTCTTCTTCCTCTGGTTCTGGAGGTGTTGTCCGTTACGGTAAGAAGGACAAGTGTCATCACTGTGGGAAGAACCATCCATCTGACAAGTGCCGTAGAGCTTCTGGAGCTTGTTTTCGTTGTGGAGAGACTGGTCATATCCGGAGGGATTGTCCACTGTCTGGGGGAGGCGGTTCTGGATCTGGTTCAGGATCTGGTTCTCAGACCACCGTTCAGCAGAGGTCGCAGGGACAGTCTGCTGGGAGTTCTCATTTGAGGCCACGAGCTTCTGGCCAGGTGTTTGCCCTGAGACATGATCAGGCAGTGGAGGAGAATGAGAAAGTCATCGCAGGTACATTTCTGCTTTATGGTATACCTGCTCTTGTACTTATTGACACTGGTGCATCTCATTCCTTCATTTCTGCACGTTTTGTTAAGAGGAATAAGTTACCATGCATTGCACTAGATGTAGTGATGTCTGTTTCTACTCCGACGGGCCAATCTGCTTTGGCTAAGCGTCTAGTGTGGGTTGCCCTTTAGAGTTCGAAGGGAACATTCTGTTAGCGAATCTCATGGTCCTGGCGATGGACAACTTTGATTGCATTCTGGGAATAGATATGTTGACTACCTATCGAGCTTCAGTGGACTGCTATCAGAGATTAGTACGCTTTCATACAGAGGGGAGTGAGAGTTGGTTTTTCTATGGTGAGGGAGCGCGACCCCCGATGCCTTTGGTATTAGCTTTGAGAGCCTGTCGAGCTCTAGAGTCTGGCGGGGAAGGCTACCTTATCTATGCAGTTGATTTGTCCGCTGAGAGTATTGGGATAGAGAGCATTCCTGTTGTGGATGAATTTCCAGATGTATTTCCTGATGAGATTCCGGGTTTTCCTCCTGCTAGGGAAGTCGAGTTTGGCATAGAGTTGATGCCGGGTACTTCGCCTATTTCTAGAGCACCGTATCGTCTGGCTCCGTCAGAGATGCGTGAGTTGAAGAATCAGCTACATGATCTTTTGGACAAGGGATACATTCATCCTAGTGTATCTCCTTGGGGAGCTCCTGTTCTCTTCGTGAAGAAGAAGTATGGGTCGATGCGGCTGTGCATTGAATATCGGCAGCTGAATCGAGTCACTGTGAAGAACAAGTATCCATTGCCTCGTATTGATGACTTGTTTGACCAGCTGCAGGGCACATCAGTTTACTCCAAGATTGACTTGGGATCTGGGTATCATCAGTTGAGAGTCCGTGATCAGGACGTAGCCAAGACTGCATTCCGTACTCGCTATGGGCATTACGAGTTCCTAGTGATGCCATTTGGTTTGACTAATGCGCCGGATATATTCATGGATCTGATGAACCGTGTCTTCAGGGAGTATTTGGACATGTTTGTCGTGGTCTTTATTGACGACATCTTGGTGTATTCACGTAATACGGAAGAACATGTTTCTCACTTGCGGTTAGTACTACAGACTATTCGAGATGAGCAGTTGTACGCCAAGCTGAGCAAGTGTGAGTTCTGGATGGATAGAGTGGTCTTTCTTGGCCATATCATATCTAGGGAAGGGATTTCTGTTGATCCAAGCAAGATTGAAGCGGTACTTAATTGGTCGCGTCCGACGACAGTTGCTGAGATCCGTAGTTTTCTGGGTCTAGCAGGGTATTATCGTCGCTTCATTCTGAACTTCTCTCAGTTAGCTCGACCGTTGACGCAGCATACCCGCAAGGGTGTGGATTTCGAGTGGTCCTCTGAGTGTGAGGAGAATTTCTGTGAGCTTCGACGGCGGTTGACTTCTGCACCGGTGTTGGCATTATCGTCCGGATCTGGAGGGTATGTGGTATACACGGATACTTCTCTTCAGGGTTTAGGTTGTGTCCTGACTAAGAATGGGCATGTGATCGCATACGCTTCTAGACAGCTGAAGCTTCACGAGGACAACTACCCAGTCCATGATTTGGAATTGGCAGCCATTGTGTTCGCTTTGAAGATCTGGCGTCATTATCTGTATGGCGAGAAATTTGAGATCTTCACCGACCATAAGAGTCTCAAGTATTTGTTCACTCAGGCGGAGTTGAACATGAGGCAGAGACGTTGGATGGACTTGCTTAAGGACTATGATTGCGAGATTAAGTACCATCCGGGAGCTGCTAATCTCACCGCTGATGCTTTGAGTCGCAAGGTGCGATTATCCGCACTTCAGACTTGTTCGATGTCTGGTGCAATTAGTGACTGTTGTACTTCAGGTTATACCTTCAAGCATAAGAAATATGTGCAGAGTATCCAGATGTTTGCGATATTATCTGAGCCAGCCTTGTATTCGCGGATCCGAGATGCTCAGATGTCTGATTCGAAGACCCAGCGTTTAGCTCATCTAGCTAACGAAAGTAGCTCGTCTGGATTTCATTATCAGTCAGATGGCTTTCTGTGTTTGTCTGGTAGGCTTGTGATTCCGCAGGATGAAGAGTTGCGAGAGGAGATTTTGTCTCAGGAGCATCGCACTAAGTTGAGTATTCATTCTGGGAGCAACAAGATGTACAAGGATCTACGTACTCGTTTCTGGTGGAAGGGAATGAAACGCAGTGTTTATCAGTTTGTTTCGAGATGTTTGGTGTGTCAACAGGTCAAGGCAGAGCACCGACGACCTGGAGGATTGCTTCACAGTCTGCCTATTCCTGAATGGAAATGGGAGTTTATCACAATGGACTTTGTGACCAATTTGCCGGTATCCCCGAGGAACTGTGATGCTATCTGGGTTGTGGTGGACCGACTCACCAAGTCAGTGCATTTCATTGCCTATAGCCAAGAGTACTCTGTGGATCGCATGGCACGGATGTACATTCAGGAGATCGTTCGACTTCATGGAGTTCCTGTGAGCATTGTCAGTGATCGGGACCCCAGGTTCACTTCTAGATTTTGGGGGAGTGTTCAGCGTGCGATGGGTACTACTCTCAGTTTGAGTACAGCCTATCATCCGGAGACTGATGTTCAGTCAGAGCGCACTATCCGTACGTTAGAGGATATGCTTAGAGCGTGCGTCATGGATTTTGGTTCAGCCTGGCAGGATCATTTGCCGTTGATCGAGTTCGCTTACAACAACAGCTATCACACTAGTTTTGGGATGGAACCTTTTGAGGCGTTGTATGGGCGACGTTGTCGTACTCCACTATTCTGGGAAGAAGTGGGGTGTGACATGCTGAGGGACCGGAGTTTATCCAGCAGGCGATAGATATTGTTGATCAAATCAAGAAACGGATTAAGACTGCACATGATCGTCAGGCCAGTTATGCTAATATCAAGCGTAGGCCCTTACAGTTCGAGGTCGGGGAGAAAGTGTTTCTGAGAGTGTCACCTTTCCGCAAGATTCTCAGATTTGGCCTTAAGGGCAAGTTGTCTCCCAGATTTATCGGTCCGTTTGAGATCTTGGAGAGCATTGGCGATTTGGCTTATCGACTAGCTTTGCCACCGCATCTATCCAGTATTCACGACGTGTTCCACGTATCTCTGTTGCGACGGTATGTGGCGGATGAATCTCATATTCTGCAGCGGTCTGAGGTTCAGGTAGACAAGGATTTGACTTATGTTGAGAAACCTCTTCGTATCCTGGATTATAAGGATAAGGTTTTATGCAACAAAGTCATTCCTTTGGTTTTAGTTCAGTGGCAGCGCCGAGGCACTGAGGAAGCTACTTGGGAGCTTGAGTACAGGATGCGTAAAGACCATCCTGAGTTGTTTTGATTTCATTCTTTAAGTTGTATTCAGTTGCAAACTCTGTAAACGTTTGATTTGAATAAAGAATGTTTCTGATTTCTGTATTTGCATTCGGTACTTAAGATCCGATTTCGAGGAAGAAATATCTTAAGTGAGGGAGAATATAGTAGCCCGTAACCAAAATCAGTAATTAAGGAATTAATCATAATTACTTGGGTAGAGTTCGGAAGCTCCGAAGGTGAGTTCGGAAGCTCCGATCAGGATCGGAAGCTCCGAACAGGATCGGAAGCTCCGATCGATATTACGTCAGGCATGACGTGTGGCAAGATCAGAAGCTCCGATCAGGACCGGAAGCTCCGATCACCCCTATCCGGAGTCAACAAGTGATATTTTGACACGTGGCAGATCAGGATCTTTGGAAGCTCTGATGGCAGGATCGGACGTTACGATCGAGGTTCGGACATTCCGATCAAGGATCGGAAGTTCCGATCGTTGTCTATAAATTGAAGGCCGAGGATTCACTTTCATTTGCCAATTCCGAGTTCTCCTTTCCATTCTAGTCCTTTTGGAGCTGTTCTAGTCTTCTTAGGCTTTGTCCGGAGGTCGGCGAGGTGTTCGGTAGTCGTAGCGGAGTTGTGCCCAAGTTCTGGAGGCATCGACATCAAAGGGCTAACAACGGACGAAGGTATAGCTTTTGCTTCCTATAAATATTTAGGAGTATGCAATAACTTAGTTAAGACTTTTAGAGCACTTTAATGATAGTAGTATCATTTGACAGTGTAGAGCAGACTATAGGCGTGGACCTAGAGTGGGTAGAGCTTGCACTGTTTTGAGGTACGAAAGTACTGTTCGAGATATCCTGACTGAGTATGCATGTATTATGTGACTGCATGATTTATATGCCATGATATTATGCTGCATTTATTTGCATCTCGCTGTATCTCTTTCGAGATGTCTGTTTGTAGGGTTGTACCCTATCCTGTTAGTGGATGGACTTCCATCGATTTGGGTCCGGCGTATCCACGATTATCTCGGTATGCTATCCACCTCCTGAAGCGATGGCACAGCGTGCTACATACCAGGGCCCGGTCTGTCTGTGTTATCTGATCCTTGACCTCGAGTCTATAGGGAGTTCACTTTGCATGCATGTACACTCATACTCTCTCACTGAGCGTTTTATGCTCACGTCTCGTACTCTGTGTTTCTGGACACCCTATTCCATGGGAAAGGTTTGCGATTGGACGAGGAGGGTGGATCCAGGAGGGGCTAGTCAGTGGTTGGCCAACTGGAGCTTTGTCTAGGTTTTATTACTGTTGCTTGGGTTTATACAGCTATTCGATTTGGTTGTATATTATTGGATAAATTACAGATTCCTTTACTTGGGATTGTATATTGTTTATGGTTTCCGCAGTTTTATTCTGATATCTGTTTAATTAAGTTAATTGCATGCATAAGTTCTGTTTAGTAGGTGATCCGGGTAAGGGTCACTACAATAGTAGTGTTTAAGTTGGTGACCATTCACCTTGAATGTCTTGGATGTGTCCAAACTTTGAATTTTGACTGCACCATGGGGAAAGACATTAGTAACAACAAACGGACAATTCCAACATGAACGTAACTTAACTGGAAATAATCGAAGTCATGAATGATAGAGAAACACTTTCTGGCCAACTTCTAATTCCCGTCTAGAGATCATCTTGTCGTGGAAGGCCTTTGGTTTGTCCTTGTAAATCTTGGAGCTGGCATAAGCATCATTGTGGATCTCTTCCAATTCTTGCAATTGCAGCTTCCGGTACTCGCCACTCTCATCCATCTCCATGTTGAAGTTTTTTATAGCCCAATAGGCTCGATGCTCCAATTCCACAGGCAGATGATGGGGACATTCCAACTGGCATCTTGAACGCGGTTATATACGCCCGCAAGGCATCATCCAAATGCAAGCTCAATTCCTTTATTGTAGGATTCACGGTCTTTTCTAGGATGGATTTGATATCTCGGTTCGATACTTCAGCTTTACCGTTGGATTGTGGATGGTATGCAGTGGAGACCCTGTGCGTCACATGGTACTTTTTGAGCAAAGTAGCCATAGTTTGGTTGCAGAAGTGTGTTCCTCTATCACTGATGATGGCTCTCAGAATTCCAAACCTAGAGAAAAGGTTATTCTTGATAAATTCTGCAACTTTAGAATCGTCAGTATGGGTGGCCTTTGCTTCCACCCATTTCGAGACATAGTCCATAGCAAGTAATATATAAATAAATACATATGAACTTGGAAAAGGTCCCATGAAGTGGATGCCCCAAACATCAAAGATCTCACAAACTAGAATGGGTTGCTGGGGCATCTCATTTCGCTGGGAAATATTACCTGTCTTTTGGCATTGAGCACATGACTTACAGAACACGTAAGCGTCTCGAAATAAGGATGGCCAGAAAAATCTGCTGTCCAACACCTTTCTTGTGGTCCTTTTTGCTCCAAAGTGGACACCGCATGCATAAGAATGAAAAAATGTAAGGATAGGGATTACCTCGCTTTCGGGTACACATCGACGTATAACTTGATCAGCGCAGTGTTTCCACAAGTATGGATCATCCCACACATAGTACTTGGCATCGCTTCTCACTTTGTCCTTTTGCGCCTTTGAAAATTCAGAAGGAAACCCATTAGTAATAAATAATTCACAATATTTGCGTACCATTGTAATTCCGTGCTTGCTGAAAACAGTTGCTCATAAGGAAATTCTTCTCGCAAATTCAGCTTCTCATCATCATGAACTAGGCGACTCAAGTGGTCAGCAACTCGATTCTCGGTTCCTCTTTTGTCCTTGATTTCTACATCAAATTCGCTCAAAATTAGTATCCATCTTATCAGCCTTGGTTTTTCCTCCTTCTTCGACATCAGAAAATGAAGAGCTGCATGATCAAAATAAACAATGACTTTAGCACCAAGTAAATAAGAGCGGAATTTTTCTAATGCAAAAACAACAGCTAAGAGCTCCTTTTCAGTGGTAGAGTAGTTCTGTTGGGCATCGTTTAGGATACGCGAAGCGTAGTATATAGCGTGCGATGCTTTCCCAACTTTTTGGCCTAAAACCGCACCAACTGCGTAGTCGCTGGCATCACACATGATCTTGAATGGTTGGCTCCAATCCGGTGGTTGGATTATTGGTGCAGATGTCAAGGAGTCTTTGAGTTTGTCAAAAGATGTTTTGCATGGTTCATCACACTCAAACGGGACATTTTTTTCAATAGCTTGCACATGGGGGATGCGATCTTGGTGAAATCTTGAATGTATCTTCTGTAGAAACCTGCATGGCCAAGAAAAAAACGCACTTCCCGCACACATGTGGGATAAGGGAGAGACCGAATAATATCAATTTTAGCCTTGTCCACCTCTATTCCCTTAGATGAAACAACATGACCTAATAAAACACCTTGCCCAACCATAAAGTGACATTTTTCAGAATTTAAAACTAGGTTGGTTTTGACACACCTCTTAAGGACAAGAGCAAGGTTAGACAGACAGTTTTCAAAGGAATCACCATAGACAGTGAAATCATCCATAAAAACCTCTAAGATATGCTCGATGAAATCAGAAAAAATACTAACCATACACCGTTGAAAAGTGGCCGGTGCATTGCAAAGTCCAAAGGGCATCCTTCGATATGCAAAGGTACCAAACGGGCAAGTGAATGTTGTCTTTTCCTGATCCTCCAGCGCAATAACAATCTGAAAATAACCAGAATACCCATCAAGAAAACAATAATAAGGATGACACGCTAACCTTTCAATCATTTGATCAATAAAGGGCAAAGGAAAGTGGTTCTTTTGGGTTCCAGCATTCAGCTTCCTATAATCAATACAAACCCTCCACCCATTTTGAATACGGGTGGGAACCATCTTGTCATCCTTATTCTTCACCACAGTAATCCCGATTTTCTTGGGTACCACTTGGACCAGACTGACCCACTGACTGTCAGAAATTGGGTAGATGACCCCAACTTCAAGGAGTTTCAGAATTTCAGCCTTTACCACCTCCATCATTGGTGGTTTCAACTTTCTCTGCGGATGACGTGAGGGATTTGCTCCTTCCTCCATCAAAATTCGGTGCATGCATGTGGAAGGACTAATTCCCTTGATGTCTGCTATAGTCCACCTAATAGCAGTCTTGTTCTCTGGCAGTAATTTGACTAGATGTTCTTCTTGGTCGGCTTCCAAACTATTGGAGATGATGACTGGTAATGTTTCTCCTTCTCCAAGGAAAACATACTTGAGATGTTTTGGAAGTATCTTTAGTTCAACCACTGGTGCCTACAAAATAGATGGAAGATGCTGAGTATTAGAGATTGGTAAAGATATGTAAGAGACATTACCTGACTGAAGTAGCTCAGGCGAACTATTCAGAATTCCTTCAATCTCCTTCACTTCTTCGCTGAATCCAATTCCATCATCCTGCTGAATGGGTGCAACGAGAGCCAACTCTAGATCATCTTTTCCTGCATGCTCACAATAATCTTGTGCCAAGTAATCCACAATATCAACAGAGAACACACAATCATCACTGTCAGGAAATTTCATGGCATCATAAATATTAAATTTCACAACCTCGCCATCAAATTCTATGGTGAGTGTGCCACTGTGAACATCAATTTTAGTAATGGAAGTTTTCAAGAATGGTTTTCCTAACAAAATAGGACTATTATGATCACCATTTTCCATGTCTAGCACATAAAAATATGCAAGAAATACCAAGTCATTCACTTGCACTAACACGTCTTCTACTATTCCCCTAGGGTATGCATTAGACCTATCAGATAATTGAATAACAATACCAGTTTTGTTCAATGGACCAAGTTTCAAGGATGCATAGATAGAATATGACATAACGTTGATTGATGCTCCTAGATCTAACATGGCTTCTCAAGTCTAACATTCCCTATAGTGAATGGGATAGAAAACATATCTGGATCCTTGCATTTTGCGGGAAATTTTCGTTGGATCACAACAGATACGTTCTCACCAAGTTCCACTTTTTGACAACCCTTCAGTGTCTGCTTCCTCTTTGCTGTGCACAATTCTTTCAAGAACTTCGCTTATCGAGGTACCTGCTTAATAGCGTCTAAAAACGGAATATTCACCTCACATCTATGAAAAGTTTCATAAAGATCCTTTATCCCTTCATCTTTTCTAGACTCCTTAAGTGCTAAGGGAAAATGGGCAACAGGCTTATATTCAGAAAGTGGAGGGAACTTACCTCTTGGCGCTTCTTCCTTGGATGCTTCTCCATCAGTCTCCTTCGGTTCTTCATGTGGCTTCTCCTTGGGTGAAGCCTCCACTTATTTCTCTTTAATTTTAAATTCCTTTCCATTTCGTAGAGTAATAGCACTTGCGTTCTCTCTTGGATTTGGAATTGTTTGAGATGGTAGAGCATTAGAATGCTGTGTTTCTAACTTATTGATGGCGGTGGCGAGATGTCCCATCTAGGTATTCAAGTTCTGAATACTTGCTCTGGTTTCCTGTTGGAAAGTTACAGTATTAGTAGCAAGCTCCTTAAGAATATTTTCGAGAAACTCACCCGGATTGGGAATCTGAGGATGCTTCTGCTGTTGAGGATACAGTGGCCTATAAGCTTGATTGTGCGGTGGTGCTTGAGGCCCCGATTGATTTTCTTGAGGGTTCCCATATCTCAGATTTGGATGATCCTTCCAACAAGGATTGTATATGTTGGAATAAGGATCATATTTCCGCTGTGGTGGTCCTGGAAATCCTCTAGTAGCATTTACCTGTTCAATCGATTCTTCTTGAATTGTGGGACACATATCAGTAGCATGTCCCACTGCAACACAAATTCCACATGCCTTTGCAGGTTGTCCATTCCCTACAGCCATCTGACGCACAAGAGATGTCGATTCAATTAATTGTTGCTCAAGGGAAGAGACATTTACCTCTGTTTTTTTATTTGGTACATGCTCATTCCTGATGGTGCCAAATTGTTGTGAATTTGCAGCCATACTCTCTATCAAATTTCTTGCTTGTACCGGAGTCTTGTCCACAAAAACTCCACCATTGGCTGCGTCTAGCATACTCCTGTCATGATGTAACAAACATTCATAGCAAAATTGTATCAATTGATTTTCACTTATCTGGTGCTGCGGACAGCTACCACAAAGCTTCTTGAACCGCTCCTAGTACTCATGCAGTGATTCTCCGGTGTATTGCTTGATTCCATAGATTTCCTTCCAGATGTTCGCGGCTCTAGATTCTGGGAAGTATTTCTCCAGAAAGATTCTTTTCATCTCCGTCCACGTCATGATAGAACCAGAGGGAAAGTAATATAGCCAATCCTTAGCAGCAGTCTTCAAAGAGAAAGGAAAAGCTCTCAGCTGAATCTGATCCTCTGTCACTCCATGGGGTTTCATACTCGTGCACACCACATGGAATTCCATTAAGTGTTTATTCGGGTCCTCACCTGCAAGACCATGAAAATCAGGTAATAATTTAATCAATCTAGACTTAAGCTCAAAAGTAGCATTATTTTCTAATGTAGGAAAAGTAATGCATAAATGTTGTTGATTGGGATCAGGAGTGCCCAATTGTCTACGACTCAGGTTTGCATTAGCACCCATCTCTTCTTCTTCTGGAAAAGCAGCTCGAGCAGCTGCCTCTTGTTGTTGCCTACGAAGTTCTCTCCTTCGCCTGTGTAAGGTCCTTTCAATCTCTGGGTCGTAGAGAAATTCTTCTTCAGCAAAATCTCCTGAAAGCATGAACGAGAGAAAACTAGAAACAAAGAAAATATAAGATAGTGATATAAAACAAAACAAAACAAAAAGAAATAGAACACAATAAATTAAACAACGATCCCCGACAACGGCGCCAAAATTTGGTAGCGCTAATTCGTATCATGTCCAAATTACCCAACTCAATCAGATAACCACAAAAATGTAGTAGCGTGAGTAGGGATCTTTCCCACGAGGAAAGGTAAATTTAATGCGTTCTAAATAAACTAAAGGGGGTTTTGAGTTTTGGATTAACTACTAAAAATTTAAGCAATTAAAAATTGATAAAATCACTAGCATGCAAGAATGAAAATTAAGTTGAAGAAATCAATAGGAGACGAGTCTTGGTATCGGTCGACTACACCCTTAATATTTATTCATTCAATCATCGATTCCCTAAAAATAATTAATCATATCAAATATTCGTCATTGAAAATAAAATTCCTGTTTCACCTTAATTTTAGTTAATTAGACACCAGCGTTCTAGATTAACCCTTAACAATAAATTAATCCAGATTCCAGCGATCTAGATTTAAATCTAAGGTAGAATTCAAACGAGTAAAACTGACGAATCTAGACAACACAAACACCAGCGGTTGTATTTAGCCTAGTCAATAATTGACCCTATGATTTAATAAATTCAACAGCAGAAAATATCAAACGTAGTTGTTTCGCAAATTAGTTGATTCAAACAATTACGGATTTGAATTCTAATTTAGCTATAGTTATGTAGCAAAATCCTAGGATGGCCAGTCTAAGAAATTCACATACAAACATGAAATAAAACAGATCAGAAATTGATACTTAATAAGAATTAAACACTGAAAATCAAATCTCATGAACAAATTATATCAAGGTTTTGTCTCCCTCAACTAAGAAATAAAGTTTAGCTACAACGATTCATCACAAACACAAGAAAAATTCCAAAGAAAAGAAGAAAACTTGAGAGAGATGTAAAATAAAACCTAGCCTCCAAGGTAGTCTCCAAAAGTCTGATAATTATCTCTCCAAAACGGAATTAAAAGCCTAATAAATCCTAGAATCTAAAATAGCAAATTTTTCAAAATTAAAATAAATCTTCCCGAACAGACAAGAGCGCTCGATCGCATGAGTACGTTTGATCGAGCGCGTTAAAAATGTCTCTCTCACTGCCTTGAATCTCCAGATGCCGCGCTCGATCCTATGAGTACGTGGGATCGAGCGCGTGAACTTTTTCCAATATTATGCCTTTATTCTTCAAATTTGATATCTCCTACACATTAAAACCGGGAGTATGTTATGAAGCTAAATGCATGCAAACAACAAAACTAAGATAAAACATGAACTAAAACAAATAAATGCATGCAAACTACTAACAAAATAATATTAATAAATGCAAATAAAACACGACTATCAGTAACCCTTAGCCAAAAGATCTTCAAGTTGATCCTTCAATTCTTTCAATTCAACTGGTGCCATTCTGTAAGGATCTTTCAAAATAGGTTGCGTACCTGGCATCAGTTCAATGCTAAATTCTACCTCTCGATCTGGAAGCAATCCTTGAATCTCATCAGGAAAGACATCAGCGAATTCACTAACCACCGACAAATCTACCAACTTCGGGCTAGTTTTCATCACATCTATAGCATAAATCAGAAATCCCTCTGCTCTTTTCTGCAATAATTGAGTCATAGACAATACAGATATCAAAGGAATTCTAGCTCGTGAAAACTTACCATAAAACTTCCATTTGTCTGCCATCTCTGGTCTGAATCTCACAACCTTATGAAAGCAATCAACTGTAGCCCTGTACTTGGTTAACATGTCAGTGCCGATAATACAATCAAAGTTTGAAAAACCAAGCACAATACAGTCTATCTCATTCCCATTGCCTTCATACTGTAGTATACAATTCTTAACGGATTTCACTGATATGATACCTGTCTCCAAAGGTGAAGTGACAGATACTACAGTGGAAAATGGCTCAATAGGCAAAGCATGTAATATAGAAAATTGTTCAGAGATAAATGTATGTGATGCACCTGTATCAATCAAAACATAAGCACGATAACCAAAAAAGGAGCAGTTTCCTACTATAACGTCATCAGGTGCTGCCTGTGCTTGCTTCTCTGTCAATTCAAACACTGGAGCCTGTTGTCTTGGTGGTTGGCTCACTGTCTGGATTCCTCCTATCTAGCCTATGGTTGCGGCTAAAATGAGTGTACTTCAAAGGATTGCCTATCAGACTGAGGTGCTGGTCGAGATGAAATTCCACCAGCTGCTCTCTCAGGACCACGTTGCGGGAAAACTCTCGCAAAATGTCTTGTCTGATTACAAATATGACAACTGCCAAATACACCTCTACATTGGTCGCTGGCATGACGACCTCCACATTTGTTGCATTATACTCCAGAAGAACCTGAAATTTGTCCAGACATAAACTTTCTTTGTCCACTAGAGATAGAAGAACTGCTGCCTGCTTTCTTAAACTGCTTCCCTTTAGCTCTGAAGAAATCTCTTCTGCTACTACCACTTCATCCCTCGAATCTAAGTGGTGGTGGTGGAATCTGTGGTTGACCCTGAGATGGTCTAGTTGGCGGTGGTACAAACTGTGCTCCTCTCTGTCTCAGTATACCAGATTTGCTCCCTTTGCATGATTAAGGCCATCAAAAAAGTTATTTGGTCGTCCAGCATTCACTAAAGTGAAGACATCCGGATTCAAGCCATTTATAAATTGATAAACTTGAGCTTCATCATTGTTTGCTATATGGGGAGAAAATTTCAGCAGACTCGTGAACTTGGCAACATATTCTTCAATGTTCAACTGCCTTTGTTGCAGACTAGCAAACTCTGCTCCTTTTTCTTTTCTATATGAAACTGGGAAGAATCGTTGATAAAAAGCAGTTTTAAATATAGACCAGGTAATGATTGTACCTTGATTATCCAATGCTTTCTTTGCTGCTATCCACCAACCTTTTGCAACGTCATGTAGTTGGTGTACAACAAGTCTAATTCGGCGACCGTCAAAATATTCGAGGGATTCAAACAACTGCTCTATATCTTCCAACCAACTATCGTAGTCAACAGAATTCTCAGTTCCCTTCCATGTTGGCGGTTTAAAGGACTGAGATCTTTTTAACAAAGTTTCCATGGTAGTAGCAGTCGCATCCATCAGATCAACAGATGTACTACCCTGAGCATTTGGAGGTTCTGCCACTATCTGTGGTACTGGTGCTGGTTCTGCGGGAGGAATAGCAACTGTCTATCTAGTGACCGTTGCTTGTCGAGGAGACATATCAGATATTCAAACAGATTAGTGCACAATACAACAATATATCAGATTCAAACATTCTATTTCAGTCCCCCCCCCCTCTGATTGGCATAATAATGCAGTCTCTCGAGTTTTGATCAAGAGTCAAGTTTGATATAGCTTCCAAATAAAAATACACGCATAAAGATAATAATATAGTCAAATAAGAAACTCAATTTCATACAAGAAAAATAAATCAATCAGACTCGATCTACCCCGGTCATCTATCTCAGTCCACGAACTAACTTCGTTCTAATACCACCTGTTGTGGGGACATCGGGTGCTAATCTAATCTTAAAGGCTGTAATGCCCCAAAAATATTTAATTGGAGAATTTATGGAATTTTGTATTTAATTCAAAGTTTAGGAAATTTAAGGACTGAAATTGAAGTTGAGGTATTTAGCAGGGACTAAAATGCAAAATTGGGTACACAATACACTTAATGAGAATTAAGTGTTATCTTCAAATCATTCTCATCTTCACAACTTCATCAAGAGAGAGAGAGAGAGAGAGAGAGACATAGCCAAGTCTTCTCAAGCTTTTCAAACTTCGATCCAAGAAAATCCAACCGGTAGAATTTCAATCCGAGTACGGTTTAGCGATCCTTGCAGCTAGGGCTACGTTTCTACGTAAGTATGATTAAATTCTACAAAGTTCTAATTTTTAAATGTTGTTGGATTCGAATTTTAGTTGGATAAATATGTTCTTGAGATAATAAAGATGGTATATCTAAGACGGTTTGAGAGAATACCATCGTTAGAACATGTTTTTTATTTTTGAAGTATTTTCAGAATTTTTGAAAATTTTGGATGATGAATTTCTAAATTTGAGGATTATATTGATGATGATATTGTGATGAAATTTTGATAATACTGGTGTTTATAATTTTTGGAAATAACCGATTTTTAGACGTTATGACGTCAGATTGAATTTTGAATAAATTATTGAATATTCGGCTTAACAAGAATTATAAGGAATGATTTGGAGAAATTTTTATGTCCATTTCAGAATTGGATGGTGGATTATAGAATTTGAGTCGAAAGATTTGAATTATTTAGATTTGATCAATATTGGAATCGATTTTGATTTGAAATACGATTTTGAGATCAAATGAGAAATTGTTATGAATTTTTGTATTGCTGTAGCTTGCAAGATTTGAGCATTCCAGACTTGAAATTGAGGTATGGATAAACAATGAAGAGCTTGGGATAGAATCCTCGAGAAGATTTTAAAATTCTTGAGCCCAATAAAATCACACACTTATTTGCTAATATTATTTGAATTATATGAATTGATTGAATAACATGAAGTTGTGAATTCGATTTTATTCGATGATTATCGATATATGATTCATGCTATTTATTTGATATATGAGATGAGATGCTTTGATTGAGCAAATATTTTGATATATTGAATTCATATTGAGCCATATTTTGTTCAGATTTGATGGCAGACTTGCCTAGATTGCAGCGGACATTTGGGTCTATATTTGAGTGGCATGGAATGTAGATCAACTTCCATGATCAGAATACTCTATATAATAGTTCTAAATTCCGGGGTTGTGAAGCTCAATGCCCACCCCGATTGGGAGAGTAGGTGGTGACGATGTGTTTTCTTTTCCCTTGGGATCCCTAAGACCGAGATTCAGATTGAATCAGAGATTTGATAACCCAGATTCTTGAGCATGAATTTCACCCATGCATTATCCAATTGAGATTACTTATGAATTTATATTGATATCATTGAAATTTTTAAATGCTCATTTGTTCTGTCATTCATACTTGGTTTTTATGCTCATCGATTTTCCGGCTGTTGCTTTGTCTTGTGTGTGTGCATTGCAACAGGAGGTTCGGGGTCAAGCTTTAGAGGACCTTAAAGATTTGAAATGAGAGTAGAAGTGGAGCTCGGGTCTAGAAATCGAACAATTTTAAATAAATGTTGAAAACATGTTGAATATTTGGAGATTTCAAACTTGTTGCATTTTATACTCGTTTGAATGATTTTCGGACATCTTTTTATTGTATATTGTGATCAAGACTTTGAAAGGTCACCATTCCGGGTTTTTGGAGCAAGAAAAGAAGAAAAATATTGAGATTTTCAAAGTCTCAGCGCGCCCGCGCCCACGCCTCCTCCACAAAAAAAAAAAATCTTTCCGCGATGCGATGTTGCGTCGCCACATGTAAGGCATGCATCGCCAACTGTCTTATTGATTATTTTAAGTCTGAGGTCTCCACATTAGGTAGTATCAAAGCAATAAGATGCCTTGAGTCGACATTAGAAGATTGAGATCGGGGTAGATCGGGTCCTATTTATTTGATTTTCGCATGAGATTGATTTCATTGCATTATTACATGAATTCCAAGCGAGCATGCTTTACTGCTTTAAGATTATGTGGCTACTTGATTCTTTGAATAAATTGTAAAGCATGTAATGATTGAACAGTGAATCAAAACGATTCCCTTTTTGAGAATTTCAAGAACGAATCAGAATGATTCTTCATAAGAAATTGAATATGGTTGAATTGAAAGAGCGGAAAATGAGAGATATTGAAATGATAGTTTTGATATCTTAATATTTTACGCATTGATCTTCTATTATTAGAGAAAATTGCTCCTCGTAGGACAAGAAACAATCCTAGTACAGAGGAAGCAACTCAGACTGGGTAAGTACCACGAACAGTAGGAATACCTCACACTGAATAGGGTAGTGCTGCAACCGACCCTATGGATACTACTCCAACGCCAATGGAGGTGTTGTTGAAAAGATTTCAGTCCTTTAAGCCACCAACTCTGAAGGGAACAGAAAATCCTATAGAATAAAGTTGGCTAGAAGAGATCAAGCACCTATATGAGTCGTTGGACTATTCTGACGAACGAAGGGTCCAGCTGATTTTTCATCAATTGCTTGATGTAGCCAAGAGTTGGTGGGTGACAACTAAGAAAGCCTTGGAGAATCAAGGCACCGTAATTACTTGGAGTGTGTTTAAAACTGAATTTTACCGGAGGTTCTTTCCTACTTCTTACAGAAAAGTCAAAGGGGCAGAATTTTCCAGTCTGAGAAAGGATGAACTGAACAACGAGGACTATGTTGCTAAGTTCTCGAGCTTGCTGAGATTTCCTCCTCATATTGATGAGAATGAAGATGCTAAGGCTGATCAATTCATAAATGGACTTAATCCTAACATCTTTACCTAGGTCAATGCTGGGCGACCGAATAATTTTGCTGATGCCCATAATAAAGCCAATGGATCAGAAGCGGGCATCTTGAGACTGAGAGAGACTTCATTCTTGCTTTAGTCCTTGAGTCTGACACAGCCACCCTCAACCACAGTTCCAGCAACAGAGCAGATATGAAGGAGGTGGTAGCAGTAGTGGTTGAAAGGACTGATTCAAGACCAAAGGAAAACAGTTCAAGAGACAAGGTAATAGCTCATCGAGTTTCAGTGGACCAAGATATTCTTGTTCGGTTCAGAGTTCAGGGTACTCAGGTGTGTATTGTTGCAAGTGTGGAGGAAGACATCCTAGTGATCAGCGTAGAGGATTTTCAGGTAGCAGTAATATATTCCATCAGGTGGGACACTTTGCTAAGGTGTGTCCTAAAAGTCATTCTAAGATGTCGCAAAGTATAGTTTCTTCAAGAACTACCCCAAACTTCCAACATTAGAACAGGCAAGATCAAAACTATCAAGGAGAAAGCCAGAATTTGAATAAACTTCCTAGACAACAAGCGAGGGTTTATGCACTCACTGAGGATCAAGCTCAGGCTACACCAGATGATGTGATAGCAGGTAAATGCTTTATATCTGGTTATCCTGCTTATGTATTGATAGATACATGTGCATCTCATACATTCATAGCCGAGATATTTATTGAGATGAATTATTTACCCTCTGAGCCTTTACCTTATGAATTTGTTATTTCTTCACCATTGGGTAGAAGAAATTTATCTGTGAAATTTACTAAAGGTTTTGAACTACAATTTGAAGGGAACGTGATAGAATTTGATGGTATAGTGCTTCATCTGTCTGATTTTGTCTGTATTATTGGCATTGATTGTTGGAAAACGCGGCGATCAGATCAATCAGGATTGATACCCGGTGCAGCAGAAGTTTAAAAATTTTATATGGAACGATTCCATAGTGGGTATCAAAACCTTACGATTAAATTGTGTGTGTAAAAATTAAATAACAATTATAAATTTTTACCTTCAATCTCGAATCGAGATTTTGGACACCAACAGATTGCTTTGCTCTTGTTGTATATCCCTGGAACTGATGGACGAACTGTTCTTCAATCAGGTCCACGAACGGATATTTAATCCCTCTGATAGATTGCACTAGAAAATCTATCAGAAGTTTCTACGAAGAGATTAACGAATTTGATCCGTTAAACCAGACTGTAATTCAAAATTCACAGACTGGATTTTACCGAGCAGAGGGGAAAAGGGGGCGGCCACTTCAGAAGAAAAATACTAGGGTTTTTCGAAAATTTTGTGACCTGTTGTGTGTAATTTTTGTACTGCAATAACTTATTTATAATGTAGGCCGCTAACAGCTTAGGGCCCATTAGTCATAAGTTCAAGCCCGACAAGCAAAGCCCGCATGTTCAGAAATTAATATAAAATTCATCATGACTCCGATTGATAAACCGATTTCACCAATGTGCACAGAAACCATTTCTGCAACTTTTTAAGTCAAGATAAATTTTTCTGAATCCGAATTCAGTGGTTTCCAAAAATGCCCATCCCTATGTCATTTTAGGAAATCTCACTCCTCTACTCATAATTAAGAAGTCCAACTTCTTTGTTCATTAAATTTAACTCTTTAAATTTAACTATCTCAACGGGGATTAAAAATCCATTACTCTGTGTGACCCTCAATGGTTCAGGGATACAGCTAGCCGTGGGCTCACAACTCCTTGTGACTCGGAACAACAATTTCCGACTTGCCCATCGAATCATGGTAAGAGCGCCTAACAACATCGCCCCATGATTCCCTAGGTATCACTGATAGTGCCTGCAAGAACCAATAGATTTTGGTTAGCGTACAGTATGGTCCCTTCATCCATATATCCCGATCGAATCAACAACCATTGGTATATCGAGAGTCGTTCGAGATTCGATAACTATGCAATACATCTTGAAGATCAAATAGTGACATCGCATGTGTTACTAAGAAACCATTTCTTAAAACACATCATGTACTCTGGCCAGAGATTCGTCACACTAATATCTCCTCAGATCGCATAGGATATCCACACTCGCAAGTATGTGGTGAATCCTTGACAACAAAGCATCGACTCCTATATGTGTTGTAACTGTACCCAATCCCGACACCTGATGACCCCAATAGAGTCGGTAAACGAGTCAAAGCACAGTACTAGCATATAGAGTCTCAATGATGTTTCAAGTAATAAGGACTAATGGTGTACAACCAAAACCGCGGACTTTATCCACTCGATAAGTGATAACCACTTGGAAAGTCCGGATAGGGTAGTTCGATCATTCATCGTATGAATATCCATTTGCATGCTTCGAACATCTCTATGTTCCTTACCAATGAAACGTGGTACTCTGCATCGCAAATGCTAGTCTCAAACTCGAGCGATCCTTATCCTTATTATCGGACGGCTCAATCGACTAGGAACAGTTTAGAATACACAGTGACTATAAGATGTGTTTCATGATAGACATCTCCATGTTCTACCACATCTTACATACACTATAGTATATTCAAGGTCTTTATCAAAACAACAATAGTATATCTCAATATAACAATATGAAGAAAGATAAAGTCATTGCCATTAATAAAAGTGTAAATTATATTAAACAAAAGATTGTTTATACAAAGAGTCATCAAAGCCCTTAGCCACAAGTTGGCTCACCGGGCACCCACTCTTTCATTGATGTACTGACCAAGTACAGGGCTGCAGTGGATTTTTTCCACAAAGTTGTCAGATTAGAACAGAGATGGCAGACGACTGGAAATTCTATGGTAAGGGTTCTAGAGCTATGATCCCTATGATTTCACTGTTAACTATGATACGTTTACTGTAGAGAGGTGCCGAAGGATTCATGGTCTATGCAGTAAATGTACTGAAATCTAGCCCAGGATTAGTAGACATTCCAGTTGTGAAAGAATTTGCAGATGTGTTTCAAGATGAAATTCCGGCTTTTCCTCCAATCCGTGAGATTGAATTTGGTATTGAATTGATGTCTGGTACTTTACCTATTTCGAGGGCTCCTTACAGAATGGCACCACTTGAACTTAAGGAACTCAAAGAGAAACTTGAAGATCTATTATCCAAGGGATACATTAGACCAAGTGTGTCACCTTGGGGTGCTCCAGTGTTATTTGTAAGAAAAAAAGATGGGTCGATGAGATTATGTATCGACTATCGACAATTGAATAAAGCCACGGTAAATAATAAGTACCCTTTGCCCCGAATAGATGATTTATTTGATCAATTACAAGGTTCTTCCATCTATTCAAAGATTGACTTACGATCTGTATATCATCAATTTAGGATCAGAGAGCAGATGTGCCCAAGACCGCATTTAGAACCAGGTATGGGCATTTTGAATTCCATGTTATGCCTTTTGGAGTGACGAATGCTCCTGCTATATTCATGGATTTAATGAACATAATTTTTCAGAATTATTTTGACGAGTTCGTTGTGATATTTATTGATGATATTCTGATCTATTCTAAGAATGAGATTGAACATACAGGGAACTTGAGGATTATCTTGCAGATTTTGAGAAAAGAGCAGTTATGTAGCGACCCAACCCGGATCCATTACCTAATCAGAGTTAAGAGCATAATTAAGCATGCATTAAAATAAATCGTTGTGGAAGACTTAAATAAAAGCAGACCGGCAGAATACAACCGGTTAAACAAATTCGATTATACAACTTAATCGAATTAATGAGCCTAAAGGGCAAAACCTACAGCTAATCTTGTTGTCTCCACTGATCACTGACTACTCCGAGCTCCTGGTGCTAAAACCTGCACCTACACCTACCCTGTCGAATGGGGTGCCCATATACACAGAAAAGACTGGACGTGAACTCTAAGCTCAATACGAAAGCATGGGTAAAACATACAAACATGATGCATGCAAATGACAGGGTATCCATATATGGGATAACTATATATAACTACTCAGTAATGGCGCCTAGGACATGATTGGTACAACCCGAGGAGCAAAAAATGTGTACACTGCTCATTCCCAATGGACGTAGACCGTGTCTTACAGAAGCCAGTGCCGGCTAACCCGTCGATCGCGGGGCGCTCGACATCAACCGTCCGAACAGGGCTGAGCGACCCTCCAAAGCTCATCTCAAAAGATGTACAAACACAATATGATATGCACATGCTGCATAATAATATGACACACAAATGAAACATATAAGCATGCAAAAACCGCTGGCTATCTCAGTCAGTACTTACGTACCTTTCTACAGGCAGTCCTAGCAGTCCCACTCTAGGTTCCAAGCCTATCATCAACTCTACAATGCAAATATACATGCATCATTAATTAAGCTCTAAAAGCCTTAACTAAGCTATTGCATACTCCTATATAATTTAAGGAGACCATAGCTATACCTGCGTCCGTCGTCAGCCCACTGATGGCGACTATCCCGCAACTAGGGGCACACCCCTGCTGCAGCTCCACAGCCTTGAGCACTGCTCTGCTACACGAGCACCGCTCCGCTACTATGTCAGACACTGTCTGACTATGCTAGAATATTTTCCCTACTCCAACTTTAAAATAAGAGTACCCAAAGCCCTAAAATAGAGCCACGTGGGCAAAGGAGAGGATTTCGGAATTTGCACCAAATGAGGAGCTCGGACCTCATATTTATAGAACAAGTTCGGATCGTCCGAACTAGCCTTCGGAGTGTCTGAACTACTTCGGGCCGTTCGATCGTCTCATCGGATCTTCCGATCTCCGCCACGTTTCAATCCAATCGCATGCAACCATGCACCTATCCCGAACACTATTCGGATCATCCGAACTCTGTCCGGATGACATCACCGATGACATATTAATTTGGGATAGCTGGCTGGGCTATAGTTCAGATCGTCCGAACCCACTTCGGATCGTCCGAAGTCTTCAGAGCCTCCGAAGCCTGCCTCCGCCCATGTTCAGATCCTCCGAACTCAGGTTTTGAGCGTCCGAACCTTCCGAACCTTACCCACCATTTTTGAGTGTTCTGAATCCATTTCTGGACTCCATTAATCCATTTGGAATTTTCTTAATCATGTTTTACTTAGTCTAAACATGATTACATGATTAATTACGCATTAATCGTTAATTCTGGATACGGGTTACTACAAGATATATGCCAAGTTGTCCAAGTGCGAGTTTTGGTTGGACCAAGTTGTATTTCTTGGTCATGTGGTTTCAGAAGAAGGGATTGCAGTTGATCCAAGTAAAGTTGAGGTAGTAATTAAGTAGCCTAGACGTACTTATGTTCCCGAAATACGCAGTTTATGGGTTTAGCACGGTATTATTGTAGATTTATTGAGGGATTTTCTAGCATTGCAAAGCCAATTACCCAATCAACCCAAAAGAATGCTCCGTATGTTTGGATAGATGCCTGTGAGAAAAGTTTTGTTGAGTTGAAGAGGAGACTGACCAGTGCTCATATATTGACTATTCCATCAGGTACAGGTGGTTTTGTTGTTTATTGTGATGCATCTCTCAGAGGTTTGGGTTGCGTGCTTATGCAGAGAGGCCATGTGAAGCGAATCTTGGATGCATGAAAGACAAACACGACTATATTAAAATCGTACCCTCAATTCAATAACATACAGATTCTATAATGTTGTCCCGACCTTTTGAACAAGTAAGTTTTTGGATATCCACCTCTAATTTACTTGAAATTAGCAACAGATAATCACGAGAAGAAAACAATCAATCACAACAGAACCTTCAGAAAACTTGTTTCTGACAATCCACGAAGATAATCAATTGACAAACGCCACAAAGTTGTTAAACTTTGATATGTTTGATTTTTTATTTTAAAAAAAACAAAGCAAAGCTTTGGCAAAATTCTTGAAAGAATTTTTAAGAATTGATATAAATCAATAATTCAATAAATCATAAAATTTTCTCTCATGAATGAGAATTTTACAATATATAAAAGAATTAAACTAGGAATCCTAATAGAATTAGACTAAAGATTTCCTAGTTGGATTATAATTCCAAAATCCTGAAGATAATGCAAAAATATTGCAAAATATATCAAATATATCATCTAGAAGTTTTCTAATTGACTTATAAAACTCAAAATAACACAATATATCAAAATATATCAAAAATAACGCACACACATAAAACACCTTCGGTGTGTGAAAATCTTGGACGCGCGGGCGCGCATGGAGTACGTAATTTCCTCGTTAAACTCGAGCCGTCAGCGCGGGCGCGCTATGTTGAGGCGCGGGCGCGCAGGCCTTTTGCATGCGATGGCACGGGCACGCGTGTTCAAGACGCGGGCGCACTTGAGATTCAAACCCAGCCTTGTGTTTTTGCATTTTCTTCAATATTTTCTTCATTTTCTTGATCCTTTTGGTCTTGGAAAATATCACAATAATGTCCAAATTTATTTCTATGCTATTAAACTAAATTTTCATGGATCCCAAATCCTTCAATTCTTGACGGCAAATCACGGGACAATTCTTGGAACAATATGAATCTTTGAGTGCCTTCTTGATTCATATCAGACTCCTCTTCTTAAAAAATATTTGTCCTCAAATCTTGCCCCTTGTCTAAAAAAACAAAGAAAGAATTAGAAACTTTAAAAATATTTCTCATAAGCAATAATATACCTTGCACACTCAAAACCATATCCAGAATCATGAAATGCCTCATGCACAAATTAAACAAACCAACATCGTTAGCATGCAAAAACATGATTATTACTCCATTAAGCATTAAAAACACTAAATTCCTCCCCTTCTTAGACCTAGTTATCACCAACACAATATTCATAGTTAGGTACAACCACTGTTTTCTAGGAATAAGAAACAATGCACTTGAAATATGCCACTCACAACACCTCTCAACATATCTCTTCATATGCAACCACAACAAATATTCATGCAACTTATTCATTGCTCTATAATCTCCCAAACAACAAATCAACTTTATACTACATATTCCCCCTACAAATAAATCATTCAAAGAAGAATATGAAACAAAGACCTTATCCTCAAAAAAGTTCTTGCTTACAAAGAATTTTTCATGAGTGTCATGCAAACATAACTTGAACACATTTTTCAAACCATTGTCCAATGCATTCCACTCCATAACATTCTCAATCCACAACAACTTCAAGAACAAGGTAGATAAAAATACGTACCTTTGTGATATTGTAGTAACCACCACATACTCCTTACCTTGTTGACAGTTAATCACATTTACACCAAGAACTCTTTTTCCTTGAAGACTCATACCATAAACAAATAAAACAAATTCTCTTGTGCAAAATACACACACTTTTAAATTCACATTACTATGTGAAAATAACACAAGTATCAAATGTTCAACATGCCCATTCAAAATTTTGCTATATACTATGACATAATCAAAGTATAACACAATAAATTTACCTCTAGACGCATGCAAAACACAACTCATCAATTCCATGAAAGTATTACGCACATTAGCTAGCCCAAAAGTCATTACTAACCAATCAAAAAAATAGAAGTTCCCACCTATGCTATTCATGTCACACTCGCACACAACAATATAATCCAACTTACTTAATCTTGTATCACACCAAGATTCCAACAGATTAAGATCAACAAATGATTTCAACACTACCATATGATCCAAATTATTCAATTTCTCAACATACCTAGATTCCAATAACTTAAGATCAAGATTTGAATTCAATCCATATTTCATAGATAGCATATTCACAAATCCTTCAACTAAGAAATTTAATCCAATCAATTTAGAATTTAGATCATACCTTTGAATGTTTGTATAAAATTTGTAACTTTGAATTAAACCTACATCATACCTCTCAAAAGGCACAACCTTCAAACCTCCAACCTCACCTTGACATGGATCCAACATGTTAAGTCTTTTAGTGTTGTATCTCCTTTACATCTTCATCAACACATCTCCAAAATCCTGCAAAGAAGAACAAACAATGCTCGGGATTGAACCGACTATATCATCACAATGAGATAATACCACTTTGTACATAAGTATTTTAGAAATTTTATTCATTTGCAAAAAATTTTCAATCTCACAATTTTGGACCATATATATATATTTGGTCTCTTTCCTCTCTTTTTATTTTCTCTCTTTTTTTCTCTCAAAGACCACCTCACTTTTTTGTGCGCTCTTTCTTTCGGCCTCAACTATTTCTTTTTCTTTTTCTATGGCTATCTAACTTTTTTCATCACTCTTTTTTTTCAGCCATATCACTTAATTTTTCAAATTCCAATTGATCTTCAAAAAATTCTTTTGGACTCAATTAAATAGCAAGATTACAAGACTCATCTAACAAATTAATAGTCTCACTATGAATAAATAGGACTATCACCTACTACAAGAATATTAGATGACTCTTCAACACATACAAACTCACCTACCACTTCACATTCTCCAACACTAACATTATCAACCAAGGAATTTTCATCCTTAATTTTCTCAACTTTTTCAACTCTTAATTCAACCTCTACGACAACACTACATTCAATCTCTACACGAGAATCCGCCACTTTCATCGTAGCCTCCTTAAAACATTGGCTCATATCATGCTTATCTTTTCTATGACACCATAAGCATGCAATATCAAAGGTACTAGAATTTGAAAGTTTAGATGTACCTTGATGTTCACGTTTGGAAGCTTCACAGTGATTAGGAGCCAAATGTTTCCGCATAGCTCTCTTCATCTCATCCCATGTAGAAATAGGATTCATTCCATGTCTTTTTCTATTCACTTTATCCCACCAAGTGCAAGCATAGTCGGTAAACTCTTTTATGACAAGTTTAACTTTCTTAGCTTCAGAAAAATCATGACCTTCAAATATAGACTCTACCATTTTCTCCCAACTCAAATACGATTCCGAATCCAAATCTCCGTGGAATGACGCAATTTTATTTTTCTTCAACCTATCCAAATAATATTCAAAATTTCTTTTCCCATCATCATATCTATACACGTCACTATATCCCTCGAATTTTCTCTCTCTTCTACTCGCATAATCAAATCTCCTTTCACTCTCCCTATACTAATCGAATTTTCTTTCAAACATTGTACCTACAAGAAAAAGGTTAGTAATAAAATATTTCTCACCCAAAATCTCACAAGTCACTCCAAAGAAAATCACTCAAGCACTCTGTTTTTTTTTCACTCAAATAAAGAATAGCTTTGCCTTGTGATTTTAAATATCAAACTCAAAAGTTCAAAACTTGTAAACATTTGCCAATCAATTCACGTAGATTGCACAAAAACAAAGACTTGACTTATTAAGATTGAAATAGAACTTTGTACCCAAAAGATATTTTCTTGCTTCTCTTTTTTTTTCAAAAATTTTGGACTTCACTATTTTTTTTGACCGATATCAAATCTCTTTTTTTCGACTTTTTCAATTTTTCTCTTTTATGAATAATAACTTGTAGCACAAGAAAAAAAACTTAGGCAACAAGATTGACAGAACGAAGAACGATGAACGATGAATGAAGAACACGAAGAACGGATAAGAAGAACGAAGAATAGATAAGAAGAACAAATAGAAAGATACGACTTACTTGAATCAATGAAACCTTAAGCTCTGATACCAAATGATGCGAATCTTGGATGCATGAAAGGCAAACACGACTATATTAAAATCTTACCCTCAATTTAATAACAAACAAATTCTATACTGTTGTCCCGACCTTTTGAACAAGTAAGTTTTCGGATATCCACCTCTAATTTACTTGAAATTAGCAACAGATAATCACGAGAATAAAACAATCAATCACAACGAAACCTTCAGAAAATTTGTTTCCAACAATCCACGAAGATAATCAATTGACAAACGCCACAATGTTTTTAAACTTTGATAAGTTTGATTTTTGATTAAAAATAAAAACAAAGCAAAGCTTTGGCAAAATTCTAGAAAGAATTGTTAAGAATTGATATATATCAATAATTCAATAAATCACAATAACCGTCTCTCATGAATGAGAAGTTTACAATATATAAAAGAAATAAACTAGGAATCCTAATAGAATTAGACTAATGATTTCCTAGTTGAATTATAATTCCAAAATCCTAAAGATAATGCAAAAATATTGCAAAAGATATCAAAGATATCATCTAGAAGTTTCCTAATAGACTTATAAAACTCAAAATAACACAATATATAAAAATATATCAAAAATCACGCACACACACAAAACACCTTCAGTGTGTGAAAATCTCGGACGCGCGGGCGCTTAAGAAGATGTGCGGGCGCGCATGGAGTACGTAATTTCCTCGTTAAACTCGAGCCGTCAACGCGGGCACAATATGTTGAGGCGCGCGCGCCCAGGCCTTCCGCAGGCGATGACGCTGTAGCACGTGTTCAGGGCGCGGGCGCGCCTGAGCTTCGAACCCAGCCTTGTGTTTTTTGCATTTTTTTCAATATTTTCTTCATTTTCTTGATCCTTTTGGTCTTGGAAAATATCACAATAATGTCCAAAGTTATTTCCATGCTTTTCAACTAAATTTCCATGGATTCCAAATCCTTCAATTCTTGACGGAAAATCACGGGACAATTCTTGGAACAATATGAATCCTTGAGCGCTTCTAGATTCATACCTGTAACACCCGGTATTTTAAATACGTAAATTCGCATGCATAATTAGGAATTTTATTTATTTAGAATTTTTAGATTATGGGTTAAATAATTATGTGAAATTATTTGCGCATGTTTTAAGTTATTTTAAGCATTTAACCCATAATTAATGATTTTCATGATTTATGAAAATTTAATTGTTTTGATCGCGTAGACGGGACCGTGGACGGATGAGATACCAACTTTTGAGCCAAAAATATTTTTATGAGTTTTATGTGCCTTAAAATAATATTTTAAGGTATTTTGTCAAGAAAATTTTAGTATTTATTTATATATTTAATTAAGGGTTGGTTTTTAGCCAAAATTAGTCCCTTTATTGACTTTTATTAATTTTTAAAATTTGCCTAAAATAATATTTCGGGATTTTAAGTTAGTTATCAGATTTTATTTATTAGTTAGAGTTTTTTTTAAGTTATATATATATATTGTATATTTAAAACCCTTATTAATATTTTATTACCCTATATTCTAATTAATCAAAAACACCCAAAAATCAAACCCCAACCCTACGCTTGAAGTTTTCAGCCGCCTCCAACCTTTCTCCATCACCATCTTCACGTTCCAACAGATTATAGCAGCCTCCATACCCGAAACCTTGAAGTTTTTGGCTTGGTTTAAAGATTTGTTCGTCCAGAACATCGTATACGCATCACGTATCATATTTTCGATCAAACTTCGGTGCAAAGCATGATTCTTTCTTTTTTTTTCGTGCCATATCAGGGATTATATGTGTGAGTGTGTAGACATCAGATTGTTCCAAGAAATTTTCAGAAAACGTTTGCTTTTGGTTGATATGCACTTTGTTCATGTATTCCTTCCATCATGCTCACGTTTTTCTTCCTCCATGACTTGTACGACTGCTGGTAGGTGTTCAGAGGGTGTGTGTGAGTGGCCTGGACTCGAGTGGCTCTAGTGGTTCGAGCCAAACGAGCCCAGGAAACCACAATGTTCAGATCGGCCTCCATGGATGCACAGCTAGGGTTCGAGGGAAGTGGGGTTCGGGCATGGTTTAGGATGTGCATGGGGTCAGGGCTAGGGCCAGGTCTGGACCGCCCAGATGTGGGCTACGTTTGGGCAACGGGGCTCCGGCCAGGGGCGGCCGGAGCAGGGCGGCAGCAGCCCTAGAAGGGCTGCTGCTCGCGGCCGAGATCTGCAGGGAAGGGGGGTGATCGGGTTAGGGTGTTAGGGATAGCTCCGGGTTGGGTCAAGGGCCTGGGTCGGGTCTGGATAGTAGTGGGTCAAGTCGGGTTGGTCCGGGTCCAGGTCAAGTTAGTCGGGCTCGGGTATTTTTATTTTTAAGTTTTAAGTTTAATTAAGTGTTAAATGGGCCTAATTAAATCGTAAAAATTTAATTGGGTTCCATTTAATTACTTTGGGTTAAATTTAATTATTTTTGGGCTTAATTAAATTAATTAAGTGAGTCCACTAATTTTTATGGGCCTTGGGGGCCCATGAGAATTATTGGGCCAATCTTTGTGCTTTTGGGCCCATTAGGCCAAATTAATTATTTAATGGGCTTAAAAAAATTAATTGGGCTTACGTATAATTATTTGGGCTAAAAGTTTAAGTTATTGGGCTTAAGTATGTTAATGGGCCAGTCTCAGTGTTAATGGGCCAGTCTCAGTGTTATTGGGCCAGATTTAAGTAATGGGCTTGAGAGTTTAGGGCCAGCAGTTCAGTACAACCCATGAGAAATTGCATGTGTCCTGAATATATATTTAATTATTTTTATGCATGGAAGTTATTTTTATATTTATATGTTAGTATGAAATTAAATTAAATATATATGAAGGACACACATTTTTATTTAAGTACATGCATTAATGAAATAATTTTTATGCATGATTTAATGTTTAAGGTTGAGCAAAAGAAAATATTTTATGTTGGAAGTTGAAGTAGTGTGACAATTTAAGGGGGATTCGTCCCCATATGTGAACTATTGAAGGGCAGTTTACTCTCAATTTAAGAGGTGATTCGTCACCGCCACGTACGTTGGTTTCCACGTTGATCAGTATTTAATGTATGATTTAAGGTTACACTATGGATACAACCATGCGATGTTAGAAAATACTTTGCTCAACAATGTTTATGTATTATTATGATATTCAAGTTTAATTTAAGTTTATGTTATGTTCATGATATTTTAAGCATGCTCATTCATTTATATGTTATGTATTAGTATTAAAGTGATTTAAATTATTTTAAACCCTTGTTATGTTAGCATGTTGGGCCTCTAGGCTTACTACGCTGGTATGGTGCAGGTGAGTACGTAGAGGACGTAGTACCCACCGGAGGCGAGGACCTATGAGCGGACATGCAGTGATCCCCCGCGGCCGTCGTCTGAGTTTTTTTGATTATGTTTTTATGGAATATTAAACATGTTGTTCTTTTTATTCGTTTTCAGTGGTTGGTACTAATACTTATTTTTATTTAAATATTTTCAGTGCATGCAAACTTTTATTTAATTGTTTAGAACAACATTTTTATTTAATGCATGACTCAGACATTTAATTTATTAAATGTTGCATTTTATTTAAGATATTTATTTTTAAATATATTTATTCTGTGCATATATGTATGGGCATGTGTGTACATATATTTTAATTAGTATAAAAAAAAAATTTCCACAATTATTAGTAGTAGATGTTTCAATTGGTATCAGAGACGCGTTCTTGGTGGGGTCATCACTGCTATGCGAGCTCAGAAATCCACGCTACCGGTCTGTAAGTTTTAAGTGTTTATAGCATGATTTACTTTTAAGAATTTAAGTTAGCATTAATGTTAAAACACTTGGTTATGCATGGCGATTTACGTAAAGAAATATGTGGTGGTGCAGAATGCCTCCCAGACCGATGAACAGACGTGGGGAATCTACACCTCCACCCCCACCTCCACCTCCGCAGAACCCACTTCCAGCATTGGAGCAGGCCAATGCTACTTTGATGGCAGGGGTTACTGCTCTGTTAGAGCAGAAGGCTTCACGTCCTAGAATGTCCCATGAGGAGGACATAGCTGAGCGGTTCCAGAAGAAGGGGCTGAAGGAGTTCATTGGTACCACCGATCCTTTGGTGGCTGAGGGGTGGATTCGTTCTTTGGAGTCCATCTTTGCATATATGGGGATCACAGATGCGGACAGGGTGAACTGTGCGACGTATATGTTGAGGGGAGACGCAGCTCTTTGGTGGGAGGGTGCTGCCAGGGGAGTACACCTCCCTACACTGTCTTGGGCGGAGTTCAGGCGTGTCTTCTACGCCAAGTATTTCACGGAGGATGTGAGGAGTTGCATGATCCGGGAGTTTATGAGTCTCCGGCAGGGGGACAGGTCAATGGTTGAGTATGTGAGCCCGTTCGAGAGGGGCTGTCATTTTGTGCCTCTGATTGCAGACAGTCCACCGGAGAAGATGAGGCAGTTTGTGGAGGGACTGAGAGCGGATATCAAGCAAAACGTGAAAGAGTGGGTGCTCGGTGAGCCAACTTGTGGCTAAGGGCTTTTATGACTCTATGTATAAACAATCTTTTGTTTAATATAATTTACACTTTTATAATGGCATTTACTTTATCTTTTATCATATTATTATGTTGTGACATACTATAAGATGTTTAGATGAAGACCTTGAATATACTATAGTGTATGTAAGATGTGGTGGCACATGGGGATGGCTATCATGAAACACATCTTATAGTCACTGTATATTCTAAACAGTTCCTAGTCGATTGAGCCGTCCGTTAATAAGGATAAGGATCGCTCGAGATTGAGACTAGCATTTGCGATGCCGAGTACCACGTTTCATTGGTATGGAACATAGAGATGTTCAAAGCATGCAAATGGATATTCATACGATGAATGATCGAACTACCCTATCCGGACTTTCCAAGTGGTTATCACTTATCGAGTGGATAAAGTCCGCGGTTTTGGTTGTACACCATTAGTCCTTACTACTTGAAACATCATTGAGACTCTATATGCTAGTATTGTACTTTGACTCGTTTACCGACTCTATTGGGGTCATCAGGTGTCGGGATTGGGTACAGTTACGACACATATAGGAGTCGATGCTTTGTTGTCAAGGATTCACCACATACTTGCGAGTGTGGATATCCTATGCAATCTGAGGAGATATTAGTGTGACGAATCTCTGGCCAGAGTACATGATTTGTTTTTAGAAATGGTTTCTTAGTAGCACATGCGATGTCACTATTTGATCTTAAAGATGCATTGCATAGTTATCGAATCTCAAACGACTCTCGATTTACCAATGGTTGTTGATTCGATCGGGATATTTGGACGAAGGGACCATACTGTACGCTAGCCAAAATCTATTGGTTCTTGCAGGCACTATCAGTGATACCTAGGGAATCATGGGGCGATGTTGCTAGGCGCTCTTACCATGATTCTATGGGCAAGTCGGAAATTGTTGTTCCGAGTCACAAGGAGTTGTGAGCCCACGACTAGTTGTATCCCTGAGCCATTGAGGGTCACACAAGTAATGGATTTCTAATCCCCGTTGAGATAATTAAATTTAAAGAGTTAAATTTAGTGAATAAAGAAGTGGGACTTCTTATTTAAGAGTAGAGGGAGTAAGATTTTCTAAAATGACATAGTGATGGACATTTTTGGAAACCACTGAATTCGGATTCAGAAAATTTATCTTGACTTTAAAAGATGCAGAAATGGTTTCTGTGCACATTGGTGAAATTGGTTTATCAATATGAGTCACGATGAATTTTATATTAATTTCTGAACATGCGGGCTTTGCTTGTCAGGCTTGAACTTAGGACTAATGGGCCCTAAGCTGTTAGCAGCCCACATTATAAATAAGTTATTGCAGTACAGAAATTACACACAACTTACACTCAGATTTTCGAAAAACCCTAGCCTCCAGTCTAGGAATTTCGGCCGCCCCCCTCTCTCTGTCTTGGAGAATTTTCAGTCTGCGAATTTCGAATTTGCAGTCTGAATTAGCAGATCATATCTGTTCTATCTCTTCGTAGAAACTTCTGATAGACTTTCTAGTGCAGTCTATTAGAGGGATTAAACTTCTGTTCGTGGACCTGATTGAAGAATTGTTCGTTCATCAGTTCCCGGGATATACAAGAAGAGCAGATTAAATTCTGTTGGTGTCCATAATCTCGTTTCGAGATTTTAAGGTAAAATTTATATTGTTTAAATTTTATATTATCAATTTTAATCGTAGGAATTTGATACCCATATGGAATCGTTCCATATAAAAATTTAAAACTTCCGCTGCACTGGGTATCACTTTCTTTTTCAATCTGGAGAACGACCGTGTTCCAACAGTGGTATCAGAGACAGGTTGCTCAGATCAAACGATTAAATTAATCGATTGTACAAAAATTTTTGGCCTCGGGTTTTTGAAACAAAACATATTTTTAAAAATCAAAAATTTTATTTTTCTGACGGGCAAGAAAAAGGGCAGCGAGCCCGCGCCCGGGATTTTCCCGGGCAGCCCGGAAAAATTAAAAATTGATTTTTGAAAATTTTGAATTTTTGAAATTCTAGTGTTTGATCCGATCGAAAAATGTTTTTGATAAGATCACGAGGCATCGGATCGAATTGTTCGAGTCCAAAATTTTTAAAATTGATTTTTGGATAAATTTGAATTTTTGGAAAATTTAAATATTTTATCCGTTAAATTGAATTTTGAAAATTGATTATTTTGGTACAATTGATGATAAGATGTGATCTTATGGATGGATAAGATAAAATATGATTTTATCTTTTAAATTATGATGCCACAGCATGTTTATCCAATTATTTAAATTTTGAATTTAAAATTGGATAATGGGATGATCGATTGTCATAACCAATTTTGTAGGTGTATGTTAGGAATTTACATTTGTCTTATTGTTGTTGGTGTTTATTAATGGGCTTCGTTTATAGCCCAATATGATTGTCATATGTAATAAAAGTGGGTCTGGTTTATGGCCCGTTCCCACCCCTACAAATGTATCCCATATTTGTCATCGAAATTTATTGTAAATTTATTAGACTTAGTGGGAGACAAAGATTTGAAGAAATGGTGGGCACAGCAGACAATGAAGACTGAAGAAATGTAAATTGGAAGCTCAATGTAATAGGATTGCATTGCATACCTGCATATTACCTAAGATTGGACTTAGACTCGTGATTGGCAACCACGGGTCGAATAGATATTGGGATCGATCATCCTTAAATAATATATGATATTATTGATGTATGCATGTTTAGAACAAATTGTATGAATCCCGCAAGCATACATAAAAATGAATGATGAGACAAATTTTCAAAATTAAAAATCCCTCATTTTAAATATGATTTAAAATTTATATCAAGATTAATAAAAGGGAATTTAAATATTGTTTAAATTTTTCTACCTTCCATCAACGATCAATTTATGAGATGCTACCCGCGGATATGGTCCGGCTCATATTATTGGGGGGGCCCGTTCGTCGGAAAGCTGTACATTGGATCGAAAAATGTTGTAAGTTGGGTGGAACTCCCATGGGATCGGCTCATATTATTGGGGGATCCACATGGCGACCGTCCATAACAACTTAATATTGATGGGTAATCTTGACATGTCACAATAAACGGCGTCATATTATTGGGCCCTTATTGGACATGAGGTAAATACATGGGGGTTACTTTGGAAGTAATTGGGCTCTACCTTTTGAAAATTATGGTTGACTGATATTATTCGGGGCTATGATTTGTCAATTGGACTCCATGTTCTCACTAAGGAAAAAGTTTCCCGTTTTCACTAGAGGGTGGTGAAATCGTTAAAATAGTGGGAGTGTAATTCATAAAATTAAAATTCGCCATATTTTATGTCTTAGTAAATTAATTAAACAATCACTGATTATTGTCTGTTTCCTTTTCAGTATATTGTTACAATGAATTCGCGTAATCCACTATTTGCAATTCTCGAACAAAACAAACTCACTGGCGCAAACTATACGGAATGGTTCCGTAAGTTAAAGATTATTCTCACTTCGGAAAAAGCTTTCTACGTGTTAGAGAAGCCGCCCCCGAAGGAAGCCCCGGCTAATACAAGTCCGGAAGAGTTGGCCAAACTTGATTTATGGTGGGACCATGATATCAAGGCCAAATGCTACATGCAGGCTTCGATGTCTGATGAACTCCAGAGGCGATTTGAGGATGCCGTGAATGCTGCTGACATTCACAAAGCACTCAAGGAGCTATTTGGAGCTCAGTCAAGGTCGGAGAGGTATGCCACTGTCAGAGAGCTCATGACAAGCCGCATGCGAGAGGGGACTTCTGTCCGTGAGCATGGGGTGCGCATGATTGGGCTCATTGAAAAGTTGGTAACACTCGACTTGACTTTGGACCATGAACTCAGCTCGGACTTGTTACTCCTTTCACTTCCTTCATCGTATGATGGTTTTGTGGTGAACTTCAACATGAACAAGATAGAGGCCACCCTTGAAGAGATGATCAATATGCTTGTCACATATGAAGCCACACTAAAGAAGGATAAACCGGTACTCTTGGTTGGGTCCTCTTCTAACTCGAAGAAGGGGCCAAGTGGAAAGGGTAAGAAGCGTTCTGCCCCGCCCAAGAAGAGTGTACCGAATAAGAAGGGGAAGGCCAAGGTTTCATATGAGAAGAAGGATGAAAACGTTTGTCATTACTGCAAGAAGCCCGGTCATTGGAAACGTAACTGCAAGGAATACCTCGATCAGTTGCGAACTGAAAAGGGTATGTTTTACATTGAAATAAATGTTTCTCTTAATACTTCTTGTTGGGTATTGGATACCAGATGTGGATCTCACATTTGCAATGATTTGCAGGTGATGACAAGAAGTCGTAAGCTAAGGATGGGTGAGACCCAACTGAGACTCGGGAATGGTTCAAGAGTCGAAGCCAAAGCGATAAGAGACATTTATTTAATTTTGAAAAACAATTTTAAGTTATTTTTGAGAGATGTTTTGTATGTTCCGGATTTGGTCAAAAACATTATTTCTATTTCTATGCTTGATAGAGATGGTTATTCTTGCAATTTTGTGAATGAGATTTGCAATATTTACAAGAATGAATGTTTGATTGGAAATGGACAACTTGAAAACGATCTATATAACTTAAAATTAAAAGACGTTTCAATGAATTATGTCGATAAACCGGTAACAACAAATAAAAGGAAAAACGATAGTCAAAACCCGGCAAATCTTTGGCATGCTAGGCTAGGTCATATTTCCTCAAGGAGGATGAACAAGCTAGTGGGAGAGGGCATGTTTGATATGTCTGATTTTAACTCTCTACCTACTTGTGAGTCCTGCCTGAAAGGAAAAATGACTAAATCTCCTTTCAAAGGAAAACCTGAGCGTAGTCAAAATCTATTGGATTTGATCCATACGGATGTTTTTTTTTTTTTTTTTTAAAAAAAAAAAAAAACCGCCGGGAGTGGGGGGTTAGGCAGACCCCTACCTGTATATAAACATAAAAAGGCGATACAAATAAAACCTAACGGAGGAGCACAAATAGGGCTGACAGTCCGGCAATACTTCCTCGAAAGGAATCTCGCCCAGAGAGAGGAACCCTGCCGGAATCTGAACCACAGCTTCATGGAAAAGCTATCAACAATGTCCTTGAGCCTGCGAAAACCCAGGCCTCCTTCTTCCACAGGGAGACAGGCGCGAGACCAGCGAGCCCAGTGCCACTTCTTTTCTAAGGGTCTGGAGCCCCAAAGAAAAGCATTGAAAATACGCTCCAATTTCTCCAAAACAGCCAAAGGAGGCTGGATCACCTGGCAGAGATAGATCGGGATCGAAAGGAGCACACTGCGGATCAGCGTCATCCTACTCCTAGGAGCAAGGGAACGGGACTCCCAGCCCTCCAGCTTTTTCCGGACCGACTGCAGAAGAGGCTCAAAGAGAGAGCACTTGCGGTTCCCACAGAAAAGCGGAGCTCCAAGGTATTTGAAGGGCAGCTGCCCCTCCGCAAATCCAGTTATTTGCAGCAAACGGGAGCGGCGACGAGCGGTCCAGCCCGGAGGAAAGATCATAGCACTCTTGGCCACATTAACGAGCTGGCCCGAGCAATTTTCATAGTGAGCCAGAAAATCTTTGAGACGCTGAAGACCACGGGATCCCCCATTGGCAAAAATAGTGACATCGTCAGCATAGGCCAAATGGGAAATCGGCAAATCACACCCAGACCGATACCTCAAATCAGCATGCTGGAGGAACAACCGGTCCAAGCCACGGGACAGATACTCCGCTCCAAGAATAAAGAGGAGGGGAGATAAAGGGTCACCCTGTCTCAGGCCTCTAGAGGAAGCAAAGAAACCAGCAGGGGTACCATTGACATTAACCGAGAACTTGCAAAAAGAAATGCAAGCCCTCACCATTCTCACAACCTGCTCCGAAAAACCAAACCTTCGGAGGACATCCAGAAGAAAAGACCATTGGACTCTATCATAGGCCTTAGCCATGTCCAATTTCAGAATGACATTACCACCACGGGCAGGGAGATTAAGACTGTGAGTGAGCTCATGCGCGAGAAGGATATTGTCAGCAATCATCCGCCCCGGCACAAAGCCACTCTGACTCTGAGAAACGAGTCTCCCCACCACCGACCGCAGATGAGAGTATAAAAGCTTCGAGATAATCTTGTTAGAAACATTACACAAGCTGATGGGACGGAAGTCCGTCCAAGCTTGCGCACCATTGACTTTGGGGATCAAAGTGATCGTGGTGGCAGTGAAGCCCTGGGGCATAAGAGAGCCCCGAAAGAAATCAAGGACAGCGTCCATGACATCATGCTGCACAAAATCCCAGCAGCTCTGAAAGAAAACCGAAGAAAACCCATCAGGGCCCGCCACACTATCCCGAGGGATGGAAAAGACGACAGCACGTACCTCCTCCAAGGAAGGTACGGCGGCAAAGCTATGGTTCTCCTCCTCCGAAATCTCCGAGGAGAAGCCAGAAAAATCCGGAAGATCCAGGACAAAAGGATCTCCAGTGAGGAGGCGCTCAAAATAGGCAGCCCCAGACTGCTTGATGAGACCAGGAGAGGTGAGGCAATTACCATCCTCCCAAATACGAAAGATCTTATTAACCACATTCTTCTTCTTCACCATGTTGTGGAAAAGCTTCGTATTCCTCTCCCCGTCCTCAAGCCAATTACAAGCAGCTTTCTGCTTCCAAAAATCCGCTTCCATAGCGGTGACTCTAGACAGCTCCTCATTGCATCTGGACAAGAGGGTCCAGCTATGCTCAGAGGGATCCGCTTCACAGGCAGCCTCAGCCAGTCTAACCGACCTCTCCGCCTCAGCGATCTTATCAAAAAGGTTCCCAAAAACATCCCGGTTCCACCACTTGAGGTGGCCCTTCAACCGTTTCAGCTTGGCAAAGAGCCTGGGCATGCCTTGCAAAGAGCAGGGCATGTTCCAGTTCAGCCTGACGGTTTGAAGGAACCCCGGGTGCCGAGTTCACATGCTCTGGAACCGAAACGAGCTCGGCCCCCGAGCAAAGACAGGAGCAGACACCAAAAGAGGACAATGATCCGAAACCGTGCGACTGAGGTGTTCAACCCTGATAGAGTTGAAATGGTCACCCCAATCCACAGAAACAAAAACTCTGTCAAGACGCTTCCAAATGGACTTATTCGTCCAGGTGAACGAAGAGCCCTCAAAACCAGCGTCAACCAGCGCAGACTCCAAAAAAAAATGATTAAACTCGTCCATGGGGAGCTGCCTCCCACCAGAAGAGCCAAGACACTCGGAGGCATCCCTCACGACATTAAAATCCCCCCCGACAAGCCAAGGACCACCAACAGGCTTGACCTGCAGCAAAGAAGCCCACAAGTCGTGTCGTAAAGTGTAGTCACACTTGGCATACACGAAAGAGCAAAAAACATGGGTCGGCAAAAAGGGAGCCACCACGCGAAGATGGAGGAACTGAGCGTGATCAAGGACACACTCCGCCTTCACATCGTCCGCCAAAAAAACCCAAATATGACCAGAGACATTCGACAGAACTCTCTGGAAACCAAGGCGACGGGTCATGAAGCGCTGGTCAAGTGCAATCATCGGCTCCAAGATAGCCAAGATCTTGACACGCTTCTCTTTCACCAAGGCATGAAGCCTCTTCTGGGACTCAGAGTTCCTGAGTCCCCTGATGTTCCAAATTAGGCACTGCATTTGGAACGGGTGGAGTAAGGCCCCGTCTTCTTTCTAGACTCCTGGCGAGTCTGTTGTCGCTTCGTGTCAGAACGAAGCGTTCTCTTAGAGAGTGAGACAGAGAAATCAAAATCCTCATCATATCTCCCAAAATCTCTCCCATCACACGATTCAGTCCCACAGAAGGAACTTGAGTCGTCCTCGCTGACAAACTCAGTGATCGGATTAACGTCCTGACAATAAGTACCCTGCTGAGAGACAAGCCCCTCAAAGGACGGGGCGGAGGACTCCACAAGAGTCCCAGGAAGCGAGGGGATGGAGTGGCTACTGTGATTCAGAGTGCAGGTATCAGTAGCCTCCAAGGAAGGCACAGGAACAGCTTGCGGAAAACCAAGATCCATCTCACCGACCCCTGAAGAAGCACCAACCTCTTCCTCCACCTGACGAGCCCAAGAAAGGGCCAAGCCGAGGTCAGGTCCCTCATGGGGAGCGACAACTGACTGCGGGGCGGGAGCACAGCATCACCCCCCATCGTAGCATCACTACACCCAGAAGCAAGGTCCTTAACAACATCTCCATCCACAGGGAGATCTGGACTCTGCTCAGCAGACTCAAAAGGAGCCTCAGTCCTCAACTCAGAGTGACAAAGATTAGGCTCATCAGGTAAAGACTCAAGAACTTGGAAGACATTCTGAGTATGCGGGGCAGCCTGAGGAGGTGGCCGCCGCTGCTGGTTACGTCTTCTCTTTTTTGTGGTCCAAGTGCCCGCACCAGGGGCAAAAGGAGCAGGGCCACCCGGGGTCACTGAGGGACCTGCATCCTGAGGCTGCGGAGGAGGGTTCTCGGTCACAACCTTTTCCTTCCCAACGGAGGGCTTTGGACGAGGAGGTCTTGGGTTTTTCCCGTGGGAATAGCACACAACGGTAGAATGACCCAACATCTTGCAATCAGTGCAGAAGGACGGGACCTTCTCATAAACTACCTCAATCTCTTGGGTGTGCTCACCCCATCCAACCCACACGTTCTTAATTCGCTCGTCAAGCACGTTCATTTCCACACAAACCCGGGCAAAAGCCCCTCTCGATCTCTCCGCCGTATGCTCATCCAATTTAATTGGATTCCCAAGAATTATGGCGATAGCATACAGACTCTTCTTGTTATACAAGTGCAAGGGAAACTCAGGAAATCGGACCCAGACTGGGGCAATAGGCAACTCAGCCTCGAACTTGAATTCAGGGGTCCACTTGGAAAAGCGGATCCCAACTGCTCCCACAAAAATCCCTCCCTTCGTCCAAAGACGAGCAAAATCCTCTTCACAAGAAAGAGTGATGACCAAATATCCCCGAGGGAGGAATTTCAGAGTAAAAGAAGTCTTAAAACCCATTTTAGAGAAAGCAGTGGAAATCATGCTATTGGGAGCAGTGGACCGATTCCCCGTAATTTTGCCCACCAAGGCAAACTTAAAAGGCTCAACAAGGGATGAAATTACCTCATTCGGGAATTGAATACCCGGTTTTCCATCCCGAAAAGTTGGCTCCGGAAGATCCTCCATCGAATTGATCACATCTGCAAAGCTCTTCCTCGAAGCTCGAGGAGATGGAGGCGCTAAAGCATCCCGAAAAGAAACAGGGACAGAATCAGCAAATTTGGAGCTAGAGTTGACTGGCTGGTCAACAATTTTGACTTGAACATCATCAATTTGGACTTGAGGATCCAAGTCAACCATTTGAAGGTCAACATCACCAATTTTGACTTCAGAGTCAACAATTTTGATCGGGTTGACCACATGGTCAACAATTTTGACTGCGTTGACCGAGGGGTCAACAATTTTGATCGGAATGTCAAAGTCAACCATTTGACTTGACTTAACTCCAAATTTGACCGCTGAGTCAACGATTTTGACTGGGTTGACCACGAGTTGACCAGCTGAGTTGACACAGTGAGTACGAACGTATGACTCGTCCGAGTTGACTCTCGAGTCACCGGTCGGAGTACCACCGAGGGCCGGCGAGGTGGTGGAGAACACGAATTTGGGGTCTATGTGTGCAGACTCGGGCATTTGAGGGGTAGGAAATGAGTGACTCGGTGCGTGACTCACCGGAAAACCTTGGAATTGGGCGTTTATCATCGACGACGAGGATCCAGAAATTGAAGGCATGGTATTGGTACAAAATTTGGTCACACCTACTTCATTACCTTTACTGATGATTATTCTAGGTATGGCTACTTATATTTGATGAAATATAAGTCTGAATCATTTGAAAAGTTCAAAGAATTCAAGGCTGAAGTAGAAAACAAACTAGGTAAGAGGATTAAAGCACTTCGATCAGATCGAGGTGGAGAATACTTGAGTACCGAGTTTTTGAGCTATCTAAAAGAGAATGGGATTCTCTCTCAGTGGACTCCTCTTATGACACCTCAGCTTAATGGTGTTTCGGAGCGTCGCAATCGAACTTTGTTGGACATGGTTCGATCCATGATGAGCTTCACTGAGCTCCGACCTTCGTTTTGGGGCTATGCTCTTGAAACGGAGGTATTGTTGTTGAACAACGTTCAAACTAAAGCAGTGAACAAAACACCATACGAGTTATGGAATGGCAAAGCTCCTAAGTATTCGTACTTGAGGATTTGGGGATATCCTGCTTACGTGAAGCAGACAGTGGGAGATAAGTTGGATAGTTGATCCACCTTATGTTATTTTGTAGGGTATCCGAAGAATTCAATCGGATATTATTTCTATCATCCTACTGAAACAAAAGTATTTGTTTCAAGGAATGCCACCTTCTTGGAGAAGGAGTTCTTATTGGATAAGAAAGGCAAGATGATGGAACTCGAAGAAATTCGAGAAGAACCCAAGATACAAAATAATGATCCTACACCTCAGGAACCATTGATTGACACGCCTATTACTAGAAGATCCGAGAGGACTTCTAGGCCTCCTATTAGATATGGTTTTCTTCTTGAATGGGATCAAAGTGAACCCGACATTGGATGTGATCCAAGAAACTTCAAGGAAGAAATTTCTGATGCAGATTCGAATTTATGGCTTGAAGCTATGCAGTCGGAAATAGATTCGATGCATACAAACCAAGTTTGGACTTTAGTAGATCCTCCCGATGGAATTGTTCCAATAGGGTGTAAATGGATCTATAAGAGAAAACTTGGGCCTGATGGAAAGGTACTGACCTACAAGGCACGATTGGTGGCAAAAGGTTATACTCAAAGACAAGGAGTTGACTATGATGAAACTTTTTCACCAGTCGCAATGTTCAAGTCCATAAGAATTCTTATTGCCATAGCAGCATGGTATGACTATGAGATATGGAAAATGGATATGAAGACTGCATTTCTTAATGGAAACATTAAGGAAGAAATCTATGTGATGCAGCCCGAGGGATTCACATCCATGGGAAGCGAGCATATGGTATGCAAGCTTCAGAGATCGATCTATGGTCTCAAACAAGCATCAAGAATTTGGAACCAGAAATTTGATGAAACAATAAAGGATTTTGGTTTCATCAAGAACCCGGAGGAACCGTGCGTGTACAAGAAAGTAGTTAAGGATGTTGTGACATTCTTAGTACTTTATGTTGATGACATCTTACTCATTGGGAATGATGTAGGGATGTTGCAGTCAACAAAGATATGGTTATCAGGTAGATTCTCGATGAAGGATTTGGGTGAGGCGTCCTATATTCTAGGGATACAGATCTATAGAGATAGATCTAAGAGAATGATAGGACTTACTCAAGCTACCTACATCGACACTATATTGAAAAGGTTTTCAATGGATGAGTCCAAGAGAGGACATCTACCTATGTGTCAAGGAGTCTCTCTATCCAAGTCTATGTGTCCCAAGACTGACGAAGAGATAGAGAAAATGACACACATACCATATGCGTCAGCCATAGGGAGTATCATGTATGGGATGATATCCACCAGACCGGATGTGGCATTTGCTCTAAGTGTCACAAGCAGATATCAAGCCAATCCCGATCAAATGCATTGGAAAGCCGTGAAGGATATTCTTAAGTACTTGAGAAGAACTAAGAATGTATTCATGGTTTATGGAGGAAGAGAACTGAAATTGGAAGGCTATACCGACTCTAGCTTCCAAAGTGACGTGGATGACTCGAAGTCAACCTCTGGATTTGTGTTCATGCTCAATGGCGGTGCTGTCTCTTGGAAGAGTTCCAAGCAGGACACCACAACGGATTCCACCACTGAGGCAGAATACATTGCGACATCAGCTGCTGCTAAAGAGGCCGTTTGGATGAGGAATTTCGTCCAAGAGTTGGGCGTTATTCCTGAAGCTGTTGGTCCAGTCCCGGTGTACTGTGACAACACGGGTGCCGTTGCTCAGGCAAAGGAACCAAGGTCTCATCAAAGATCCAAACACGTACTGAGGAAATACCACATCATCCGGGAGATCATGGAAAGAGGAGACATCACTGTCGAGAGAGTGGCCTCTGCAGACAATATCGCTGATCCACTTACTAAGCCCTTGCCAGGACCATTATTTGACAAACATCGCGAAGCAATGGGACTACGTAGTATGACTAGTTGGCTTTAGGGCAAGTGGGAGATTGAAAGAGTGGGTGCCCGGTGAGCCAACTTGTGGCTAAGGGCTTTTATGACTCTATGTATAAAAAATATTTTGTTTAATATAATTTACACTTTTATAATGGCATTTACTTTATCTTTTATCATATTATTATGTTGTGACATACTATAAGATGTTTGGATGAAGACCTTGAATATACTATAGTGTATGTATGATGTGGTGGCACATGGGGATGGCTATCATGAAACACATCTTATAGTCACTGTATATTCTAAACAGTTCCTAGTCGATTGAGCCGTCCGTTAATAAGGATAAGGATCGCTCGAGATTGAGACTAGCATTTGCGATGCCGAGTACCACGTTTCATTGGTATGGAACATAGAGATGTTCAAATCATGCAAATGGATATTCATACGATGAATGATCGAACTACCCTATCCGGACTTTCCATGTGGTTATCACTTATCGAGTGGATAAAGTCCGCGGTTTTGGTTGTACACTATTAGTCCTTACTACTTGAAACAACATTGAGACTCTATATGCTAGTACTGTACTTTGACTCGTTTACCGACTCTATTGGGGTCATCAGGTGTCGGGATTGGGTACAGTTATGACACATATAGGAGTCGATGCTTTGTTGTCAAGGATTCACCACATACTTGTGAGTGTGGATATCCTATGCAATCTGAGGAGATATTAGTGCGACGAATATCTGGCCAGAGTACATGATGTGTTTTAAGAAATGGTTTCTTAGTAGCACATGCGATGTCACTATTTGATCTTCAAGATGCATTGCATAGTTATCGAATCTCGAACGACTCTCGATTTACCAATGGTTGTTGATTCGATCAGGATATTTGGATGAAGGGACCGTACTGTACGCTAACCAAAATCTATTGGTTCTTGCAGGCACTATCAGTGATACCTAGGGAATCATGGGGCGATGTTGCTAGGCGCTCTTACCATGATTCGATGGGCAAGTCGGAAATTGTTGTTCCATGTCACAAGGAGTTGTGAGCCCACGGCTAGCTATATCCCTGAACCATTGAGGGTCACACAAGTAATGGATTTCTAATCCACGTTGAGATAATTAAATTTAAAGAGTTAAATTTAGTGAATAAAGAAGTGGGACTTCTTATTTAAGAGTAGAGGGAGTAAGATTTCCTAAAATGACATAGTGATGGACATTTTTGGAAACCACTGAATTCGGATTCAGAAAATTTATCTTGACTTTAAAAGATGCAGGAATGGTTTCTGTGCACATTGGTGAAATTGGTTTATCAATCTGAGTCACGATGAATTTTATATTAATTTCTGAACATGCGGGCTTTGCTTGTCAGGCTTGAACTTAGGACTAATGGGCCCTAAGCTGTTAGCATCCCACATTATAAATAAGTTATTGCAGTACAGAAATTACACACAACTTACACTCAGATTTTCGAAAAACCCTAGCCTCCAGTCTAGGAATTTCGGCCGCCCCCCTCTCTCTGTCTTGGAGAATTTTCAGTCTGCGAATTTCGAATTTGCAGTTTGAATTAGCAGATCATATCTGTTCTATCTCTTCGTAGAAACTTCTGATAGACTTTCTAGTGCAGTCTATCAGAGGGATTAAACTTCTTTTCGTGGACCTGATTGAAGAATTGTTCGTTCATCAGTTCCCGGGATATACAAGAAGAGCAGATTAAATTCTGTTGGTGTCCATAATCTCGCTTCGAGATTGGAGGTAAAATATTTAATTAATTATTATTTATTTTACTTGTGTGATTTAATCGTTAAACTTTTTGATACCCATGATATGAAATTGTTTCATATCAAAGAAACATAAAAATTTTAAACTTTCGCTGCACCGGGTATCGATTCAATTGATCTGAACATGGTTTTCCAACACGACGTACATATGATGGACGTCGCTACATATGAGGCGGCAGTTAGTAGAGCACTGAGGTCAGAGGAGGGTAGGAGAGAGATGCAGCGAGAGCAACAGGGGAAGAGACAGATTCAGTCGGGGTATCAGCGACCATCTTCGCAGCCTCCTGCGAACAAGCAGTTTACTGGGCCGGCTAAGGGCCCGAATCCGCAGCAGCAGAGGCCACAGCAGCAGAGGGGCGGGGCCCCTAATGCTATAGGTTTTCCTACTTGCCCGAAGTGCCAGAAGATGCATTCGGGACCTTGTCTGTTGGGAGCAGGAGTTTGTTACCACTGCAGGGAGCCAGGGCATCAGATAGCTAACTGCCCGAGGAAGAAGAACACGGCGGGTAGAGTGTTCATCATGCAGGCAGAAGAGGCAGACCCAGAAACCTCCTTGATCACCGGTATATCTTATTCCTAGTATTTTATAATTTTTCCTTTGGTTAAGAATCTCGTTTTCTTGCGAAATTGTTGTTATTTGGGTTACCTATCTGCATGTTAGAATAAGAAGCATGTTTTACTTGTGATTAGAATTAAGGGTTATTAGTGTCTCGTTGGGGGAAAGTTTAGTAGTGGCATGAAGTTATTGGGAATTTTCTGCGTGCAGGGAGAATTCTAGTTGGAGGCAACTCCACGTTTGCGTTGCTAGATTCTGGGGCTACGCATTCGTTTATCTCCCTGGAGTTTATCAGGCGGATAGGCATCACACCTGAGATTATTGACAGTGGGTATGATGTTACTATGCCGTCAGGGCAAATTATTTCTACCTCGAAGTTCTTTCGAGAACTGGAGTTGGAGCTTCAGGGACACTCCATTCGAGCAGATGTGATGGTTTTGCCATTGACTGGTTTTGATTTGATTTTGGGTATGGACTGGTTGACAGTCAATGGAGCTTTGATTGACTTTCATCGGAGATCAGTGTCAGTGAAACCATCAGAAGGCGACCCGTTTACTTTCCATGCATCTCAGAGCAGTGATTTTCCTCAGGTGATATCTCTTATTCAGGCGAGGAAGTTGTTGAGACGGGGTTGCCAGGGGTTTCTAGCAAGTATTGTCACGGCCTCAGAACCATCTAGCAGATCATTATCAGAAATAGAGGTGGTTCGTGACTTTCCAGATGTCTTTCCGGAGGATGTTGCAGGAATTCCACCAGTGAGAGATGTCGAGTTCAGCATCGACTTAGTGCCAGACACCGTGCCTATCTCTAAGGCACCGTACAGACTTGATCCTACCGAGATGAAAGAGTTGAAGGAGCAGATTCAGGAGTTATTAGAGAAAGGCTTTGTTCGTCCTAGCTTTTCTCCATGGGGAGCTCCGGTGTTATTTGTGAAGAAGAAGGATGACAGTATGAGATTGTGCATCGATTATCGAGAGCTCAACAGGGTCACAGTGAAGAATAAGTACCCACTACCGAGGATAGAGGATTTATTTGATCAGTTGCAGGGAGCTTCGGTGTTCTCCAAGATCGACCTGCGATCTGGTTACCATCAGCTGCGAGTTAGAGAGGCAGATGTGTCCAAGACTGCTTTCCGGACACGTTATGGGCATTATGAGTTCTTGGTGATGCCATTTGGGTTGACCAATGCTCCAGCTGATTTCATGGATCTCATGAACCGGGTATTTCAGCCGTATCTTGATCAGTTCATCATAGTCTTCATTGATGATATCTTGATCTACTCTAGGAGCGTTGAGGAGCATAGGCAGCATTTACAGACAGCCTTGCAGACTTTGAGGGAGCATCGTTTGTATGCCAAGTTCAGCAAGTGTGAGTATTGGCTCGAGCAGGTGGCATTTCTTGGCCACGTTATTTCGAGAGATGGGATTGCAGTGGATCAGTCGAAGGTTGAGGCAGTGCAGAAATGGGGTATTCCGAGGAATGCTTCGGAGATTCGCAGTTTCTTGGGTTTGGCAGGATATTATAGGAAGTTCATTAAGGGTTTTTCCTCTATTGCAGTACCCTTGACTTCCTTAACCAAGAAGAATGCGAAGTTTATTTGGAGTTCAGACTGTCAGAGGAGCTTCGATCAGTTGAAGGAAGCACTCACTACTGCACCTGTTTTAGCGATGACAGTACCACACGAGGAGTTAGTGGTGTACACCGACGAGTCTAAGCTAGGTTTGGGCGCAGTACCTATGCAGTGTGGTAAGGTTATTGCTTATGCGTCGTGGCAGTTGAAGATTCATGAGCAAAACTACCCGATACATGACATGGAGTTAGCGGCAGTGGTTTTCGCTTTGAAAATCTGGAGGCACTATCTGTATGGCGAGAAGTGCAAGATTTTCACTGATCATAAGAGCCTCAAGTACTTCTTCACTCAGAAGGAGTTGAACATGAGGCAACGGAGATGGTTGGAGTTGGTGAAGGATTACAACTGTGACATTAGCTACCATTCGGGTAAAGCTAATGTAGTGGCCGATGCTTTGAGTCGGAAGTCGTCAGTGGTGTCGTGTTTGTCAGTGCAGCTACCACTGCAGAGTGAGATTCAGAGGTTTGATTTGGAGTTTTACTCGAGTGGTCATGCACCGAGCTTGTTAGTGTTGACGGTGCAGCCAGTTCTGCGAGATCGGATTAGGGATGGACAGTCTACTGATGAGGAGTTGCAGCGATGGAGACAGATAGATGAGGCCAAGGGTAATCTTCTATATACAGTTGTGGATGGCATTGTTCAGTACCGTGGTAGGATGTGGGTACGAAGATGAGATCTTAGCAGAGGCTCACACATCTCCGTACTCCATTCACCCCGGAAGTACGAAGATGTATCGAGATTTGCAGTTATTGTATTGGTGGCCCGGGATGAAGAGAGACATCGGGAGAGTTGTGTAAGAGTGCTTGACTTGTCAGCAGGTCAAGGCAGAGCATCAGCGTCCAGCAGGACTTCTTAGACCTCTTCCTATTCCGGAATGGAAATGGGATAATATTATGATGGATTTTGTGGTTGGCTTACCGAGGAGTGCTAGAGGTTGCACAGCGATTTGGGTGATTGTGGATAGACTCACCAAGTCAGCTCATTTCTTGCCGGTAAGGACTACTTACTCATTGACACAATATGCAGAGCTTTAAATCAAGGAGATTGTTAGACTGCATGACATACCAGTGTCGATTGTGTCAGACAGAGATCCGAGATTCACATCCGTGTTTCGGAAGAGTCTGCACACAGCATTGGGGACTAGACTTTTGTTCAGCACAACATTTCATCCCCAGACAGATGGTCAGTCTGAGAGGGTGATACAGGTTCTTGAGGATTTACTGAGAGCCTGTGTCATCGATTTTCAGGGCTCATGGGAGACTAGACTGCCATTAGTGGAGTTTACCTATAACAACAGTTTTCAGTCGTCTATAGGTATGGCTCCTTATGCAGCATTGTACGGGAGGAGATGCAGATCTCCTGTGCATTGGGATGAGACTGGCGAGAGGATCTTACTAGGTCCTGAGATTGTGCAGCAGACAGCTGATATTGTGACACAGATTCGGGATCGCATGAGGACTGCTCAGAGTCGTCAAAAGAGTTATGCAGATACTCGACGACGAGATTTGGAGTTCGCTGTAGGTGATCACGTATTCCTGAAGGTGTCACCTATGAAGGGAGTAGTGCGGTTTGGCCGGAGAGGCAAGCTTAATCCGAGATATATAGGGTCATTCGAGATCTTGGAGAGAGTTGGCACGTTGGCCTACCGTTTAGCTCTACCACCAGGGCTAGCGGCAGTGCACAATGTATTCCATGTATCCATGCTTCGGAGATACATCTCGAACCCGTCACATGTGTTGGATTTTGAGCCTCTTCAGTTGACACCGGAGTTAGCATTTGAGGAGAGGCCTATACGGATCTTGGTTAGGGAGGAGCGGAGGCTTAGGACACATGTCATACCGATGATCAGAGTCCAGTGGCTGAATCACTCGGAGGAGGAAGCTACTTGGGAGACCGAGGCAGATATGAGGACTCGCTACCCGGAGTTGTTCGGGTAACTACTTTAATTTCGAGGACGAAATCCAATTTAAGGGAGGGAAAATTGTAACACCCGGTATTTTAAATACGTAAATTCGCATGCATAATTAGGAATTTTATTTATTTAGAATTTTTAGATTATGGGTTAAATAATTATGTGAAATTATTTGCGCATGTTTTAAGTTATTTTAAGCATTTAACCCATAATTATTGATTTTCATGATTTATGGAAATTTAATTGTTTTGATCGCGTAGACGGGACCGTGGACGGACGAGATACCAACTTTTGAGCCAAAAATATTTTTATGAGTTTTATGAGCCTTAAAATAATATTTTAAGGTATTTTGTCAAGAAAATTTTAGTATTTATTTATATATTTAATTAAGGGTTGGTTTTTAGCCAAAATTAGTTCCTTTATTGACTTTTATTAATTTTTAAAATTTGCCTAAAATAATATTTCGGGATTTTAAGTTAGTTATCAGATTTTATTTATTAGTTAGAGTTTTTTTTTAAGTTATATATATATTGTATATTTAAAACCCTTATTAATATTTTATTACCCTATATTCTAATTAATCAAAAACACCCAAAAATCAAACCCCAACCCTACGCTTGAAGTTTTCAGCCGCCTCCAACCTTTCCCCATCACCATCTTCACGTTCCAACAGATTATAGCAGCCTCCATACCCGAAACCTTGAAGTTTTTGGCTTGGTTTAAAGATTTGTTCGTCCCGGACATCGTATACGCATCACGTATCATATTTTTGATCAAACTTCGGTGCAAGACATGATTCTTTCTTTTTTTTTTCGTGCCATATCAGGGATTATATGTGTGAGTGTGTAGACATCAGATTGTTCCAAGAAATTTTCAGAAAACGTTTGCTTTTGGTTGATATGCACTTTGTTCATGTATTCCTTCCATCATGCTCACGTTTTTCTTCCTCCATGACTTGTACGACTGCTGGTAGGTGTTCAGAGGGTGTGTGTGAGTGGCCTGGACTCGAGTGGCTCTAGTGGTTTGAGCCAAACGAGCCCAGGAAACCACAATGTTCAGATCGGCCTCCATGGATGCGCAGCTAGGGTTCGAGGGAAGTGGGGTTCGGGCATGGTTTAGGAGGTGCTTGGGGTCAGGGCTAGGGCCAGGTCTGGACCGCCCAGACGTGGGCTACGTCTGGGCGGCGGGGCTCTGGCCAGGGGCGGCCGGAGCAGGGCGGCAGCAGCCCTAGAAGGGCTGCTGCTCGCGGTCGAGAGCTGCAGGGAAGGGGGGTGATCGGGTTAGGGTGTTAGGGCTAGCTCCAGGTCGGGTCAAGGGCCTGGGTCGGGTCTGGATAGTAGTGGGTCAAGTCGGGTTGGTCCGGGTTCGGGTTAAGTTAGTCGGGCTTGGGTATTTTTATTTTTAAGTTTTAAGTTTAATTAAGTGTTAAATGGGCCTAATTAAATCCTAAAAATTTAATTGGGTTCCATTTAATTACTTTGGGTTAAATTTAATTATTTTTGGGCTTAATTAAATTAATTAAGTGAGTCCACTAATTTTTATGGGCCTAGGGGGCCTTTGAGAATTATTGGGCCAATCTTTGGGCTTTTGGGCCCATTGGGCCAGATTAATTATTTAATGGGCTTAAGAAAATTAATTGGGCTTACATATAATTATTTGGGCTAAAATTTTAAGTTATTGGGCTTAAGTATGTTAATGGGCCAGTCTCAGTGTTAATGGGCCAGTCTCAGCGTTATTGGGCCAGATTTAAGTAATGGGCTTGAGAGTTTAGGGCCAGCAGTTCAGTACAACCCATGAGAAATTGCATGTGTCCTGAATATATATTTAATTATTTTTATGCATGGAAGTTATTTTTATATTTATATGTTAGTATGAAATTAAAGTAAATATATATGAAGGACACACATTTTTATTTAAGTACATGCATTCATGAAATAATTTTTATGCATGATTTAATGTTTAAGGTTGAGCAAAAGAAAATATTTTATGTTGGAAGTTGAAGTAGTGTGACAATTTAAGGGGGATTCGTCCCCATATGTGAACTATTGAAGGGTAGTTTACTGCCAATTTAAGAGGTGATTAGTCACCACCACGTACGTTGGTTTCCACGCTGATCAGTATTTAATGTATGATTTAAGGTTACACTATGGATACAACCATGCGATGTTAGAAAATACTTTGCTCAACAATGTTTATGTATTATTATGATATTCAAGTTTAATTTAAGTTTATGTTATGTTCATGATATTTTAAGCATGCTCATTCATGTATATGTTATGTATTAGTATTAAAGTGATTTAGATTATTTTAAACCCTTGTTATGTTAGCATGTTGGGCCTCTAGGCTCACTACGCTGGTATGGTGCAGGTGAGTACGTAGAGGATGTAGTACCCACCGGAGGCGAGGACCTATGAGCGGACATGCAGTGATCCCCCGCGGCCGTCGTCTGAGTTTTTATGATTATGTTTTTATGGAATATTAAACATGTTGTTCTTTTTATTCGTTTTCAGTGGTTGGTACTAATACTTATTTTTATTTAAATATTTTCAGTGCATGCAAACATTTATTTAATTGTTTAGAACAACATTTTTATTTAATGCATGACTCAGACATTTAATTTATTAAATGTTGCATTTTATTTAAGATATTTATTTTTAAATCTATTTATTCTTTGCATATATGTATGGGCATGTGTGTACATATATTTTAATTAGTATAAAAAAAAAATTTCCGCAATTATTAGTAGTAGATGTTTCAATTGGTATCAGAGACGCGTTCTTGGTGGGCAGAAATCCACGCTACCGGTCTGTAAGTTTTAAGTGTTTATAGCATGATTTACTTTTAAGAATTTAAGTTAGCATTAATGTTAAAACACTTGGTTATGCATGGCGATTTACGTAAAGAAATATGTGGTGGTGCAGAATGCCTCCCAGACCGATGAACAGACGTGGGGAATCTACACCTCCACCCCTACCTCCACCTCCGTAGAACCCACTTGCAGCATTGGAGCAGACCAATGCTACTTTGATGGCAGGGGTTACTGCTCTGTTAGAGCAGCAGTCTTCACGTCCTAGAATGTCCCATGAGGAGGACGTAGCTGAGCGGTTCCAGAAGAAGGGGCCGAAGGAGTTCATTGGTACCACCGATCCTTTGGTGGCTAAGGGGTGGATTCGTTCTTTGGAGTCCATCTTTGCATATATGGGGATCACAGATGCGGACAGGGTGAACTGTGAAACGTATATGTTGAGGGGAGACGCAGCTCTTTGGTGGGAGGGTGCTGCCAGGGGAGTACACCTCCCTACACTGTCTTGGGCGGAGTTCAGGCGTGTCTTCTACGCCAAGTATTTCACGGAGGATGTGAGGAGTCGCATGATCCGGGAGTTTATGAGTCTCCGACAGGGGGACAGGTCAGTGGTTGAGTATGTGAGCCAGTTCGAGAGGGGCTGTCATTTTGTGCCTCTGATTGCAGACAGTCCACCGGAGAAGATGAGGCAGTTTGTGGAGGGACTGAGAGCGGATATCAAGCACGATGTACGTATGATGGACGTCGCTACATATGAGGCGGCAGTTAGTAGAGAACTGAGGTCAGAGGAGGGTAGGAGAGATATGCAGCGAGAGCAGCAGGGAAAGAGACAGATTCAGTCGGGGTATCAGCGACCATCTTCGCAGACTCCTGCGAAGAAGCAGTTTACTGGGCCGGCTAAGAGCCCGAATCCGCAGCAGCAGAGGGGCGGGGCCCCTAATGCTATAGGTTTTCCTACTTGCCCGAAGTTTCAGAAGATGCATTCGGGACCTTGTCTGTTGGGAGCAGGAGTTTGTTACCACTGCAGGGAGCCAGAGCATCAGATAGCTAACTGCCCGAGGAAGAAGAACACGGCGGGTAGAGTGTTCGTCATGTAGGCAGAGGAGGCAGACCCAGACACCTCCTTGATCACCGGTATATCTTATCCCTAGTATTTTATAATTTTTCCTTTGGTTAAGGATCTCTTTTTCTTGCGAAATTGTTGTTATTTGGGTTACCTATCTGCATGTTAGAATAAGAAGCATGTTTACTTGTGATTAGAATTAAGGGTTATTAGTGTCTCGTTGGGGGAAAGTTTAGTAGTGGCATGAAGTTGTTGGGAATTTTCTGCGTGGAGGGAGAATTTTAGTTGGAGGCAACTCCACGTTTGCGTTGCTAGATTCTGGGGCTACGCATTCGTTTATCTCCCTGGAGTTTATCAGGCGGATAGGCATCACACCTGAGATTATTGACAGTGGGTATGATGTTACTATGCCGTCAGGGCAGATTATTTCTACCTCGAAGGTCATTCGAGAACTGGAGTTGGAGCTTCAGGGACACTCCATTCGAGCAGATGTGGTGGTTTTGCGATTGAGTGGTTTTGATTTGATTTTGGGTATGGACTGGTTGACAGTCAATGGAGCTTCTATTGACTTTCGTCGGAGATCAGTGTCAGTGAAACATCAGAAGGCGACCCATTTACTTTCCATGCATCTCAGAGCAGTGATTTTCCTCAGGTGATATCTCTTATTCAGGCGAGGAAGTTGTTGAGACGGGGTTGTCAGGGGTTTCTAGCAAGTATTGTCACGGCCTCAGAACCATCTAGCAGATCATTATCAGAAATAGAGGTGGTTCGTGACTTTCCAGATGTCTTTCCGGAGGATGTTGCAGGAATTCCACCAGTGAGAGATGTGGAGTTCAGCATCGACTTAGTGCCAGACACCGTGCCTATCTCTAAGGCACAGTACACACTTTCTCCTACGGAGATGAAAGAGTTGAAGGAGCAGATTCAGGAGTTATTAGAGAAAGGCTTTGTTCGTCCTAGCTTTTCTCCATGGGGAGCTCCGGTGTTATTTGTGAAGAAGAAGGATGGCAGATAAGTGTATTTTATACACTTAATTTATATAAGATTTTAATTGTTAAATATTTGTTTCGAGCAGATTTATGTGGGTATTGTGTTGTTTTTGTGATTGTAGGAAATTATGGAGATTTTGTGAATTATGGAATTTTGAGGAGAAAAATAAGAAGTTTAGAAGAGAAAGAAGAAAGAATAGAAGAAAGAAGAAAAGAAACGGAAACAACGTACAGACACAGAAGAGGAATAGTGTTGGACCATATTATTGGGCCTAAGTTTAGCTATCACTCAAGTTCTTGGGAAGGCGAGAAACTTGAGAACAGAGGCCTATGCGCGGGCAAATGATTTCTGGAGCGGGCGCGCGTCGCCAATTTCTGAACTTGGAAATATTTTATCGGAATTAAACTTCTATATTTTGTGGGCTTTTGAGTGGGCTTTTGAGATGCGATATAAAAGGAATACATTAGAATCTGAGAAGAGGGAGCCGCCACAACAATTACATAGAAATCAGAGGTTTGATCGAGAGATTTTCCTAGAAGGATTTCTGGAAATTTATCGTGAAGAACGAAGACGGAGTTTGATAGACCGGACACGGCGTCGACGACGGATTTGTTTCTTTTATCTTTAATTTTATTCTGAATATGTTTGAATTTATGGATTATTGTTTTATTCAGAATTTGATTATGAACTAATTTTTTAGAGTCTAGAGGTCGGATGGAACCTGGTGTAGATGCTTTCATGAATTTTTGATTTTATTGAATTGAATTTCTTATAGATTAATTGTTTTTTCTAGAATTGATTGTCTTTTCAATTATCTGATCAATAATTGATTTGTAATATTTATTTGAAATCTGGCACTTGGGAATGGAGATTTTGAATATGACCATTGGAAAATACACTGTTAATTGTTTATCTGACTCGGGAGAGCTTATAATTTTAACAGAGTTTTTAAAGAGAACATAGTTTTGAATTGATCACTGCAAGTAGATTCTTAATAGGGATATTGGAATTGAACTGTAGTTGATATATTTTATTTGGCACTCGGGAGAGGGAATAATACACGTAAGTGTTCTTGGCTATTAATTGACTGAAATTCATGAAGATTAATTAATTAGGATTGATTGTTGTTGAAACCAGGTGAAATCTATACCTCTAGACCATTTTCTCTGATTGATTATTCCTGAAAGTTGTTTGCGTGCTATCTAAAATCAACTGATTATTTATTTTAATTGCAAAATTCTTGATTATTGATTTTCTAGATAAAGTTTGGACTATTCTAATTACAAGTACTAAATATTTTCATTTTACTCCTTGAGGGATCGATATCTGATTTAATCACTATATTAAAACTTGACACTCGTACGCTTGTGAGGAAAATTCACAACAAGTTTTTGGCGCCGTTGCCGTGGAGTAAATTTTGATTATTTTTTTTAGTCTTGTTACCAATTAGTCTAGATTTTAATTTAGAGTTTTTTTTTTATTTTAAGTTACTAATTAATTTGTTCTTATCTTTTAATTTCAGTCTATGCAACGATCTCAAAGTGCTAATTCTCTACTATTTGATCCGGAGATCGAGCGTACTGCACGTGCTTTAAGACGAGCTAGAAGAGAAGAACTTGAAAGAATGGCTGAACAAGAAGCAAACCAAGCCCCCTAGTGCCTATTAGAGATCACTTCAGACCGACAATCCAGGCTCACTATTCTGGAATCGCTCGAGGAATTATCAATGCAAACAATTTTGAGCTGAAGCCTACATTGATCAACATGGTTCAACAGAACCAATTTAATGGGAGCGCCACTTCCGATCCTTATCTACACCTACGCACCTTTTTGGAGATAACCGATACGGTAAAAATTAATGGTGTGTCTGAGGATACTATACGCTTACGCTTGTTTCCGTTTTCTCTCAGGGATCAAGCCAGAAGTTGGTTGCAATCACTGCCGCTTGGAAGCATCACTACTTGGGAGGTGATGGCAGAAAAATTTCTTGCAAAATATTTTCCTCCTGCCAAAACCACCCAACTGAAGATCGAGATCAGCACCTTCCGGCAGATGGACACTGAACAGCTTTACGAGGTGTGGGAAAGGTATAAAGAATTATTAAGACGTTGTCATAACCACAATTTTGCAGATTGGGAACAGATTGAGTGGTTTTACAACGGACTGAATGCGCCTACGAGATGAATGTGGACTCAGCGGCTGGAGGTACTATATTTGCGAAGGATCATGTTCAGGCTTATGATATGTTGGAGGAGATGACGGTCAATAGTTTCCAATGGCCATCTGAGCGTATAGGAGTAAAGAAGCCGGCTGGAGTGTATGCAGTGGATCCTCTCTCGTCCATCACTGCTCAATTATCTGCACTGACTACACAGGTAGCTTCTTTGAATAAAATTAATGTTGCAGATTCAAATGGAGTTGAAGGATCACTGACCATAGAGCAAGTCAATTATATAAATCCAAATGGCTACCGAGGATATGGAGGCTACAGAGGTAATCCTATTTCCAATACTTTTCACCATAATTTTTGAAATCATGAAGATTTTTCTTATGCTAACAATACTAATAAGGGTGATGGTAAGTTGTCTTTGGAGGATGTGGTTAGTACCTTTGTGCAGGAATCAGGTAAGAGGATGGCAAGAACTGAGTCTCGACTTGACAGTTTGGAGACGCACATGACCAACATGGGCGCAGTGTTGCAATCCATGGAGACTAGTATTGGGCAGTTGGCGAACGCACTGAAGGATAACAATCGCGGCCAATTCCCTAGCAATACTGAGGTGAATCCCAAGGAGCAGTGCAATGCCATCGAAGTGCGGAGTGCCAAAGACGTTGGAGTCCAAATTCCTACTGTTGCGGATAAGAAACTTGAGGAAAAAGTTGAGGAGAAAGAGAAGGAGCTTGAATATGAGCCAAAACCAATGTACAAGCCTTCACTTCCATACCCGCAAAAGTTCAAGAAAAAAGCATTGGACGAGCAATTTTCCAAGTTCTTGGAGATTTTTAAGAAGATTCATATCAACATTCCCTTTGCTGAAGCTTTGGAGCAAATGCCGAATTATGCGAAGTTCATCAAGGAGGTGATGTCCAAGAAGAGGAGGCTGCTAGAGAACGAGGTAGTGAATTTAATGGAAGAGTGCAGTGCGGTGCTCCAAAAGAAGATGCCACAAAAGCTTAAGGATCCAGGAAGTTTTAATATTCCTTGCACTATTGGCTCTTCTTATTTTAATAATGCACTTTGCGATTTAGGAGCTAGCATTAATCTCATGCCTTTGTCTGTTTTCAGGAGCTTAGGACTTGGTGAGGTGAAGCCCATCATGATCGCGTTGCAGTTGGATGATCGATCTATCACATATCCGCTTGGAATCATTGAAGATGTTTTGGTAAAAGTAGATAAATTTATTTTTCCAGCGGATTTTTTTGTGTTAGATATGGAGGAGGATGCAAACATGCCCCTTATATTGGGGAGACCTTTCTTGGCCACTGCCGATGCCAAGATAGAGGTGAAGAGAGGTGCATTGTCGATGGGTGTGGACGGTGAGAGTGTAATTTTTAATATATTCATGAAGTCGTCTAACACCCCTATTGAAAAATTATGCTTGATAGAGCCAGTTATGAAGTTGGAGGGTCGTTCAAGAGCCGACATTGCGGTTGATTCATCGAATGAGAGAGCGCCAAAACCACCAAAGAAGGCCACGAAAAAAGCAAAATTTAAAAGGCGGTTCGTGGAATTTATTTGGCGCGTGAAAGAGAAAGGGAAGACTTAATACTTTAAAAGTCGGGCTGGCGACTCTAAACCAAGAGCTTTTTGGGAGGCAACCCAAAATTTTTGTTTTATTTTTTATTTATGTTATTTTTTTTTATTATTTAAATTTCTGCCTTAATTTTTATTTTTATTTTTGCTCATTAGTTAATTTTATGATTTTTGAATTATTGTTGATAATTTTGGAGGCCTAATTTTTAAAATTGTTGAATTATTTTTCAGGATTTTGGTCTTCTTGCAGCGCATTATGGGCGCTCGCCCAAGATTGGAGGCGTCCGCTCAAGATTTGGGAGTTGAAATCAGAGGCCTATGCGCGCCTGCCTCCACTCTACGCACTGAAGCTACACGAACAGCGCTACGCCTTGCGCCATTGCACTACTGAATAGCGCCTCACCATGCGCTATCGCCCTCTATACCAGCGCAAGAAGCATGCGCTATCGCGCACTCTAGCAGCGCAAGCACTATGCGCTATCGCGCTCTCTAACCGCGCTCACCAACCGCGCTTCCGCATGCGCTAACGCGCTTCTTTACCCATCCACATCAGGCGCCATCGCGCTCCGTAATAGCGCCATCCTCAAGCGCTATCGGGCTAATTTACCACCACATAAGCGCTATCGCGCGATTAAATAGCGCATGTTTAGGCGCTATCGCGCACGCATTACTTCAGGAGTTTAAAAGCCCACTCCACAGTCTTCCTCCCAGACTTAAATCACGATCCCTCGTTCGAGTTCATCTTTTAATCTCACGCACTGTCATGATCATCGTAAATCTTCTACTCAACAAAATATCATCATCTCAAGGATTGTGATCTTAATTACAAGGCAGAGATTCTCAGAATTGTTCTTGCTCCATCTACGCTTGTTTCTTGGAATTCGCTTGTTTCTGGGAATTTGAAGAATTTGGAAAATGTATTCGTGAACGGTACAAAAGCTGAAATTTTATCTCTTACATTTGATTTTTGATAAATGTTGTGATTTGAGGCTATTTGGTTGTCTGAGTTGTGAAGTGGAGTACGTTTGATGCAGTGAAATTCTATATCATTGTATTAGTGCCTACCAAGTGTTTGTTGAATTGCTTGGGTTATATTTAAACGTGGTTGCTGGAATTGTTGGGAGTTTATTGCATTGTTTGAGGCATTTGATTTGAATTGAGTTGAATTATTGAGTTACAATGCCACCGAAAACCAAAGGGAAAGGAGCAATTTCTTCGTCCTCTGCTGCTTCATATGATAGACACACATTTTGGAATGCCACAGCAGAGGAGTATTGTTTTGATGTAATGGAGCGAGGGATGCACAAAGAAAGAGGAATGAGTTTGAGAGAGCATAGTGCGCCGGCGTTAATTGAAGCTAAGAGAAGAGGTTGGGAGACATTTGTGAGGAGTCCACCAGATGCTGTTATATCATTGATTCATGAGTTTTATGCAAATTTGATGGTCAAAGACGTGAATCTGAAAGTTCGAGTTCGAGGGAAATTGGTGCCTTTTGATAAGAGTACAATTAACCGTCTATATGAAATGCCGGATTTGGACATTGCAGATGATGAGTATGAGGTATTTAAGAATCAGTCATATCCAGATAACATTGTACTTCAGACCTTGTGTGAGGATGGGGCGGAATGGAAGAAGAATGCGAAGGATGAAGTTGTTACATTTCCATCCATATTTCTTCGACGAGAAGCGAATAATTGGCATGAGTTTGTGGCTGCCAGGATGTTGCCATCTGGGCATACATCCGATGTGACTAAGGTTAGAGCTGGACTGGTGTACTGCATTGTGATAGGGAAATCCATTGATGCTGGGAGAGTAATTCAGGAGTCAATTATTGTTGCAGTTAGGGGTTCCTCGACTATCAGTTTACCCCATTCGTCTTTGATTACTCAACTTTGCCGGTTAGCTGGTGTTGTGTGGGATGATACAGAGCAGATTCTTCCAATTCGAGGTCCTATAAGAATTACTGGTGCATTGAGACGGGACAAGAAGAAGAAAGCAGCCAGTACTTCTGAACAGGCAGCTGAACCACCGCAACCCTCGGAGCCACTACCACACTTTGAGCCAGCACCTTCCTATTTGGAAGGACCTATATCACTATCGACGCATCCGACCACTGAGTATTCTACTCGTGATGATTCTACGGCCGTGCTTACTCAGATGAAGAAGCAGTGGAAGATGATGCAAGCACATATGACATACATGCATGACTTCACTGCCGCTCTTGCCCAGAATTATCCGCCCACTGTTATGCCTTATCCAGCTCCTCCGCAGTGGTCTTCTGATGATACTGCTGCTGCTGCACCTTCGTTCCATGGAGATGATGATGATGATGCCGAGTCCTGATGCTCGGTGTCGAAGGTATGAGTCCCTTGTTCTTTTTATTGTTTTTAATCATTAGGGACAATGATTACATTAAGTTTGTGGGGGTGAATCAAAGTTTGATTTAGTTCTTTGGTTGTTTGGTTGAAAGTTGAGTTTTATTTCATAGATAAAATTTTTGTTGAGTTTAGTTGTTTTTGGTTGAGTTGAGTTGAATTTAGTTGAGAAAGAAATTAATGGATGCATGGCCAATGAAAAATATTTTTGTGCTATAACTGAAATCCATGATTGTCTACCTATCTGACAAATATTTTTGAAAAAATGAAACCAATTAGATGAACAATTTCCTATATACTCTGTGATTAATGCTTGAATCTGATTTTTGAGACATACAGACATAGATATGATTGAGACATTGTTTGAAATTTTTGGGCCTAATTTTCATTGAATTTATCCTTAGTTTCCCATTTGAGCTACACTTGTATATTAGTACATTGAGGTACGAAAATTCTGAATTTGTTGTGAAAATCATCTTTAACTTCTGATGATTATTCTTTTTCTGCACTGATTGAATTTGTATGATTTAATTGTGGATTGAGACTTGTCTAGAACTAGTTCGGACACTCTTCGAGGTGAAATACGGGCAAAACTGAGATTAAGAATGATTTAGGCGATTTTTTTGAATTCGTTTGAGCCTTTCAAGCTATCCTATTACTATTTTATCCCTAGTACCTTGTTTGAGCTTTATCTAAAAATCGAATGGCATGCGTGTAAACGTGTGATTAAACCCCCATTCGTCATTATTTCAAGGTCCTACATTGACTACCTGAATAGCCTATACACTATTTCCTACCATTAAGGGAGTAATTTGAATGCTAAAATGTTGTATGCTCCTAGTTTTATTTGTGAGAAAAAGGATTGGTGTGGTGGATGAATTGAAAAGATGAAAAAAAGGTAGTAGAAAAAAGAGTTGAAAAATGTGGTTGAAAAAGTTGTGAAAGAAAGAAAAAAAAATTTGTGAGAGAGTTGTGAAAAAGTTGAGAAATGAAATGAAGGAAGAAAGAATGTGAAATTGTGAATGAAAAAAGAGTTGAAGTTAGATTTGTGCATAAGTATGAATTACTCCTTGTTTTTGAATTCTTATCCTTCATTTGTAGCCGTGAGCCAGGCCTTACATTATAAGCTGAATAAGTCCTATTTACCGAGTCTCAGCTGCCCAATATACTAGTGGAGAAGAGTTGCGAGAATTTAGCATATGGACTGTTGATTGATGCTTTTAATGATTATGAATTTTGATATAAACACGCACACACTATTATTCTTTGCATTTACCTATTTGTGAGTGTTTTTGATTAGTATCTTATTTTTGATCATATTGCTACCTTGAAAAGACCTCATGATCTATTAATGTGTGAATTGAACTTGGAGAATAGTGTTTTGAATTGGAGTTGCGGAGATTGTGAGTTTATGCGGTTATTATTTTGTGATTGGCTAAAACTTTAAAGTGTTAGTAGGTGTGACATGATTGGATTTGATATTTTTTTGAAATCATTGATGAGGCCATTGCTCCATATTATTTCTTGGCTATTCTTGTTGGTTTGATAGAATGAGTTTTTGGAATTTATTAGTTTTGCTCGGGACTAGCAAAAGTCTAAGTTTGGGAGTATTTGATAAGTGTATTTTATACACTTAATTTATATATGATTTTAATTGTTAAATATTTGTTTCGAGCAGATTTATGTGGGTATTGTGTTGTTTTTGTGATTGTAGGAAATTATGGAGATTTTGTGAATTATGGAATTTTGAGGAGAAAAATAAGAAGTTTAGAAGAGAAAGAAGAAATAATAGAAGAAAGAAGAAAAGAAAAGGAAACAATGTATAGACAAAGAAGAGGAATAGTGTTGGGCCATATTATTGGGCCTAAGTTTAGCGCTCTTTGTTAGCGCTCAAAGAAGAGCTATCGCTCAAGTTCTTGGGAAGGCGAGAAACTTGAGAACAGAGGCCTATGCGCGGGCGAATGATTTCTGGAGCGGGCGCGCGTCGCCAATTTCTGAACTTGGAAATATTTTATCGGAAGTAAACTTCTATATTTTGTGGGCTTTTGAGTGGGCTTTTGAGATGCGATATAAAAGGAATACATTAGAATCTGAGAAGAGGGAGCCGCCACAACAATTACATAGAAATCAGAGGTTTGATCGAGAGATTTTCCTTGAAGGATTTCTGGAAGTTTATCGTGAAGAACGAAGACGGAGTTTGATAGACCGGACATGGCGTCGACGACGGATTTGTTTCTTTTATCTTTTATTTTATTCTGAATATGTTTGAATTTATGGATTATTGTTTTATTCAGAATTTTATTATGAACTAATTTTTTAGAGTCTAGAGGTCGGATGGAACCTGGTGTAGACGCTTTCATGAATTTTTGATTTTATTGAATTGAATTTCTTATAGATTAATTGTTTTTTCTAGAATTGATTGTCTTTTCAATTATCTGATCAATAATTGATTTGTAATATTTATTTGAAATCTGGCACTCGGGAGAGGAGATTTTGAATAGGACCATTGGAAAATACACTGTTAATTGTTTATCTGACTCGGGAGAGCTTATAATTTTAACAGAGTTTTTAAAGAGAACATAGTTTTGAATTGATCACTGCAAGTAGATTCTTAATAGGGATATTGGAATTGAACTGTAGTTGATATATTTTATTTGGCACTCGGGAGAGGGAATAATACACGTAAGTGTTCTTGGCTATTAATTGACTGAAATTCATGAAGATTAATTAATTAGGATTGATTGTTGTTGAAACCAGGTGAAATCTATACCTCTAGACCATTTTCTCTGATTGATTATTCTTGAAAGTTTTTTGCGTGCTGTCTAAAATCAACTGATTATTTATTTTAATTGCAAAATTCTTGATTATTGATTTTCTAGATAAAGTTTGGACTATTCTAATTACAAGTACTAAATATTTTCATTTTACTCCCTGAGGGATCGATATCTGATTTAATCACTATATTAAAACTTGACACTCGTATGCTTGCAAGGAAAATTCACAACAATGGCAGTATGAGATTGTGCATCGATTATCGAGAGCTCAACAGGTCATAGTGAAGAATAAGTACCCACTACCGAGGATAGAGGATTTATTTGATCAGTTGCAGGGAGCTTCGGTGTTCTCCAAGATCGACCTGCGATCTGGTTACCATCAGCTGCGAGTTAGAGAGGCAGATGTGTCCAAGATTGCTTTTCGGACACGTTATGGGCATTACGAGTTCTTGGTGATGCCATTTGGGTTGACCAATGCTCCAGCGGTTTTCATGGATCTCATGAACCGGGTATTTCAGCCGTATCTTGATCAGTTCATCATAGTATTCATTGATGATATCTTGATCTACTCTAGGAGCATTGAGAAGCATAGGCAGCATTTACAGACAGCCTTGCAGACTTTGAGGGAGCATCGTTTGTATGCCAAGTTCAGCAAGTGCGAGTATTGGCTCGAGCAGGTGGCATTTCTTGGCCACGTTATTTCGAAAGATGGGATTGCAGTGGATCAGTCGAAGGTTGAGGTAGTGCAGAAATGGGGTATTCCGAGGAATGCTTCGGAGATTCGCAGTTTCTTGGGTTTGGCAGGATATTATAGGAAGTTCATCAAAGGTTTTTCCTCTATTGCAGTACCCTTGACTTCCTTAACCAAGAAGAATGCGAAGTTTATTTGGAGTTCAGACTGTCAGAGGAGCTTCGATTAGCTGAAGGAAGCACTCACTACTGCACCTGTTTTAGCGATGACAGTACCACACGAGGAGTTAGTGGTGTACACCGACGAGTCTAAGCTAGGTTTGGGCGCAGTACTTATGCAGTGTGGTAAGGTTATTGCATATGCGTCGTGGCAGTTGAAGATTCATGAGAAGAACTACCCGACACATGACTTGGAGTTAGCGGCAGTGATTTTCGCTTTAAAAATCTGGAGGCACTATCTGTATGGCGAGAAGTGCAAGATTTTCATTGATCATAAGAGCCTCAAGTACTTCTTCACTCAGAAGGAGTTGAACATGAGGCAACGGAGATGGTTGGAGTTGGTGAAGGATTACGACTGTGACATTAGCTACCATCCGGGTAAAGCTAATATAGTGGCCGATGCTTTGAGTCGGAATTCGTCAGTGGTGTCGTGTTTGTCAGTGCAGCTACCACTGCAGAGTGAGATTCAGAGGTTTGATTTGGAGTTTTACTCCAGTGGTCATGCACCGAGGTTGTCAGTGTTGACGGTGCAGCCAGTTCTGCGAGATCGGATTAGGGATGGATAGTCTACTGATGAGGAGTTGCAGCGATGGAGACAGAGAGATGAGGCCAAGGGTAATCTTCTATATACAGTTGTGGATGGCATTGTTCAGTACCGTGGTAGGATGTGGGTACCGAACGTCGATCAGTTGAGAGCTGAGATCTTAGCAGAGGCTCACACATCTCCGTACTCCATTCACCCCGAAGTACGAAGATGTATCGAGATTTGCAGTTATTGTATTGGTGGCCCGGGATGAAGAGAGACATCGGAAGAGTTGTGTCAGAGTGCTTGACTTGTCAGCAGGTCAAGGCAGAGCATCAGCGTCCAGCAGGACTTCTTAGACCTCTTCCTATTCCGGAATGGAAATGGGAGAATATTACGATGGATTTTGTGGTTGGCTTACCGAGGAGTGCCAGAGGTTGCACAGCGATTTGGGTGATTGTGGATAGAGTCACCAAGTCAGCTCATTTCTTGCCGGTAAGGACTACTTACTCATTGACACAGTATGCAGAGCTTTACATCAAGGAGATTGTTAGACTGCATGGCATACCAGTGTCGATTGTGTCAGACAAAGATCCGAGATTCACTTCCGCGTTTTGGAAGAGTCTGCACACAGCATTGGGGACTAGACTTTTGTTCAGCACAACAGTTCATCCCTAGACAGATGGTCAGTCTGAGAGGGTGATACAGGTTCTTGAGGATTTACTGAGAGCCTGTGTCATCGATTTTCAGGGCTCAAGGGAGACTAGACTGCCATTAGTGGAATTTACCTATAACAACAGTTTTCAATCGTCTATAGATATGGCTCCTTATGCAGCATTGTACGGGAGGAGATGCAGATCTCCTGTGCATTGGGATGAGATTGGCGAGAGGATCTTACTCGGTCCTGAGATTGTGCAGCAGACAGCTGATATTGTGACACAGATTCGGGATCACATGAGGACTGCTCAGAGTCGTCAAAAGAGTTATGCAGATACTCGACGACGAGATTTGGAGTTTGCTGTAGGTGATCACGTATTCTGGAGGTGTCACCTATGAAGGGAGTAGTGCAGTTTGGCCGGAGAGGCAAGCTTAATCCGAGATATATAGGGTCATTCGAGATCTTGGAGAGAGTTGGCACGTTGGCCTACCGTTTAGCTCTACTACCAGGGCTAGCGGCAGTGCACAATGTATTCCATGTATCCATGCTTCGGAGATACATCTTGAACCCGTCACATGTGTTGGATTTTGAGCCTCTTCAGTTGACACTGGAGTTAGCATTTGAGGAGAGGCCTATACGGATCTTGGCTAGGGAGGAGCGGAGGCTTAGGACGCGTGTCATACCGATGATCAGAGTCCAGTGGCTGAATCACTCGGAGGATGAAGCTACTTTGGAGACCGAGGCAGATATGAGGACTCGCTACCCGGAGTTGTTCGGGTAACTACTTTAATTTCGAGGACGAAATCCAATTTAAGGGAGGGAGAATTGTAGCACCCGGTATTTTAAATACGTAAATTCGCATGCATAATTAGGAATTTTATTTATTTAGAATTTTTAGATTATGGGTTAAATAATTATGTGAAATTATTTGCGCATGTTTTAAGTTATTTTAAGCATTTAACCCATAATTAATGATTTTCATGATTTATGGAAATTTAATTGTTTTGATCGCGTAGCCGGGACCGTGGACGGACGAGATACCAAATTTTGAGCCAAAAATATTTTTATGAGTTTTATGAGCCTTAAAATAATATTTTAAGGTATTTTGTCAAGAAAATTTTAGTATTTATTTATATATTTAATTAAGGGTTGGTTTTTAGCCAAAATTAGTCCATTTATTGACTTTTATTAATTTTTAAAATTTGCCTAAAATAATATTTCGGGATTTTAAGTTAGTTGTCAGATTTTATTTATTAGTTAGAGTTTTTTTTTTAAGTTATATATATATTGTATATTTAAAACCCTTATTAATATTTTATTACCCTATATTCTAATTAATCAAAAACACCCAAAAATCAAACCCCAACCCTACGCTTGAAGTTTTCAGCCGCCTCCAACCTTTCTCCATCACCATCTTCACGTTCCAACAGATTATAGCAGCCTCCATACCCGAAACCTTGAAGTTTTTGGCTTGGTTTAAAGATTTGTTCGTCCCGGACATCGTATACGCATCACGTATCATATTTTCGATCAAACTTCGGTGCAAGGCATGATTCTTTCTTTTTTTTTTCGTGCCATATCAGGGATTATATGTGTGAGTATGTAGACATCAGATTGTTCCAAGAAATTTTCAAAAAATGTTTGCTTTTGGTTGATATGCACTTTGTTCATGTATTCCTTCCATCATGCTCACGTTTTTCTTCCTCCATGACTTGTACGACTGCTGGTAGGTGTTCAGAGGGTGTGTGTGAGTGGCCTGGACTCGAGTGGCTCTAGTGGTTCGAGCCAAACGAGCCCAGGAAACCACAATGTTCAGATCGGCCTCCATGGATGCACAGCTAGGGTTCGAGGGAAGTGGGGTTCGGGCATGGTTTAGGAGGTGCATGGGGTCAGGGCTAGGGCCAGGTCTAACCGCCCAGACGTGGGCTACGTCTGGGCGGCGGGGCTCTGGCCAGGGGCGGCCGGAGCAGGGCGGCAGCAGCCCTAGAAGGGCTGCTGCTCGCGGCCGAGAGCTGCAGGGAAGGGGGGGTGATCGGGTTAGGGTGTTAGGGCTAGCTCCAGGTCGGGTCAAGGGCCTGTGTCGGGTTTGGATAGTAGTGGGTCAAGTCGGGTTGGTCCGGGTCCGGTTTAAGTTAGTCGGGCTCTGGTATTTTTATTTTTAAGTTTTAAGTTTAATTAAGTGTTAAATGGGCCTAATTAAATCCTAAAAATTTAATTGGGTTCCATTTAATTACTTTGGATTAAATTTAATTATTGTTGGGCTTAATTAAATTAATTAAGTGAGTCCACTAATTTTTATGGGCCTTGGGGGCCCATGAGAATTATTGGGCCAGTCTTTGGGCTTTTGGGCCCATTGGGCCAGATTAATTATTTAATGGGCTTAAGAAAATTAATTGGGCTTACATATAATTATTTTGGCTAAAAGTTTAAGTTATTGGGCATAAGTATGTTAATGGGCCAGTCTCAGTGTTAATGGGCCAGTCTCAGTGTTATTGGGCCAGCAGTTCAGTACAACCCATGAGAAATTGCATGTGTCCTGAATATATATTTAATTATTTTTATGCATGGAAGTTATTTTTATATTTATATGTTAGTATGAAATTAAATTAAATATATATGAAGGACACACATTTTTATTTAAGTACATGCATTCATGAAATAATTTTTATGCATGATTTAATGTTTAAGGTTGAGCAAAAGAAAATATTTTATGTTGGAAGTTGAAGTAGTGTCACAATTTAAGAGAGATTCGTCCCCATATGTGAACTATTGAAGGGCAGTTTACTGCCAATTTAAGAGGTGATTCGTCACCGCCACATACGTTGGTTTCCACGCTGATCAGTATTTAATGTATGATTTAAGGTTACACAATGGATACAACCATGCGATGTTAGAAAATACTTTGCTCAACAATGTTTATGTATTATTATGATATTCATGTTTAATTTAAGTTTATGTTATGTTCATGATATTTTAAGCATGCTCATTCATGTATATGTTATGTATTAGTATTAAAGTGATTTAAATTATTTTAAACCCTTGTTATGTTAGCATGTTGGGCCTCTAGGCTCACTACGCTGGTATGGTGCAGGTGAGTACGTAGAGGACGTAGTACCCACCGGAGGCGAGGACCTATGAGCGGACATGCAGTGATCCCCCGCGGCCGTCGTCTGAGTTTTTATGATTATGTTTTTATGGAATATTAAACATGTTGTTCTTTTTATTCGTTTTCAGTGGTTGGTACTAATACTTATTTTTATTTAAATATTTTCAGTGCATGCAAACTTTTATTTAATTGTTTAGAACAACATTTTTATTTAATGCATGACTCAGACATTTAATTTATTAAATGTTGCATTTTATTTAAGATATTTATTTTTAAATCTATTTATTCTGTGCATATATGTATGGGCATGTGTGTACATATATTTTAATTAGTATAAAAAAAAAAATTTCCGCAATTATTAGTAGTAGATGTTTCAATACCACCATGTGATAGCCTATGCATCAAGACAATTGAAGTCACACGAGACCCGATATCCCACACATGATCTTGAACTGACAGCCAATTTTTTTGCCTTGAATATTTGGCGTCATTATTTGTACGGTGAAATCATTGAAATATTTTTTGAACATAAGAGTTTGAAATATCTATTTTCTCTGGCAGAACTGAACATGAGACAAAGACGTTGGTTAGACATGCTGAAAGATTTTGACTGTGAGATTAAGTATTAACCAGGGAAGTCTAACGCAGTTGCCGATGCCCTGAGTAGAAAGGTATGCAATTTGTCTCTAACTACAAAGGGTGTATCTAGAATGATTGAGAATTGTTGTACTTCTTGTTTGGATTTTGAGACAAATATGCAACCGATCAAATTTTTTCAATCCAAGCAGAATTATAATTAACGATGAGAATTAAAGAAGTACAGAAATCTGATCAGAACATCCAGAGTTCAGTTGAGAAACTCAGATCTGGACATCAGTCAGAATACTTGGTCAGTGATGATGGAACTTTGTTTGTGAATAATCGTATTGTCGTGTCAGATATTTCAGAATTGAGACAGCAGATTCTATGAGAGGCTCATTGCATTAAATTCAGTGTACACCCAGGCGACAGAAAAACGTATAAAGACTTAAAAAGTCAATACAGGTGGAAAAATATGAAAGCAGATGTGACAGAATTTGTATCCCGATGTCTAAAATGTCAGCAGGTAAAAACAGAAAGAAAGCGACCGGGTGGTCTATTGCACAGTTTAGCAATTCCAGAGTGGAAATGGGATCACATCACTATGGATTTTGTCACAAAACTACCGAAATCCTCGAGGGGATGCGATGCAATCTGGGTATTCGTTGACAGACTAACTATGTCTGCATGCTTTATTCCTTATCAGATGATATACCGACATGATCATATGGCCAACATTTACGTCCGAGATGTAGTGAGATTACACGGTGTGCCAAAATATATCGTTTTAGATCGAGACCCTAGATTTACTTCGCACTTTTGGCACAGTTTGCAAGAAGCTCTTGGTACTCGTTTGCTCTTGAGTACAACTTATCATCCTCAGACAGATGGACAGTCAGAGCAGACTATCCAGATTTTAGAGGATATGTTGAGAGCTGTTGTACTAGATTTTCGTACCAGTTGGCAAGATTCGTTTCCACTTGTTGAATTTTCATATAATAACAGCTATCAAGTGAGCATTGAGATGACTCCTTTTGAAGCATTATATGGTTGGAAATGTAGATCTCCGTTGTTTTGGGATGATCTTTCAGAAGTACTAGTGACTGGGCCAGATATGATCAGAGAGATGTCAGATAAAGTAAAATTGATTCAGTCTAGAATGAGAGTAGCACAGGAAAGACAAGCCAAGTATGCTAATGTCAGACGCAGGCCCTTGAGTTTTGAACAGGGTGACCGTGTATTCTTGAAGATATCTCCTTTTCAAGGTACAGTAAGTTTTGGAAAGAAAGATAAGTTATCACCAAGATACACTGGGCCATATGAGATTCTAAATAGATTTGGTGACCTAGAATACAGATTAGCTCCCCCTCCAGCGCTATCTGGTATTCATGACGTATTCCATGTGTATATGTTGAAGAAGTATCAATCAGATCCTTCCCACGTACTTCAATAAGATGAGGCAGAACTGGATGAGACCTTGAGCTACTTGAACGACCGATGAAGATTATGGACAGAAAATATAAGCAGCTCAAAAATAAGTTGATTCCTTAAAGTACAGTCGAGCAGACACGTTGTAGAAGAAGCAACTTGGGAATTAGAGCAGGATATGAGACAAAAATATCCTGAGCTTTTTATATGAAAGTTATTAAATTGTAATTTCAGTCCAATGTAAATTATTGGGATGTAACTGAAATTTCGAGGACAAAATCTTTTATTAGAGGGGAGGAATTGTAATGCCCCAAAAATATTTAATTGGAGAATTTATGGAATTTTGTATTTAATTCCATGTTTAGGAAATTAAAAGACTGAAATTGAAGTTGAGGTATTTAGCAGGGACTAAAATGCGAATTGGCTAGACAAAACACTTAATGAGAATTAAGTTTTGTATTCAAATCATTCTAATCTTCACAACTTCACCGAGAGAGAGAGAGAGAGAGAGAGAGAGAGAGAGAGAGAGAGAGAGAGAGAGAGAGAGAGAGAGTCATAGCCAAGGCTTCTCAAGCTTTTCAAGCTTCGATGGAAATTCAACCGGTAGAATTTTGATCTGAGTACGGTTTTGCGATCCTCACAACTAGGGCTACGTTTCTACGTAAGTATGATTAAATTATACCAATTTTTAATTTTGAGATGTTGTTGGATTCGAATTTTATTTGGATAAATATGTTCTTGAGATAATAGAGATGGTATATCTAAGACGGTTTGAGAGAATACCATCGTTTTAAAATGTTTTTGATTTTTGAAGTATTTTTGGAATTTCTGAAAATTTTGGATGATAAATTTCAAAACTTGAGGACGATTTTTATGATGATATTGTGATGAAATTGTGATAATATTGGTGTTTAGAATTTTTGGAAATAACCGATTTTTAGACGTTATGACATCGGATTGAATTTTGTAGAAATTGTTGAATATTCGGCATGACAAGAATTATAAGGAATGATTTGGAGAAATTTTTATGTCCATTTCAGAATTGGATAGGGGATTATCGAATTTGATTCGAAAGATTTGAATTATTTAGATTTGATCAATATTGTAATCGATTTTGATTTGAAATACGATTTTGAGATCAAATGAGAAATTGATATGAATTTTTGTATTGTTGTATCTTGCAAGATTTGAGCATTCCGGACTTGGAATTGAGGTATGGATAGACAATGAAAAGCTTGGGATTGAATCCTCAAGAAGATTTTAATATTCTCGAGCCCAATAAAATCACACATTTATTTGCTAATATTATTTGAATTATATGAATTGATTGAATATCATGAAATTATGAATTTGATTTTATTCGATGATTATCGATATATGATTCATGCTATTGATTTGATATATGAGATGATATTCTTAGATTGAGCTATGATTTTGATATATTGAATTGCATAATCTCATTCATATTGAGCCAGATTTTGTTCAGATTTGATGGAAGACTTGCCTAGATTGCAGCAGACGTTTGGGTCTATATTTGAGTGTCATGGATTAATGTAGAGAAAATTTCATGATCAGAATACTCTATATAGTAGTTCCAAAGTACGGGGTTGAGAAGCTCAATGCCCACCCTGATTGTGAGAGTAGGTGGTGATGATGTGTTTCTTTTTTCCTTGGGATCCCAAAGACAAAGATTCTGATTGAATCAGAGATTTGATAACCCAGATTCTTGAGCATGCATTTCACCCATGCATTATCCAATTGAGATTACTTATGGATTTATATTGATATCACTGAAATTTTTAAATGCTCATTTGTTCTGTCATTCATACTGGTTTTTTATACTCACTGGTTTTCCGGCTGTTGCTTTATTTTTTGTGTGTGCATTGCAACAGGAGGTTCGGGGTCAATATTTAGAGGATCTAAAGATTTGAAATGAGAGTAGAAGTGGAGCTCGGTTCTAGCAATCGAATGATTTTAAATAAATGTTGAAAACATGTTTAATATTTGGAGATTTCAAACTTGTTGCATTTTATACTCGTTTGAATGATTTTCGGACATTTTTTATTGAATATTGTGATCAATACTTTGAGATGTCACCATTCCGGGATTTTGGATCTAGAAAAGAAGAAAAAATTGAGATTTTCGAAGCCTCAGCGCACCCGCGCATTCGGCGCGCAATTTTGCGCAACAGAGGCGCCCCCGCGCCTCCTCCACAACTAAAAAAAATCTCTCCGCAATGCGATGTTGTGTCGCCAAATATAAGGCATGCATCGCCAAATGTCTTATTGATTATTTTAAGCCCGAGGTCTCCACATTAGGTGGTATCAAAGCAATAAAATGCCTTGAGTCGATATTAGAAGATTGAGAGCGGGGTAGATCGGGTCCTATTGATTTGATTTTCGCATGAGATTTATTTCATTGCATGATAACATGAATTCCAAGCGAGCATGCTTTACTGCTTTAATATTATGTGACTACTTTATTCTTTGAATAAATTGTAAAGAATGTCATGATTGAACAACGAATCAGAACGATTATCTTTTTGAGAATTTCAAGAACGAATCCGAATGATTCTTGATAAGAAATTGAATATTGTTGAATTGAAAGAGCAGAAAATGAGAGATATTGAAATGATAGTTTTGATATCTTAATTGTTTACGCATTGATCTTCTATTATCAGAGAATGGCTCTCATAGTACAAGAAACAATCCTAGTACAGAAGAAGCACCTCAGACTGGGGAAGTACCATGAAAAGTAGGAATACCTCACACTGAACAGGGTAGTGCTGCAGCCGACCCCTATGGATACTAATCCAACGCCGATGGAGGTGTTTTTGAAAATATTTCAATCCTTTAAGCCACTGACTCTGAAGGGAACAAAAAATCCTATAGAATGTGAAAGTTGGCTCGAAGACATCGAGCAACTATATGAGTCGTTGGACTATTCTAACGAACGAAGGGTCCGGCTGATTTTTCATCAATTGCTTGATGTAGCCAGGAGTTTGTGGGTGACAACTAAGAAAGCCTTGGAGAATCGAGGCACCGTAATTACTTGGAGTTTGTTTAAAACTGAATTTTACTAGAGGTTCTTTCCTAATCCTTACCGAAAAGACAAAGGGGCAGAATTTTCCAGTCTGAGATAGGATGAACTGAACATCGAGGACTATGTTGCTAAGTTCTCGAGCTTGCTGAGATTTGCTCCTCATATTGCTGAGAATGAAGAGGCTAAGGCTGATCAATTCATAAATGGCCTTAATCCTGACATATTTACCTAGGTCAATGCTGGGCGACCGAATAATTTTGCTGATGCCCTTAATAAAGCCAAGGGAGCAGAAGCGGGCATCATGAGACAGAGAGGGACTTCATTCATGCTTTAGTCCTTGAGGCCGACACAGCCACCCCCCTCAACCACGATTCCAGCAACAGAGCAGATATGAAGGAGGTGGTAGCAGTAGTGGTCGAAAGGACCGATTCAAGACCAGAGGAAAACAGTTCAAGAGACAAGGTAATAACTCATCGAGTGTAAGGCCCGGGATTTTTTAATTTTAATCCGACAATATTTAATTTGGGAATATTTAGAGTTTAGAATTAAATTCTAATATTCTTAAATGAATAAGGATTGAAATTTAATAAAATTTCTTTTTCGGGGATTGAATTTCAATTATCCAAAAGTTTAGGGACTAAACTGCAAATATTCTAATATATATCAAAATTCTTATCTCTTTCATAGCTATCACACGTGCAATATCAGATTCAAGGGAGAAAACTTCAGAAACAAACCCCACACCATTTTTGATCTGTAAAAGCTCGGATAACTTGTGATTCGGCCATCAGAAATTCGAGATAAATATATATCTGTGATCACCGCTCCGAGAGCTACATTTTGATTTGTTATCGAAGAAGTCAAATTTGGGAATCCGGAATTGAATCGGCAAAGTGGTCAAGAAGGTTTGAAGCCTTTTGCATTTGAGGTTTGAGTCGAAAGTTGAGCAGGCTTTTGATATGAATTCATTGTTGTATTTTCAGATTTGAAGTACTTTCAGACTCGACATTGAAAGGTAAAAATGACATCATATCTATATGGGATAGAACACTCGAGATAGAGATGATTCTCGAGTATTCCCTTGTCAATCACATACTTGTTTGATTATGTGCCTTATGTGATTAGATGATTTTGTTGCTTTGATTGCTTGTTTGATTAGATGTTCAAGATGTTTTACAGTATTTAATGCATATAGATTATGTTGCAATCATCTTGAACTCTAGCCTGAAAAGCACAGAGGGCTGAAAGGCCTAGAGTGCATATGATGTTTAGATGGCTATAGTTGAGTGGCACGGAATGTAGATTTATTTTCAGAGCTAGATGACTCACTATAGTTGCTCCAAAGTCAGGGGAAATGAGATACTTGATGTCACCTCGATTGGTGAGTGGGTGATTGGTTGAGATTTTATTCTTCGGGATCCCAAGAACTGAAATTCAATTGTTATCAGACTTGATAGCCTACCTTTGAAACATGCATTTCATTTATGTTTATTATCTCGCACATTATGTTATTTATACTGGGAAATTGTATTTCTCACCGGAATATCCGACTATTACTTTGTTTTGTATGTGTGCATGACAATAGGTGGGGCAGAAGATGGACAGAGAAGTCGTGAATAGCTCGAGATTGTAAGATTAGCACGTGGTGACTTCGGGCTATGATTAGAGTTGTAAAATTTTGTATTAGTTGGACCTTTCTTGTACATAGAATAAACCTTGTAGAACACTTAGTTTTGTTTGTATCTAGCATGTGTGTATGGTTGGTACCAACTTTGGAAATATTGGAGTAGCAATACATGAGTAGTTTGTATTTTTGATGTATTTTTCCTTCGTACATCATATTTGGCATGTATAGATGTATTTACATCATTTAAACCATAAGGATCAGAAACAGAACAACAATTCAGCAAGCCGAGAGGAACTCAGCTCGCTCAATCGCAGCCTGTGCTCGCTCGAGCGAGCCAAGGGTGTCCTAACCCGAGTGGTGCTCGCTCGAGCACAAGCTAGGCTCGCTCGAGCGAGCCACCTAGGTAAAAAAAATATTTGATCATTTTGCGATGTGTTTTTGCGTCGCCAAATGTCCGGTATTACAGATTAAATTTTTTTAGTTATTAATCGCCCTATAAGATTAGATTAGCACCCGAGGTCCTCACAACATGTGGTATCAGAGCATAAGTTTCGGGATTAAGATAGATGTTGATGAGCAGGGTAGATTGAGTCTGTCTGATTTCTTTATATTGCATGAGATTACATGTTGTATCTGATTATGTGCATTATATGCGAGCATGCTTTATATTGAAAGACTTATGTGATTGCATGATTATGTGCTTTCATTGATACTGCATGCTCTATGTGCAATATGATTCCAGATTATCCTCGATCAGAACCTGAATTCTCATGAGAACGCATGAGAATGCTAATCAGGGAAGGATGGAATAAATTGCAGAATATGATATTTTGTTATGCACTAATCTGTTTGACAATCAGATATGCCTCCCCGTAAAGCACCGGTGACTAGACAGACAGTGGCTATTCCTCAGCTAGAACAACCGAATATACCAGAGCCAGTGGTTGAGCCCAAGAATTCACAGGGTAGTACATCTGCTGATATGATGGATGTTATAGCTGTTGGGAAAAACTGGCTCTCAGATCAATCACGATTGATACCCGGTGCAGCGGAAGTTTAAAACTTTATTATGGAACAATTCCATAGTGTGGGTATCAACCGTTCAACGATTAAATTATAAGTGTGTGTAAAATTAAATAACAATTATTAAATTTTACCTTCAATCTCGAAGCGAGATTATTGGACACCACACAGATTTCTCTGCGCTTCTTGTATCTCCCTGGAACTGATGAACAAGTTGTTCTTCAATCAGGTCCACGAATAGAGGTTTAATCCCTCTGATAGATTGCACTAGAAAATCTATCAGAAGTTTTCTACGAAGAGAATAAACGAATTTGATTCGCTATTCCAGACTGCAATTCAAAATCACAGACCGGAATTTCTCACGCAGAGAAGGGAGGGGGCGGCCGAATTATGAGAGGGAGGCTAGGGTTTTTTTTTTCGAAAAATCCAGTCTCTCAAATTATGACCTGTTGTATTTAATTTCTGTACTGAAATAACTTATTTATAATGCAGGCCACTAACACCTTAGGGCCCATTAGTCATAAGTTGAGGTCCGACAAGCAAAGCCCGCTCGTTCAGAAATTAATATAAAATTCATCGTGACTCCAATTGATAAACCGATTTTACCAATGTGCACAGAAACCATTTCTGCACATTTTAAAGTCAAAATAAATTTTCCTGAATCCGAATTCAGTGGTTTCCTAAAATGTCCATCCCTATGTCATTTTAGGAAATCCTACTCCCTTACTCTTATTTAAGAAGTCCAACTCCTTAGTTCATTAAATTTAACTCTTTAAATTTAACTATCTCAACGGGGATTAAAACTCCATTACACTGTGTGACCCTCAATGGTTCAGGGATACAGCTAGCCGTGCTCACAACTCCTTGTGACTCGGAACAATACTTTCCGACTTGCCCAACGAATCATGGTAAAGCGCCTAGCAACATCGCCCCATGATTCCCTAGGTATCACTGATAGTGCCTACAAGAACCAGTAGATTTTGGTTAGCGTACAGTACGGTCCCTTCATCCATATATCCCGATCGAATCAACAACCATTTATATCGAGAGTCGCTCAAGATTCGATAACTATGCAATACATCTTGAAGATCAAGAAACCATTTCTTAAATCACATCAAGTACTCTGGCCAGAGATTTATCACACTAATATCTCCTCAGATCGCATAGGATATCCACACTCGCAAGTATGTGGTGAATCCTTGACAACAATGCATTGACTCCTATATGTGTCGTAACTGTACCCAATCTCGACACCTGATGACCCCCATAGAGTCGGTAAACGAGTCAAAGCACAGCACTAGCATATAGAGTCTCCATGATGTTTCAAGTCGTAAGGACTAATGGTGTACAACCAAAACCGCGGACTTTATCCACTCGATAAGTGATAACCACTTGGAAAGTCCGGATAGGGTAGTTCGATTATTCATCCTATGAATATCCATTTGAATGCTTCGAACATCTCCATGTTCCCTACCAATGAAACGTGGTACTCCGCATCGCAATGCTAGTCTCAACTCGAGCGATCCTTATCCTTATTATCGGACGGCTCAATCGACTAGGAACGGTTTTTAGAATATACAGTGACTATAAGATGTATTTCATGATAGACATCTCCATGTTCTACCAAATCTTACATACACTAGTATATTCAAGGTCTTTATCAAAACAACAATAGTATATCACAATATAACAATATGAAGTAATATAAAGTCATTGCCATAAAAGTGTAAATAATATTAAACAAAAGATTGTTTATACAAAGAGTCATCAAAGCCCATAGCCACACAGTTGGCTCACTGGGCACCTACTCTTACAATCTCCCACTTGCCCTATAGCCAACTAGTCATACTACGTAGACCCATTGCTTCGCGATGTTTGTCAAACAATGGTCCTGGCAAGGGCTTAGTAAGCGGATCAGCGATATTGTCTGCAGAGGCCACTCGTTCGACAATGATGTCTCCTCTTTCCACAATCTCCCGGATTATGTGGTATTTCCTCAGTACGTGTTTGGATCTTTGATGAGACCTTGGTTCCTTTGCTTGAGCAACGGCACCCGTGTTGTCACAGTACACCGGGACTGGACCAACAAATTCAGGAATAACGCCCAACTCTTGGACGAACTTCCTCATCCAAACGGCCTCTTTAGCAGCAGCTGATGCTGCAATGTATTCAGCCTCAGTGGTGGAATCCGCTGTGGTGTCCTGCTTGGAACTCTTCCAAGAGACAGCACCGCCATTGAGCATGAACACAAATCCAGAGGTTGACTTCGAGTCATCCACGTCACTTTGGAAGCTAGAGTCGGTATAGCCTTCCAGTTTGAGTTCTCGTCCTCCATAAACCATGAACATATTCTTAGTCCTTCGCAAGTACTTAAGAATGTCCTTCACGGCTTTCCAATGCATTTGACTAGGATTAGACTGATATCTGCTCGTGACACTCAGAGCAAATGCTACATCCGGTCTGGTAGATATCATCCCATACATGATACTACCTATAGCTGACGCATATGGTACATGTGTCATATTCTCTATCTCTTCATCAGTCTTGGGACACATAGACTTGGATAGAGAAACTCCATGACACATGGGTAGATGTCCTCTTTTGGACCCATCCATTGAAAACTGTTTCAATATGGTATCGATGTAGGTTGATTGAGTGAGTCCTATCATTCTCTTAGACCTATCTCTATAGATCTGTATCCCAAGAATGTAGGATGCCTCTCCCAAATCCTTCATCGAAAATCTACCTGATAACCATATCTTTGTTGACTGCAACATCCCTACATCATTCCCAATGAGTAGGATGTCATCAACATAAAGTACTAAGAATGTCACCGCATCCTTAACTACTTTCTTGTACACGCAAGGTTCCTCCGGGTTCTTGATGAAACCAAAATCTTTAATTGTTTCATCAAATTTCTGGTTCCAACTTCTTGATGCTTGTTTTAGACCATAAATTGATCTCTGAAGCTTGCATACCTTATGCTCGCTTTCCATGGATGTGTACCCCTCAGGCTGCTTCATATAGATTTCTTCCTTAATGTTTCCATTAAGAAAAGCAGTCTTCACATCCATTTGCCATATCTCATAGTCATACCATGCAGCTATGGCAATAAGGATTCTTATGGACTTGAACATAGCAACTGGTGAAAAGGTTTCATCATAGTCAACTCCTTGCCTTTGAGTATAACCTTTCACCACCAATCGCGCCTTGTAGGTCAATACCTTACCATCAGGCCCAAGCTTTCTTTTGTAGATCCATTTACACCCTATTGGAACAATTCCATCGGGAGGATCTACTAAAGACCAAACTTGGTTTGTATGCATCGAATCCAATTCTGACTGCATAGCTTCAAGCCATAAATTCGAATCCGCATCAGAAATTGCTTCCTTGAAGTTTCTTGGATCACATCCAATGTCGGGTTCATCTTGATCCCCTTCAAGAAGAAGACCATATCGAACTGGAGGTCTAGAAGTCCTTTCGGATCTTCTAGGTGCAGGCGTGTCCAGCAATGGTTCCTGAGGTGTAGGATCGTTATTTTGTATTTCGGGTTCTTCTCGAACTTCTTCGAGTTCCATCATCTCGCCTTTCTTATCCAATAAGAACTCCTTCTCCAAGAAGGTGGCATTCCTAGAAACAAACACCTTTGTTTCAGCAGGATAATAGAAATAATATCCGATTGAATTCTTCGGATACCCTACAAAATAACATAAGCTGGATCGACTATCCAACTTATCTCCCACTGTCCGCTTCACGTAAGCAGGACATCCCCAAATCCTCAAGTACGAATACTTAGGAGCTTTGCCATTCCATAACTCGTATGGTGTTTTGTCCACTGCTTTAGTGTGGACGTTGTTCAACAAAAATACCGCCGTTTCAAGCGCATAGCCCCAAAACGAAGGTGGAAGCTCAGTGAAGCTCATCATAGATCGAACCATGTCCAACAAAGTTCGATTACGACGCTCCGATACACCATTAAGCTGTGGTGTCATAGGAGGAGTCCACTGAGAGAGAATCCCATTCTCTTTCAGATAGTCCAAAAACTTGGTACTCAAGTATTCTCCACCTCGATCCGATCGAAGTGCTTTAATACTTTTACCTAGCTTGTTTTCTACTTCAGCCCTGAATTCTTTGAACTTTTCAAATGCTTCAGACTTATATTTCATTAAATATAAATACCCATACCTTGAATAATCATCAGTAAAGGTAATGAAGTAGGTGTGGCCATGTTGAGTCCCTACTCTAAATGGACCACAAACATCTGTATGGATCAAATCCAACAGATTCTGACTACGCTCAGGTTTCCCCTTAAAAGGAGATTTAGTCATTTTTCCTTTTAGGCAGGATTCACAAGTAGGTAGAGAATTAATATCAGACATATCAAACATGCCCTCTCCTACTAGCTTGTTCATCCTCCTTGAGGAAATATGACCTAGCCTAGCATGCCAAAGGTTTGCCGGGTTTTGACTATCGATTTTCCTTTTGTTTGTTGTCGCCGGTTTATCAACAAATTCACTGGAACGTCTTTTAGTTTTAAGTTGTATAGATCGTTTTCAAGTTGTCCATTTCCAATTAAACATTCATTCTTGTAAATATTGCAAATCTCATTCACAAAATTGCAAGAATAACCATCTCTATCAAGCATAGAAATAGAAATAATGTTTTTAATTAAATCTGGCACAAATAAAACATCTCTTAACAATAATTTAAAACCGTTCTGCAAAGTCAAACAAACATCTCCAATGGCCGTAGCTTCAACTCTGGAACCATTCCCGAGCCTCAGCTGGGTCTCACCCATTCTAAGCCTGCGACTTCTTGTCATCACCTGCAAATCATTGCAAATGTGAGATCCACATCCGGTATCCAATACCAAGAAGTTGTATTAAGTGACATGTTTATTTCAATATAGAACATACCCTTTGCAGTTCCCAACTGCTCAAGATATTCCTTGCAGTTGCGCTTCCAATGACCCGGCTTCTTGCAGTAATGGCAAACATCCTTGGATTTTCCATTGTTTGAAGCCTTTGTCTTTTGCTTCTTCTCAGGCTCGACTTTCTTGGGTGGGGTAGAACGTTTCTTGCCCTTCATACTTGGCCCCTTCTTCGCAGAAGATGAGGAGCCCACCAAGAAAGCTGGCTTATCCTTCTTAAGTGTGGATTCATATGTAACGAGCATATTGACCATCTCTTCAAGGGTGGCCTCTATCTTGTTCATATTAAAATTTATCACAAATCCATCAAATGAAGAAGGAAGAGACAGAAGCAATAAATCCACATTGAGTTCATGCTCCAACACCAAATCTAGGGTCGCCAACTTCTGTATGAGCCAAATCACTCGTACCCCATGATCACGGACCGAAGTCCCTTCACGCATGCGGCACGTCATCAACTCCTTAACAGTAGCGAACCTTTCAGCCCTCGACTGAGCCCCAAAAAGTTCCTTGAGTTGCGTGTGAATGTCAGCAGCATTCACCGTGTCCTCAAATCGCCTCTGGAGTTCATCAGACATCGAGGCTTGCATATAGCATTTGGTCTTGATGTCATGGTCACACCATGCATCAAGTTTGGCCAATTCCTCCGGACTTATGTCAGCTGGTGCTTCCTTCGGAGGTGCTTTCTCTAACACGTAGAGCATTTTCTCCGAAGTTAAGACAATCTTCAACTTCCGGAACCATTCCGTATAGTTGGCGCCAGTCAACTTGTTTTGTTCGAGGATCGAGAATAATGGATTTCGCGAATTCATTGTATGAAATACTGAAAAGAAAAAACAGACATATATCAATGATTGTTTAACAATTTACTAAGACATAAAATAGGCGAATTTAATTTTATGAATCTCACTCCCACTATTTTAACGATTTCACCACCCTCTAGTGAAAACGGGAAACTTTTTCCTTAGTGAGAACATGGAGTCCAATTGACAAACTTATGGTCCCGAATAATATCAGCCAACCATAATTCTCAAAAGGTAGAGCCCAATTTCTTCCAAAGCAACCCCCATGTGTTTACCTCATGTCCAATAAGGGCCCAATAATATGACGCCGTTTAAAGTGACATGTCAAGATGACCCATCAATATTAAGTTGTGATGGACGGTCGCCATGTGGATCCCCCAATAATATGAGCCGATCCCATGGGAGTTCCACCCAACTTACAACATTTGTCGATCCAATGTACAGCTTTCCGACGGACGGGCCCCCCCAATAATATGAGCCGGACCGTATCCGCGGGTAGCATCACATACATTGACCGTTGATGGAAGGTGGGAACATTTAAACAAATTTAAATTTCCTTTATTTATCTTGATATAAATTTTAAATCATATTTAAAATGAGGGATTTTTAATTATAAAAATATTTGTCTCATCATATTCATTTTATTGCATGCTTGCCGGATTCACGCAATTTATGTCTAAACATGCATACAATCATAATATCAAATATTATATAGGATGATCGATTCCATTTCTAATTGACCCGTGGTTGCCAATCACGGGTCTTAGTCCAATCCTAGGTAATATGCAGTATGCAATGCAATCCTATTACATGTGCTTCCAATTTACATTTCTTCAGTCTTTATTGTCTGCTGGGCCCACCGTCTTCAAATCTTGATCTCCCACTAAATCTAATGTATTTACAATAAATAACAATGACAAGTAGGGATACATTTTTAGGGGTGGGAACGGGCTATAAACCAAGCCCACTTTTATTACATATGACATTCATATCGGGCCATAAACCAGGCCCATTAATAAAACCAACAACAATAAAAACAAAATGTAAATTCCTAACATACACCTACAAAATTGGTCATGGCAATCGATCATCCTTATCCAATAACATTTAATTCAAAATTAATTTATTGGATAACATGCAGTGGCAATTCAAATTTAAACAAGATAAAATCATATTTTATATATAAAATCTCATTTCACATATAAAATCATATTTTATCTCTATATCAAATAAAATCATATTTTATCTATAAAATCCAATTTTACAAATAAAATCATATTTTACTCAATATATCATAAGATCATATCTTATCATCAATTGTACCAAAATAATTGATTTCAAAATTCAATTTACGGATAAAACATTAAAATTTTCCAAAAATTCAAATTTATCCAAAATCAATTTTAAAATTTACGGACTCGAACAATTCGATCCGAAATCTCGTGAACCAATCAAAAACAATTTTTGACCGGACCAAAAATAAAATTTTAACATATTAAAATTAATTTTTAATAAAAATATAATTTTTCCCGCGGGCCGCCCGGGACACGCCCGGGCCGGCCCGCACCCGGGGCGCGGGCCGGGGGCAGCCAGGCTGCCCCCTTAGGGCAGCAACAATTGCTGCCCTGGGCGGTGCCGAGCGCCGCACGGCGCCGCCCTGGGCAGCGCCCAGCGCTGCGCTGGGCAGCGCACAGCGCTGCTCTGGGCGGCGCCGTGCGCCCCCTTTGGGCGGCGCCGTGCGCCGCCCGGGGCAGCAACAATTGCTGCCCCACCGGGCAGCGATCCAATCGCTGCCCGGGTTTTGCCCCGAAAAAAAAATTTTTTATTTAAAAATATTTATTTTGTTTTCCAAAAACCGAGATTCAAAAATTTTGTACAATCGATTAATTCAATCGTTTGATCTGAGCAACCTGGCTCTGATACCACTGTTGGGAAAAACTGGCTCTCAGATCAATCACGATTGATACCCGGTGCAGCGGAAGTTTAAAACTTTATTATGGAACAATTCCATAGTGTGGGTATCAACCGTTCAACGATTAAATTATAAGTGTGTGTAAAATTAAATAACAATTATTAAATTTTACCTTCAATCTCGAAGCGAGATTATTGGACACCACACAGATTTCTCTGCGCTTCTTGTATCTCCCTGGAACTGATGAACAAGTTGTTCTTCAATCAGGTCCACGAATAGAGGTTTAATCCCTCTGATAGATTGCACTAGAAAATCTATCAGAAGTTTTCTACGAAGAGAATAAACGAATTTGATTCGCTATTCCAGACTGCAATTCAAAATCACAGACCGGAATTTCTCACGCAGAGAAGGGAGGGGGCGGCCGAATTATGAGAGGGAGGCTAGGGTTTTTTTTTCGAAAAATCCAGTCTCTCAAATTATGACCTGTTGTATTTAATTTCTGTACTGAAATAACTTATTTATAATGCAGGCCACTAACACCTTAGGGCCCATTAGTCATAAGTTGAGGCCCGACAAGCAAAGCCCGCTCGTTCAGAAATTAATATAAAATTCATCGTGACTCCAATTGATAAACCGATTTTACCAATGTGCACAGAAACCATTTCTGCACATTTTAAAGTCAAAATAAATTTTCCTGAATCCGAATTCAGTGGTTTCCTAAAATTTCCATCCCTATGTCATTTTAGGAAATCCTACTCCCTTACTCTTATTTAAGAAGTCCAACTCCTTAGTTCATTAAATTTAACTCTTTAAATTTAACTATCTCAACGGGGATTAAAACTCCATTACACTGTGTGACCCTCAATGGTTCAGGGATACAGCTAGCCGTGGGCTCACAACTCCTTGTGACTCGGAACAACACTTTCTGACTTGCCCAACGAATCATGGTAAAGCGCCTAGCAACATCGCCCCATGATTCCCTAGGTATCACTGATAGTGCCTACAAGAACCAGTAGATTTTGGTTAGCGTACAGTACGGTCCCTTCATCCATATATCCCGATCGAATCAACAACCATTGGTATATCGAGAGTCGCTCAAGATTCGATAACTATGCAATACATCTTGAAGATCAAATTAGTGACATCGCATGTGCTACTAAGAAACCATTTCTTAAATCACATCAAGTACTCTGGCCAGAGATTTATCACACTAATATCTCCTCAGATCGCATAGGATATCCACACTCGCAAGTATGTGGTGAATCCTTGACAACAATGCATTGACTCCTATATGTGTCGTAACTGTACCCAATCTCGACACCTGATGACCCATAGAGTCGGTAAACGAGTCAAAGCACAGCACTAGCATATAGAGTCTCCATGATGTTTCAAGTCGTAAGGACTAATGGTGTACAACCAAAACCGCGGACTTTATCCACTCGATAAGTGATAACCACTTGGAAAGTCCGGATAGGGTAGTTCGATTATTCATCCTATGAATATCCATTTGCATGCTTCGAACATCTCCATGTTCCCTACCAATGAAACGTGGTACTCCGCATCGCAAATGCTAGTCTCAAACTCGAGCGATCCTTATCCTTATTATCGGACGGCTCAATCGACTAGGAACGGTTTTTAGAATATACAGTGACTATAAGATGTATTTCATGATAGACATCTCCATGTTCTACCACATCTTACATACACTATAGTATATTCAAGGTCTTTATCAAAACAACAATAGTATATCACAATATAACAATATGAAGTAATATAAAGTCATTGCCATAAAAGTGTAAATAATATTAAACAAAAGATTGTTTATACAAAGAGTCATCAAAGCCCATAGCCACACAATTGGCTCACTGGGCACCTACTCTTACAACAGCTACACCCATGGAGACTCTGTTGAAACGATTCCAGTCATTCAAACCACAAACATTGTAAGGAACAAAAAATTCAGTTGATTGTGAGAATTGGCTCGAAGACATTGAACAACTCTTTGATTCACTTTAATATTCAGATGATCATCGTTTCAGATTGGTAGTGCATCAACTTCACGAAGTTGCTAAAAGTTGGTGGATTACGACAAAGAAAGCTCTAGAACATCGAGGTACAACTATCACCTGGATTGTCTTTAAAATTGAGTTCTATCAACGTTTCTTTCCAGTCTCTTACATAAAAGATAAGGGTGATGAATTTTCCAATGTGAGGCAAGGCAATTTGAACATTGTAGAATATGTGGCCAAATTTTCAAGTCTTTTGAAGTTTGCCCCACATATAGCAGGGACTGATGAAGCTATGGCAGACCAGTTTATTAATGGCCTCAATCTAGATGTGTTTACCCTGGTGTATAGTTGATGGCCCAATAACTTTGCTGAAGCACTGAATAAAGATAAAGGAGAAGATGTAGGTTTAGTAAGACAAAGAGGAACACCATTCATTCCACAACCATCTCCACAGCCCGTATCAGCATCAGTGCCACAGAATCCGCCACAGTTTCAGCAACCATATCCCAGATTTGAGGGAGGAAGCAGTGGCAGAAAGGATTCTAGATTCAGGCCCAAAGGGAAGCAGTTTAAGAAGGCTGACAGTAGTTTATCTAGTTCTAGAGGCCAGAGGAAGTATGGTTCAAGTCAGAGGTCCAGTGAATCAGGAGTGTTTTGTGGTAAGTGTGGTGGATGACATGCCAGTGATCAGTGCAGATAGGGATCAGGAAATTGTAATATTTGTCATCAACCAGGTCACTATGAAAAAGTATGTCCTCAAAGAACAACAGAACGAGCAACTGGTGCAAGTTCTTCTCGACCAGCAACTCAGGCAGAAATGCAATCAGTGCATTCATTTCAGCCACAACAACAAACAAGAATAGGAGAAAGCTAGATTGTGACTCAACCTCCTAGGCAACAGGCAAGAGTATTTGCATTGACTGAGGATCAGGCTCAGGCAGCACCTGATGATGTCATAGCAGGTAACTACTCTCTTTATCGTTATCCATCCTATGTATTGATCGATATAGGTGCATCACATACATTCATATCTGATAAATTTTCTATGTTGCATTCTTTATCGTCTGAGCCATTACCTACTGTTGTTTCTATTTCTTCACCCTTGGGTGAAGGCATTGTATTTGTTAGATTGATTCGAAATTGTTTACTATCATATGACTGAAATGTGATAGATTTGGATTGCATAGTACTTGGATTATCATATTTTGATTGCATTATCGGTATAGATATGTTAACCAAGTACAGGGCGACTGTAGATTGTTTCCACAAAGTGGTTAGATTCAGACCAGACATGAGAGATGAGTGGAAATTCTATTGTAAGGGTTCTCGAGCCAAGATCCCTTTGATATATGTGTTATCTATGACCCGTTTATTGCAGAGAGGGGCAGAAGTATTTTTGATCTATGCAGTAGATGTATTGAAATCCAGTCCAAGAGTGACAGATATTCCAGTGGTGCATGAATTTGGTGATGTATTTCCTGATGAAATCCCTGGTTTTCCTCCAATTCGGGAAATAGATTTCAGCATTTAGTTAGTGCCAGGTATGCAACCGATATATAAAGCTCCCTACAGAATGGCAGTGATTGAATTGAAGGAGTTAAAGAAGCAATTAGAAGATTTACTGGCCAAAGGGTACACTAGGACGAGCGTTTCACCTTGGGGCGCTCCGGTACTTTTTGTACGAAAAAAAGATGGTTCTATGTGGTTGTGTATCGATTATCGACAACCGAACAAGGTAACCATAAAGAATAAATATCCACTGCCTAGAATAGATGATTTGTTTGACCAGTTACAGGGTTCAGCTATCTATTCTAAGATTCATTTGCGATCCATATATCATCAGCTAAGGGTAAGAGATTAAGATATCCCTAAAACTACTTTTAGAACAAGGTATGGACATTATGAATTCATTGTCATGCCTTTTGGTTTAACCAACGCTCCTTCATTATTTATGGGATTGATGAATAGAGTATTTCAAAAATACTTGGATGACTTTGTCATTATTTTTATCGATGATATTTTGATATATTCCAAGAATGTGCATGATCATGACGAACATCTCAGAATAGTATTTATTTGCATGATCAGGCTTACACGTGCACCTGTCTTGATGATTCCATCAGGTACGAGAGATTTTGTTGTATATTGTGATGCTTCTCACAAAGGTCTGGGCTGTGTGCTTATGCAACGAAGTCATGTTATTGCTTATGCTTCGAGACAGTTGAAGCCACTTGAGACTCGGTATCATATCCATGATTTGGAGCTTTCCTCTATTGTCTTTGCATTGAAGATATGGCGACATTATCTTCATGGTGAGAAGTTTGAAATCTTTTATGATCATAAAAGCTTAAAATATCTATTTTCGCAGTCAGAATTGAATATGAGACAACGTAGATGGCTAGATTTACTGAAAGATTTCAATTGCGAGATCAAATATTATCCAGAAAAATCCAATGCAGCTGCAGATGCCTTAAGTAGAAAGGTATGTTCTTTATCCTTTTCTACAATAGGTGTATCTCACTTGGTGGAATATTGTTGTATTTGTGGATTAGTATTTGAGACAGATATGCAGCCTATCCGAGTTCGTGCTATGAAAGCTGAACCAGAATGGTTGATACGAATCAAAGAAGCACATAAAATGAATCAGAATATTCAGAAATCTATTGATATGGTCAGATCTAGGCATCAATCTGAATATCCGGTCAGTTATGATAATGTATTATATGTGAATAACAGATTGGTTGTTCCAAATGTTTCAGACTTGAAACAACAGATATTGAAAGAGGCTCACAACAGTAAATTCAATATTCATCCTAGTGGCAGAAAAATGTATAATGATCTGAAGAAGCAGTATTGGTGGAAACAGATGAAGTCAGATGTGACTGAATTTGTATCTAGATGTTTGAATTGCAAACAGGTGAAAGCTGAAAAAAGAAGCCAGGTGGTCTATTGTAGAGTTTATCAGTTCCATAATGAAAATGGGATCACATTTACATGGATTTCGTTACATAGCTACCACGTTCATTCAGAGGGTGCAATGCCATTTGGGTGAGTATTGACAGATTGACGAAATCATCATGTTTTATTCTGTACAGAATGACGTATAGACATTATCATATGGCAGATATCTACGTCAGAGAAGTGGTAAGATTACATGGTGTGCCTAAATCTATCGTTTCAGATCGAGACCCTAGAAATACATCACACTTTTGGCATAGCTTGCAACAAGCTCTTGGTACTCAATTGCATCTGAGTACAGCTTATCATCCTCAAACAGACGTACAGTCAGAGAATATCCAGACACATGAGGATATGTTGAGAGCTGTAGTACTAGACTTTGGTACTTTTTGGCAAGATTCATTACCACTTTCAGAATTTTCTTATAATAACAGCTATCAGATGAGCATTGAAATGGCTCCATTCGAAGCACTGTACGGAAAGAAATGTAGATTACCGTTATATTGGGATGATATTTCAGAAGTACTTGATGTTGCGCCTGATATGATCCGGGAAATTACTAAAAAAGTGAAGCTTATACAGAAAAGAATGAAAACATCTCAGGACAGACAAACAAAGTATGCGAACATCAGACGACGACCTCAATCTTTTGATCAGGAAGACAGAGTTTTCTTGAAGATTTCACTGTTCAGAGGTACAGTCAGATTTGGCAAGAGAGAAAAGTTATCACCACGTTTTATTGGTCCGTATGAGATTATCGATAAGATAGGCAATCTTTCTTATCGACTTGCTCTTCCTCCAACTTTATCTGGTATTCATGATGTATTCCATGTCTCTATACTTCGGAAGTATCATCCTGATCCTTCCCATATTCTTCAACCTGATGAAGCTGAACTTGACGAGACTCTCAGTTACTTTGAACAGCCTATTCAGATTCTTGATCGCAAAGATAAACAACTCAGAAACAAAACGATTCAGCTTGTAAAAGTTCAGTGGAGTCGATATGGCACTGAAGAAGGGACTTGGAAGACTGAGTCAGACATGAGACAGAGATTTCCAGAGTTTTTTCATTGATGTGAGTTCTTATTATGTTTCTGTCATTTCATTCTCTTATGTGTATACAGACTGTTTATACACATTGATTATGATTTTGAGGATGAACTCATGCCTTAGTGGGAGAGAAATGTAAGGCCCAAGATTATTTAATTTTAATCCGAAATATTTAATTTGGGAATATTTAGAGTTTATAATTAAATTCTAATATTCTTAAATGAATAAGGATTGAAATTGAATTAAATCTCTTTTTCGGAGACTGAATTGCAATTAGCCAAAAGTTCAGGGACTAAACTACAAATATGCTAATATATATCAAAATTATTATCTCTTTCATAGCCATCAGACGTGCAATATAAGATTCAAGGTAGAAAACTTCAGAAACAAACCCCACGCCATTTTTGATCTGTAAAAGCTCCGATAACTTGTGATCCGGCCATCGGAAATTTGAGATAAATATATATCTGCGATCACCGCTCCGAGAGCTACGTTTTGCTTTGTTATCAAAGTAGTCGAATTCAAGAATCCGGAATTGAATCGGCAAAGAGGTCGAGAAGGTTTGAAGCCTTTTGCATTTGAAGTTTGAGTAGAAAGTTGAGCAGCCTTTTGATATGAATTCTTTGATGTATTTTCAGATTTGAAGTACTTTCAGACTCGACATTGAAAGGTATATGTAGTAGCGCGTACCCGAAATTGGTGATTAAGTGTTTATCAATCCAATAAATCATGTTAGTTTAAGTTAAACATGATTAAGGGAACTCTTAATGGATTAACGGAGTCGGGAAATAGACTCAGAATGATCAGAAATGGTCCGGAGGATCAAGTGGAACAGATGCAACATCCTAGGATCGGATGCAACGTTTGTTCCAGCTAGAATGCATCATTGCTTATGCACATGATGTGTCATTCGGATGCAACGATGGCGAACGGACGCAACGAAGGTAGAACAGACTCAACGATGGAGGAACGAACGTTCCGTTTGATGTCTATAAATAGTGGTGCCGAGATTCATTTTCAGATGCACCTTTCACCTCTCTTCTCTCGATTCCTTAGCCTTCTAGCTTAGATCTATGGAATCCTAGGCGTCCCATTGGGAATCCGGAAGTGGCGTAGAGATTCAGGCGTCGGAGCGAAGCTGTGGCCTAGTTTTGAGGCAAGAAACATTAACGGGCTGACGACAGACGCATGTATAGCTTTTGCTTCCTAAAAATATTTAAGATTATTCAAAAGCATAGTTAAGGCTTTTAGAGCACTATAATGATATTAGTATCATTTGGCAGTGTAGTGCGGATTATAGGCGTGGACCTAGAGCTGGTAGAGCTTGCCTAGTAATTAAGGTACGAAAGTACTGTTCGAGATATCCTGACTGAGTATGCATGTATTATGTGACTGCATGATTTATATGACATGATTATATGCTGCATACATTTGCATCTTGAGCTATCTCTTTTGAGATGTCTGTTAGTAGGGTTTTACCCTATCCTGTTAGTGGATGGACTTCCATCGATTTAAGTTCGGAGTATCCACTGGTTTTTGATATGTGAGCCACCTCATGAAGCGATGGCACAGCGTGCTACATACCAGGGCCCGGTCTATCTTTGTTATCCGATTCTTGGCCTCTAGTCAGTAGGAGGTAAAATTGCATGCATGTATAGTCATATTCTCGTGCTGAGAGTTTTATGCTCACACCTCGTAATTTGTGTATCTGGACACCCTATTCCATGGGGCAGGTTTGCGATTGGATAAGGCGGGTTGATCCAAGAGGGGCTAGGTAGTGGATGTCCAGCTGGACCTAGGATTTTATTGTATTGGGTTGATACAGTAATTTGATTTGGTTGTATAACTATTTGGATATTTACAGATTCTTTTTCTTGGGATTGTATATTGTTATTGCTTCCGAAGTTAAATTCTGGTTTACTGTTTAATTAAGTTAATTGCATGCCTAAGTTTTTGATTAGTAGGTGATCTCGGTAAGGGTCACTACATTTATGGTATCAGAGCATTTATAGTATTCTTGGGATTTAGATTCTGCATAAGATAACTGAGAGGTAATTTTGTAGATGGCGGATCGCGATGATCAGATTAGCCATGGCAGTATCGGTGGACATTGGGGCGATGGTGAGGAAGCGCGACCCCCGATGCCGTTGGTATCAGCTTTGAGAGCCAGTCGAGCTCTAGAGTCTGGCGGGGAAGGTTACCTCATCTATGCAGTTGATGTGTCCATTGAGAAGGGGTATATTTGTCCTAGTGTATCTCCTTGGGGAGCTCCTGTTCTCTTTGTGAAGAATAAGGATGGGTCTATGCAGTTGTGCATTGACTATCGACAGATGAATCGAGTTACTGTGAAGAACAAGTATCCTTTGCCTTGTATTGATGGCTTGTTTGATCAGCTGTAGGGTACTTCGGTTTACTCCAATATTGACTTGAGATCTGGGTATCATCAGATGAGAGTCCGAGATCAGGACATAGCCAAGACTGCATTTCGTACTCGCTATGGGTATTACGAGTTTCTAGTGATGCCTTTCGGTTTGACTAATGCGCAGGCTATATTTATGGATCTAATGAACCGCGTTTTCAGGGAGTTTCTTGATAAGTTTGTCGTGGTTTTCATTGATGACATTCTGGTGTATTTGCGCGATATGGACGAGCATGTTTCTCACTTGCGGGATGAGCAGTTGTACGCCAAATTGAGTAAGTGCAAAATCTGGATGGATCGAGTGGTATTTCTTGGCCACATCATATCCAGAGAGGGAATTTCTGTTGATCCGAGCAAGATCGAGGTTTTGCTTAATTGGTCGCGTCCGACAACGGTTGCTGAGATTCGTAGATTTTTGGGTCTAGCAGGATATTATCGTCGCTTCATTCAGAAACTTCTCGCAGCTAGCTCGACCTTTGACGCAGCTTACCCGCAAGGGTGTTGATTTCAAGTGGTCCTCCGAGTGCGAGGAAAATTTTTGTGAGCTTCGACGACGGTTAACTTTTGCACCAGTGTTTGTATTACCATCAGGATCTGGAGGGTATGTGGTGTACACAGATGCTTATCTTCAGGGGTTAGGTTGCATCCTGACTGAGAATGGGCTTGTGATTTCAAACGCTTCTAGACAGTTGAGGTTGCACGAAAACAATTATCCATTTCATGATTTGGAGTTGGCAGCTATTGTGTTCGCCTTGAAGATCTAGCGTCATTATCTGTATGGCGAGAAATTAGAGATCTTCACCAACCATAAGAGTCTCAAGTATTTGTTCACTCAGACGGAGTTGAACATGAGGCAAAGACGTTGGATGGACTTGCTTAAGGAATATGATTGCGAGATTAAGTACCATCCGGGAGCTGCTAATCTCACCGCTGATGCCTTGAGTCGCAAGGTACGACTATCCGCACTGCAGACTTGTTCGATGACTAGTGCGATCGGAGAGTGTTGTTCTTCAGGGTTTACCTTCAAGAACAAGAAATGTATGCAGAGTATCCAGATGTTTGCGATATTATCTGAGCCAGCTTTGTATTCGAGGATTCGGGATGCTCAGATGTCTGATTCAAAGACCCAACGTTTGGCTTGTCTAGCCAACGAGGGTAGTACATATAGATTTCACTATCAGTCAGATGGATTTCAATGTTTGTTTAGTAGGCTTGTAACCATAAACATTATACAATCCCAAGTAAAAGAATTTGTAATTTATCCAAATAATATACAACCAAATCGAATAGCTGTATCAACCTCAAAACAACAGAAATAAAACCTAGATGAAGCTCTAACAGGTCAACCACTGACTAGCCCCTCCTGGATCCACCCGCCTCGTCCAATCGCAAACCTGCCCTATGGAATAGGGTGTCCAGAAACACAAAATACGAGACGTGAGCATAAAATGCTCAGTAATAGAGTATGAGTATACATGCATGCAAAGTGAACTCCCTATAAACTCGAGGTCAAGGATCAGATAACAGAAACAGACCGGGCCCTGGTATGTAGCACGCTGTGACGTCGCTTCAGGAGGTGGCTCCCATACCGAGATAACCGTGGATATGCCGGACCCAAATCGATGGAAGTCCATCAACTAAAAGGATAGGGTAAAACCCTACTAACAGACATCTCGAAAGAGATACAGCAAGATGAAAATGAATGCAGCATAAATCAATGACATATAAACCATGCGGTCACATAATACATGCATACTCAGTCAGGATATCTCGAACAGTACTTCCGTACCTCAAAACATTGCAAGCTCTACCAACTCTATGTCCACGCCTATAGTCTGCTCTACACTGCCAAATGGTACTACTATCATTAAAGTGCTCTAAAAGCCTTAACTAAGCTATTGCATACTCCTAAATATTTATAGGAATCAAAAGCTATACCTTCGTCCGTCGTTAGCCCTTTGATGTTGATGCCTCCAGAACTTGGGCACAATTCTGCTACGACTTCCGAACGCCTCACCGACCGCCGGGTCAAGCCTAAGAAGACTAGAACAACCCCACAAGGACTAGAATGGAAGGGAAAACTCGGAATTGGCAAATGGAAGTGAAGCCTCGGCCTTCTATTTATAGACAACGATCGGAACTTTCGATCCTCGATCGGAACGTCCGAACCTCGATCGAAACGTCCGATCCTGCCATCGGAGCTTCCGAAGATCCTGGTCTGCCACGTGTCAAAATATCACTTGTTGACTCCGGATAGGGGTGATCGGAGCTTTCGATCCTGATCGGAGCTTCCGATCTTGCCACACGTCATGCCTGACGTAATATCGATCGGTGCCTCTGATCGCTCATCGGAGCTTCCGATCCGTCCGATACCCAATTTATTTAATTAGCATTAATCCTTTAATTACTCAATTAGGGTACGGGCTACTACATTCTCCCCCACTTAAGATATTTCGTCCTCGAAATCAGATCTTAAGTACCGAATGCAATACAAAAATCAGAAACATTCTTTATTTAAATCAAACGTTTACAGAGTTTGCAACTGAATACAACTTAAAGAATGAAATCAAAACAACTCAGGATGGTCTTCACGCATCCTGTCCTCAAGCTCCCAAGTAGCTTCCTCAGTGCCTCGGCGCTGCCACTGAACTAAAACCAAAGGAATGACTTTGTTCCCTAAAACCTTATCCTTATAATCCAGGATACGAATAGGTTTCTCAACATAGGTGAAATCCTTGTTCACCTGAACCTCAGACCGCTGTAGAATATGAGATTCATCCACCAGATACCGTCGCAACAGAGATACGTGGAACACATCGTGAATACTGGATAGATGCGGTGGTAAAGCTAGTCGATAAGCCAAATCGCCAATGCTCTCCAAGATCTCAAACGGACCGATAAACCTGGGAGACAACTTGCCTTTAAGGCCAAATCTGAGAATCTTGCGGAAAGGTGACACTCTCAAAAACACTTTCTCCCCGACCTCGAACTGCAAAGGCCTACGCTTGATATTAGCATAGCTGGCCTGACGATCCTGTGCAGTCTTAATCCGTTTCTTGATCTGATCAACAATGTCTATCGCCTGCTGGATAAACTCCGATCCCTCAGCCTATCTCTCCCCCACTTCTTCCCAGAAGAGTGGAGTACGACAACGTCGCCCGTACAACGCCTCAAAAGGTGCCATCCCGATACTAGTATGATGGCTGTTGTTGTACGCGAACTCGATCAACGACAAATGATCTTTCTAGGCTGAACCAAAATCCATGACGCACGCTCTAAGAATATCCTCCAAAGTATAGATAGTGCGCTCTGACTGACCATCAGTCTCCGGATGATAGGCAGTACTCAAACTGAGAGTAGTACCCATCGCACGCTGAACACTCCCCCAGAATCTAGAAGTAAACCTGGGGTCCCGATCGCTGACAATGCTCACAGGCACTCCATGAAGTCGAACGATCTCCTGAATGTACAACCGTGCCATACGATCCACATTGTACTCCCGGCTATAGGCAATGAAATGCGCGGACTTGTTGAGTCAATCCACCACAACCCAGATAACATCACAGTTCCTCGGAGATAACGGCAAATGGGTCACAAAGTCCATTGTGATAAACTCCCAATTCCATTCAGGAATAGGCAGACTGTGAAGCAAACCTCCAGGTCGTCGGTGCTCTGCCTTGACCTGTTGACACACCAAACATCTCGAAACAAACTGATAAACACTGCGTTTCATTCCCTTCCACTAGAAATGAGTACGTAGATCCTTGTACATCTTGTTGCTCCCAGGATGAATACTCAACTTAGTGCGATGTGCTTGAGACAAAATCTCCTCTCGCAACTCTTCATCCTGCGGAATCACAAGCCTACTAGACAAACATAGAAAGCCATCTGACTGATAATGAAATCCAGAAGAGCTACCCTCGTTAGCTAGACGAGCTAAACGCTGGGTCTTCGAATCAGACATCTGAGCATCTCGGATCCGCGAATACAAAGCTGGCTCAGATATTATCGCAAACATCTGGATACTCTGCATACCTTTCTTATGCTTGAAGGTATAACCTGAAGTACAACAGTCACTGATCGCACTAGACATCGAACAAGTCTAAAGTGCGGATAGTCGCACCTTGCGACTCAAAGCATCAACGGTGAGATTAGCAGCTCCCGGATATCTCGCAATCATAATCCTTAAGCAAGTCCATCCAACGTCTCTGCCTCATGTTCAACTCCGCGTGAGTGAACAAATACTTGAGACTCTTATGGTCGGTGAAGATCTCAAATTTCTCCCCATACAGATAATGACACCAGATCTTCAAAGCGAACATAATGGCTGCCAATTCCAAATCATGGACTGGATAGTTGTCCTCGTGAAGCTTCAGCTGTCTAGAAGCGTATGGGATCACATGCCCATTCTGAGTCAGGACACAACCTAATCCCTGAAGAGAAGCATCCGTGTAAACCACATACCCTCCAGATCCTGACGGTAATGCCAACACCGGCGCAGAAGTCAACCCCCGTCGAATCTCACAAAAATTCTCCTCACACTCGGAGGACCACTCGAAATCCACACCCTTGCGGGTAAGCTGCGTCAACGGTTGAGCTAACTGAGAGAAGTTCAGAATGAAGCGACGATAATACCCTGCTAGACCCAGAAAACTATAGATCTCAGTAACTGTCGTTGGACGCGACCAATTAAGTACTGCTTCAATCTTGCTAGGATCAACAGAAATCCCCTCCCTGGATATGATATGGCCAAGAAAGACCACTCTATCCATCCAAAACTCACACTTGCTCAGCTTGGCGTACAACTGCTCATCTCTAAGAGTCTGCAGTACCAACCGCAAGTGAGAAACATGCTCTTCCGTATTACGCGAATACACCAAGATGTCGTCAATGAAGACCACGACAAACTTGTCCAAATACTCTCTGAAGACACGGTTCATCAGATCCATGAATATAGCCGGCGCATTAGTCAAACCAAATGGAATTACTAGGAACTCGTAATGCCAATAGCGAGTACGGAATGCAGTCTTTGCTACGTCCTGATCACGGACTATCAACTGATGATACCCAGATCTCAAGTCAATCTTGGAGTAAACTGACGTGCCCTGCAGCTGATCAAACAAGTCATCAATACGAGGCAACGGATACTTGTTCTTCACAGTGACTCGATTCAGCTGTCGATAGTCAATGCACAACCGCATCGACCCATCCTTCTTCTTTACAAAGAGAACAGGAGCTCTCCAAGGAGATACACTAGGACGAATGTACCCCTTGTCCAAAAGATCCTGTAGCTGATTCATCAACTCGCGCATCTTTGACGGAGCCAGACGATACGGTGCTCTAGAAATAGGTGAAGTACCCGACATCAACTCTATGCCAAACTCGACTTTCCTAACAGGAGGAAAACCCGGAATCTCATCAGGAAATACATCTGGGAATTCATCCACAACAGGAATGCTCTTTATCCCAATACTCTCAGCGAACAAATCAACTGCATAGATAAGGTAGCCTTCCCCGCCAGACTCTAGAGCTCGACAGGCTCTCAAAGCTGATACCAAAGGCATCGGGGGTCGCGCTCCCTCACCATAGAAAAACCAGCTCTCGCTCCCTTCCGAATGAAAGCGTACTAATCTCTGATAGCAGTCCACTGAAGCTCGATAGGTAGTCAACATATCTATTCCCAGAATGCAATCAAAGTCGTCCATTGCCAGGACCATGAGATTCGCTAACAGAATGTTCCCTTTGAACTCTAAAGGGCAACCCATCACTAGACGCTTAGCCAAAGCAGATTGGCCCGTCGGAGTAGAAACAGACATCACTACGTCTAGTGCAATGCATGGTAACTTATGCCTCTTAATAAAACGTGCAGAAATGAAGGAATGAGATGCACCAGTGTCAATAAGTACAAGAGCAGGTATACCATAAAGCAAAAATGTACCTGCGATGACTTTCTCATTCTCCTCCACAGCCTGATCATGCCTCAAGGCAAACACCTGGCCAGAAGCTCGTGGCCTCAAATGAGAACTCCCAGCAAGCTGTCCCTGCGACCTCTGCTGAACGGTGGCCTGAGAACCAGATCCTGAACCAGAACCAGAACCGCCTCCCCCAGATAGTGGACAATCTCTCCGGATATGACCAATCTCTCCACAACGGAAACAAGCTCCAGAAGCTCTACGATGCTTGTCGGATGGAAGGTTCTTCCCACAGTGATCACACTTGTCCTTCTTACCGAAACGGACAACACCTCCAGAACCAGAGGAAGAAGTAGATCCAGACTTCTTGAAAGATTGGGCACGGGACCCAAAGAACTAGTAGGCCTCGACTGAGGGAAAGACCTGTTCCGCCGAATGCTGTCCTCCGCCTGGTGACAACGGCTCACCAAACCCTCGTAGGACATGTCGTCGCCAACCGCCACACGGTCATGGATCTCAGGGTTAAGGCCCTGAAGGAACAGATTATACTTCATCCCAGAGCTGTCAGCAATCTCGGGGCAATGGGATAGCAGATCAAAGAACCTCTGCTGATACTCATCGATAGACATGGCTCCCTGTCGCAGACTCAGTAGCTCGCCTGCCTTCGACTGTCGGAGTGCAGGAGGAAAATACCGCTTTTGGAAAGTTGTGCGGAACTCGGCCCAGGTGGCCACTCCTCTCGCCGCAACAAAAGGTGCAGAAGTAAACCTCCACCACCTGCGCGCACGCCCATCCAGAAGATAGCCAAGGGTCTCCATCTTCTGCTCCTCGGTGCATTGGAAAGTCTAAAAAGTCGTCTCCATGCGATCTAACCAGTTCTCCGCATCCTCCGGAGACTCACCTCAAAATAAGGGCTTAGGACTCATAGCTAAGAATCGACGCACAGTGAAATGCTCGTCGTCATGATGACGATGACGCCGTTCTCGACGAGGCTCCCGGTCGGCATCACCCCAACGCCCACCAATACTGCCATGAGAACTCCGGTCGTCATGATTTGTCATCTACAAAAATACCTCATGATGAGAATAAATCCAAAGAATTCTTTTGCATGCTCTGATACCATAAATGTAGTGACCCTTACCCGGATCACCTACTAACAGAGCTTAGGCATTTAATAAAACAGATATTAGAATAAACTGCGGAAACCATAAACATTATACAATCCCAAGTAAAGGAATCCGTAATTTATCCAAATAATATACAACCAAATCGAATAGCTGTATCAACCTCAAAACAACAGAAATAAAACCTAGACGAAGCTCCAGCTGGTCAACCACTGACTAGCCCCTCCTGGATCCACCCGCCTCGTCCAATCGCAAACCTGCCCCATGGAATAGGGTGTCCAGAAACACAGAGTACGAGAAGTGAGCATAAAACGCTCAGTACGAGAGTATGAGTATACATTCATGCAAAGTGAACTCCCTATAAACTCGAGGTCAAGGATCAGATAACAGAGACAGACCGGGCCCTGGTATGTAGCACGCTGTGCCGTCGCTTCAGGAGGTGGCTCCCATACCGAGATAACCGTGGATACGCCGGACCCAAATCGATGGAAGTCCATCCACTAACAGGATAGGGTAAAACCCTACTAACAGACATCTCGAAAGAGATACAACAAGATGCAAATGAATGCAGCATAAATCAATGACATATAAACCATGCGGTCACATAATACATGCATACTCAGTCAGGATATCTCGAACAGTACTTCCGTACCTCAAAACAGTGCAAGCTCTACCAACTCTAGGTCCATGCCTATAGTCTGCTCTACACTGCCAAATGATACTACTATCATTAAAGTGCTCTAAAAGCCTTAACTAAGCTATTGCATACTCCTAAATATTTATAGGAAGCAAAAGCTATACATTCGTCCGTCGTTAGCCCTTTGATGTCGATGCCTCCAGAACTTGGGCACAATTCTGCTACGACTTCCGAACGCCTCGCCTACCGCCGGGTCAAGCCTAAGAAGACTAGAACAACCCCACAAGGACTAGAATGGAAGGGAAAACTCGGAATTGGCGAATGAAAGTGAAGCCTCGGCCTTCTATTTATAGACAACGATCGGAACTTTCGATCCTCGATCGGAACGTCCGAACCTCGATCGGAACGTTCGATCCTGCCATCGGAGCTTCCGAAGATCCTGATCTGCCACGTGTCAAAATATCACTTGTTGACTCCGGATAGGGGTGATCGGAGCTTCCGATCTTGCCACACGTCATGCCTGACGTAATATCGATCGGTGCCTCCGATCGCTCATCGGAGCTTTCGATCCTGTTCGGAGATTCCGATCGTGCCTTTGGAGCTTCCGATCCGTCCGATACCCAATTTATTTAATTAGCATTAATCCTTTAATTACTCAATTAGGGTATGGGCTACTACATGTAATTCCGTAGGATGAAGAGTTGTGAGAGGAGATCTTGTTTCAGGCACATCACACTAAGTTGAGTATTCATCCGGGGAGCAACAAGATGTACAAGGATCTACGTACTCCGTTTTGGTATAAGGCGATGAAATGCAGTGTGTATTAGTATGTTTCGAAATGCTTGGTTTGTCTGCAGGTCAATGCAGAACACCGACGATTTGGAGGTTTGCTTCACAGTCTGCCTATTCCTGAGTGGAAATGTGAGCTTATCATGATGAATTTTGTGACCCATTTGTCGGTATTCTCGAGGAACTGTGATGCTATCTGGGTTGTCGTGTACCGACTCACCAAGTCAGCGCATTTCATTGCCTATAGCCGAGAGTACTCTGTGGATCATATGGCTCATTTTTACATTCAGGAGATCGTTCGACTTCATGGAGTGCCTGTGAGCATTGTCAGCGATCGAGACCCCAGGTTTACTTCTAGGTTCTGGGGGAGTGTTCAGCGTGCGATGGGCACTACTCTCAGTTTGAGTACTGCCTATCATCCGGAGACAGATGGATAGTCAGAGCGTACCATCCGTACTTTGGAGGATATGCTTCGAGCGTGCACTATGGACTTTGGTTCATCTTGGCAGGATCATTTTCCATTAATTGAGTTCGCGTACAACAACAACTATCATAGTAGCATTGAGATGACACATTTTGAGGCATTGTACAGATGACGTTGTAGTACTCCACTATTATGGAAAAAAGTGGGGGAGAGACAGGTTGAGGGACCGGAGTTAGTCCAGCAGGCAGCAGATATTGTTGATCAGATCATGAAACGGATTAAGACTGCACAAGATTGTCAGGCCAGCTATGCAAATACTAAGCGTAGACCTTTGCAGTTTGATGCTGGGGAGAAAGTGTTTCTGAGAGTTTCACTTTTCCGTAGGATTCTCATATTTGGCCTCAAGGGCAAGTTGTCTCCCTGATTTATTGGTCCATTTGAGATCTTAGAAAGCATTGGCGATCTGGCTTATCGTCTAGCCTTGCCACCGTATCTGTCTAGTATTCATGATGTGTCCCACGTATCTCTGTTGCGATAGTATGTGGCAGATCAGTCGCATATTCTGTAGTCGTATGAAGTTCAGGTGGATACGGATTTGACTTATGTAGAGAGACCTATTCGTATCCTGGATTGTAAGGATAAGGTCTTGTGGAATATAGTCATTCCTCTGGTTTTAGTTCATTGGCAACGCCGAGGCACTGAAGAAGCCACTTGGGAGCTAGAAAGCAGGATGCGTTCAGAACATCCTGAGTTATTCTGATTGTTATTTCAGTATTGTACTAAGTTGTACCTTGTAAACGTTTAATTCGAATAAAGATGTTTTTGCGTGTTGTATTACATTCAGTACTTAAGATCTGATTTCGAGGACGAAATATCTTAAGTGGGGGAGAATGTAGTAGCCCGTACCCAAAATTGGTAATTAAGTGTTTATCAATCCAATAAATCATGTTAGTTTAAGTTAAACGTGATTAAGAGAACTCTTAATGGATTAACGGAGTCCGGAAATAGACCCAAAATGATCAGAAATGGTCAAGAGGGTCAAGTGGAATGGACACAACATCCTAGGATCGGACGCAACGTTTGTACCAGCTGAATGAGTCATTGCTTATGCACATGATGTGTCGATCGGATGCAACGATGGAGAACGGATGCAACGAAGGTAGAACGGACGCTACGATGGAGGAACGGACGTTCCGTTCGATGTCTATAAATAGAGGTGCCGAGATTCATTTTAAGATGCACCTTTCACCTCTCTTTTCTCGATTCCTTATCCTTCTACCTTAGATCTAGGGAATTCTAGGCGTCCCATTGGGAATCCGAAAGTGGCGTAGCATTCAGGCGTGGTCGCAGAGCTGTGGCCTAGTTTTTAGGCAAGCAACAACAATGGGCTGATGACAGACGCAGGTATAGCTTTTGCTTCCTAAAAATATTTAGGATTATGCAATAGTTTAGTTAAAGCTTTTAGAGCACTATAATTATATTAGTATCATTTGGCAGTGTAGTGCGGATTATAGGTGTGGACCTAGAGCTGGTAGAGCTTTCCTAGTAATTAAGGTACGAAAGTACTGTTCGAGATATCCTGACTGAGTATGCATGTATTATGTGACTGCATGATTTATATGACATGATTATATGCTGCATACATTTGCATCTTGAGCTATCTCTTTTGAGATGTCTGTTAGTAGGGTTTTACCCTATCCTGTTAGTGTATGGACTTCCATAGATTTATGTCCGGAGTATCTACTGGTTTTCGGTATGTGAGCCACCTCTTGAAGAGACGGCACAACGTGCTACATACCAGGGCCCGGTCTATCTTTGTTATCCAATTCTTGGCCTCTAGTTAGTAGGAGGTACAATTGAATGCATGTATACTCATACTCTCATGCTGAGCATTTTATGCTCACGTCTCATACTTTGTGTATCTGGACACCCTATTCCATGGGGCAGGTTTGCGATTGGATGAGGCGGGTTGATCCAAGAGGGGCTAGGTAGTGGATTTCCAGCTGGAGCATCACTTAGGATTTTATTGTATTGGGTTGATACAGTAATTTTATTTGGTTGTATAACTATTTGGATATTTACAGATTTTTTTTCTTGGGATTGCATAATTTTATTGCTTCCGCAGTTAAATTTTGGTTTACTGTTTAATTAAGTTAATTGCATGCCTAAGTTTCTGATTAGTTGGTGATCTCGGTAAGGGTCACTAAATTATAAATGACATCATATCTAGATGGGATAGAACACTCGAGATACATATGATTCTCGAGTATTCCCTTGTCAATCACATACTTGTTTGATTATGTGCCTTATATGATTAGATGATTTTTTTGCTTTGCTTGCTTGTTTGATTAGATGTTCAAGATGTTTTACAGTCTTTAATGCATACAGATTATGTTGCATTCATCTTGAACTCTAGCCTGAAAAGCACAGAGGGCTGAAAGGCCTAGAGTGCATATGACATTTGGATGGCTCTAGTTGAGTGAAACGGAATGTAGATTTACTTCCAGAGCTAGATGACTCACTATAATTGCACCAAAGTCAAGGGTAAATAAGATATTGGACAGAGAAGTTGTGAATAGCTCGAGATTGTAAGATTAGCACATGGTGACTTCGGGATATGGTTAGAGTTGTTGTCAAATCTTGTATTAGTTGGACCTTTCTTGTACATAGAATACACATTGTAGAACACTTGGTATTGTTTGTATCAAGCATGTGTATATGGTTGGTACCAACTTTGGAAAGATTGGAGTAGCAATACATGATTAGTTTGTGTTTTTGATGTGTTCTTCCTTTATACATCATATTTGGCATGTATAGATGCATTTACATCATTTAAACCATAAGGATCAGCAACAGAGCAGTAATTTAGCAAGCCGGCAGAACTCATTTCGCTCGAGCGCAGCCTGGTCTCGCTCGAGCGAGCCAAGGGTGTCCTAACCCAAATGGTGCTAGCTCGAGCGCAAGCTAGGCTCGCTCGAGCGAGCCACCTAGGTAAAAAAAATTGATCTTTTCGTGACGTGTTTTTGCGTCGCCAAATGAAAGGTTTTGCGTCGCCAAATGTTCGGTGTTAAAGATTAAATATTTTTAGTTATTAATCGCCCTATAAGATTAGTTTAGCACCCGAGGTCCTCACATCGAGTTTCAGTGGACCGAGATAGTCTTGTTCGGTTCAAAGTTCAGGGTACTCTAGTGTGTATTGTAGCAAGTGTGGAGGAAGACTTCCTAGTGATCAGTGCAGAGGAGTTTCAGGTAGCTATAATATATGCTATCAGGTGGGACACTTTGCTAAGGTGTGTCCTAAACGTCATTTTGAGATGTCGCAAAGTATAGTTTCTTCAAGACCTACCTCAAACTTCCAACCTCAGAACAGGCCAGATCTAAACAATCAAGGTGGAAGCTAGAATGTGAATTAGCTTCCTAGACAACAAGCGAGGGTTTATGCACTCACTGAGGATCAAGATCATGCTGCACCAGATGATGTGATAGTAGGTAAATGCTTTATATCTGGTTATCCTGCTTATGTATTGATAGATACAGGTGCATCTCATACATTCATAGCCAAGAGATTTATTGAGCTGCATTATTTACCCTCTGAGCCTTTACCTTATGAAGTTGTTATTTCTTCACCGTTGGGTAGAGGAAATTTATCTGTGAAATTTACTAGAGGTTGTGAACTACAATTTGAAGGGAACGTGATAGAATTTGATGGTATAGTGCTTGATCTGTTTGATTTTAACTGTATTATTGGAATTGATGTACTGACCAAGTACAGTGCTACAATGTATTTTTTTCACAAATTTGGCAGATTTAGACCAAATATGGCAGACGACTGGAAATTCTATGGTAAGGGTTCTAGAGCTAAGATCCTTTTGATTTCAGTGTTAACTATGACACATTTACTGTATTGAGGTGCCGAAGGATTCATGGTCTATGCCGTAAATATACTGAAATCTAGCCCATAATTAGCAGACATTGCAGTTGTGAAAGAATTTGCAGATGTGTTTCCAGATGAAATTTTGGGTTTTTGCTCCACCCGTGAGATTGAATTCAGTATTGAACTGATGCCTAGTACTTTACCTATTTCGAAGTCTCCTTACAAAATTGCACCACTTGAACTTAAATAACTCAAAGAGAAACTTTAAGATCTATTATCCAAGGGATACATTAGATCGAGTGTGTCACTTTGGGGTACTCCAGTGCTATTTGTAAGAAAGAAGGATGGGTTGATGAGATTATGTATAAACTATCGACAATTGAATAAAACCATGGTAAAGAATAAATACCATTTGCCTCGAATAGATGATTTATTTGATCAATTACAAGGTTCTTCCCTCTATTCGAAGATTGACTTACGATCTGGATATTATCAATTGAGAGTCAGAAAGGCAGATATGCCCAAGACCGCATTTAGAACCTAGTATGGGCATTTTGAATTCCTGGTTATGCCTTTTGGAGTGACGAATTCTCCTGCTGTATTCATGGATTTAATGAACAGAATTTTTCAGAAGATGTTGACGAGTTCGTTGTGATATTTGTTGATGATATTCTGATCTATTCTAAGAATGAGATTGAACATACAGAGCACTTGAGGATTATCTTGCAGATTTTGAGAAAAGATCAGTTATATGCCAAGCTATCCAAGTGCGAGTTTTGGTTGGACCGAGTTGTATTTCTTGGTCATGTGGTTTCAGGAGAAGGGATTGCAATTGATCCCAGTAAATTTGAGGCAGTAATTAACTGGCCTAGACCTATTTCTGTTCCTGAAATACGCAGTTTTATGGATTTAGCAGGGTTTTATCGTAGATTTATTGAGGGATTTTCCAGCATTGCAAAGCCAATTACCCAATTAACCCAAAATAATGCTCCTTATGTTTGGACAGATGCCTGTGAGAAAACCTTTGTTGAGTTGAAGAGGAAACTTACCAGTGCTCTTGTATTGACTATTCCATCAAGTACAAGTGGTTTTGTTGTTTATTGTGATGCGTCTCACAAAGGTTTGGGTTGCGTGATTATGCAGAGAGGCCATGTGATAGCCTATGCATCAAGACAATTGAAGTCACACGAGACCCGATATCCCGTACATGATCTTGAACTGGCAACCATTGTTTTTGCCTTGAAGATTTGACGTCATTTTTTGTACGATGAAACCTTTGAAATATTTTCTTATCATAAGACTTTGAAATATCTATTTTCTCAGGCAGAACTGAACATGAGACATATGCGTTGGTTAGACTTGCTGAAAGATTTTGACTGTGAAATTAAGTATTATCCAGGGAAGTCTAACGCAGTTGTCGATGCCCTGACGATGGGTGTGTCTAGTTTGATTGAGAATTGTTGTCTTCTGGTTTGGATTTTGAGACAAATATGCAACCGATCAAAATTTTTGCAATCCAAGCAGAACCATAATTAATGATGATAATTAAAGAAGTACAGAAATCCGATCAGAACATCCAGAGTTTAGTTGAGAAAGTCAAATCTGGAAATCAGTCAGTATACCAGGTCAGTGATGATGGAACTTTGTTTGTGAATAACCATATTGTCGTGTCAGATATTTCAGAATTGAGACAGCAGATTCTACAAGAGGCTCATGGCAGTAAATTCATTGTACACCCAGGCAATAGAATAATGTATAATGACTTGAAAAGTCAATACTGGTGGAAAAAGATGAAAGCAGATGTGACAGAATTTGTATCCCGATGTCTAAACTGTCAGCAGGTGAAAATAGAAAGACAGCGACCAGGTGGTCTATTGCACAGTTTAGCAATTCCAAAGTGAAAATGAGATCACATCACTATGGATTTTGTCACGAAACTACCAAAATACTCGAGGGGATGCGATGCAATCTGGGTAGTCGTTGACAGACTAACTAAGTTTGCATGGTCTATTCCTTATCAGATGACATACCGACATGATCAGATGGCCAAAATTTTCGTCCGAGATGTAGTGAGATTACACGGTGTACCAAAGTCTATCATTTTAGATCGAGATCCTAGATTTACTTCTCACTTTTGGCACAGTTTGCAAGAAGCTCTTGGTACTCGTTTGCACTTGAGTACAGCTTATCATCCTTAGATAGACAGACAGTCAGAGCGGACTATCCAGACTTTAGAGGATATGCTGAGAGCTAATGTACTAGATTTTGGTACCAGTTGGCAAGATTCGTTTACACTTGTTGAATTTTCCTATAATAACAGCTATCAGGCGAGCATTGAGATGGCTCCTTTTGAAGCATTATATGGTAGGAATGTAGATCTCCGTTGTTTTGGGATGATCTTTCAGAAGTACCAGTGACTAGGACAGATATGATCAGAGAGATGTAAGATAAAGTAGAATTGATTCAGTCTAGAAGGAGAGCATCACACGACAGACAAGCCAAGTATGCTAATCTCAGACGAAGGCCCTTGAGTTTTGAATAGGGTGACCGTGTATTTTTTAAGATTTCTCCTTTCGAGGTACAGTCCGTTTTGGAAAGAAAGGTAAGTTATCACCAAGATACATCGGGCCATATGAGATTCTAGAAAGAGTTGGTGACCTAGCATACAGATTAGCTCTTCCTCAAGCGCTATCGGTCATTCATGACGTATTCCACGTATCTTTGTTGAAGAAGTATCAACCAGATCCTTTCCACGTACTTCAACCATATGAGGCAGAACTGGATGAGACCTTGAGCTACTCTGAACGATCGATAAAGTTTATAGACAAAAAATATAAGCAGCACAGAAATAAGTCGATTCCTTTGGTTAAAGTACAGTGGAGAAGACACGGCGTAGAAGAAGCAACTTGGGAATTAGAGAAAGATATGAGACAAAAATATCCTGAGCTTTTTATATGAAATTTATTACATTGTAATTTTAGTCCAATGTAAATTATTGGGATGTAACTGAGATTTCAAGGACGAAATCTTTTATTAGAGGGGAGGAATTTTAATGCCCCAAAAATATTTAATTGGAGATTAAATTATACCAAGTTCTAATTTTGAGATGTTGTTGGATTCGAATTTTAGTTGGATAAATATGTTTTTGAGATAATAGAGATGGTATATCTAAGACGGTTTGAGAGAATACCATTGTTTGAACATGTTTTTGATTTTTGAAGTATTTTCGGAATATCTAAAAATTTTGGATGATGAATTTTGAAATTTGAGGATAATTTTGATGATGATATTGTGATGAAATTGTGATAATATTGGTGTTTAGAATTTTTGGAAATAACCGATTTTTAGACGTTATGACGTCGGATTGAATTTTGTAGAAATTCTTGAATATTCGGCTTGACAAGAATTATAAGGAATTATTTGGAGAAATTTTGATGTCCATTTCAGAATTGGATGGAGGATTATCGAATTTGATTCGAAAGATTTGAATTATTTAGATTTGATCAATATTGGAATTGATTTTGATTTGAAATACGATTTTGAGTTCAAATGAGAAATTGATATGAATTTTTGTATTTTTGTAGCTTGCAAGATTTGAGCATTCCGGAATTGGAATTGAGGTATGGATAGACAATGAAGAGATTGGGATTGAATCCTCGAGAAGATTTTGAAATTCTCGAGCCCAATAAAATCACACACTTATTTGCTAATATTATTTGATTTATATGAATTGATTGAATATCATGAATCAATTTTATTCGATGATTATCGATATATGATTCATTCTATTGATTTGATATATGAGATGAGATGCTTAGATTAAGCAAAGATTTTGATATATTGAATTGCATCATCTCATTCATATTGAGCCAGATTTGATGGCAGACTTTCATATATTGCAGCGGACGTTCGGGTCTATATTTGAGTGGCATGGAATGTAGAGAAACTTTCATGATCAGAATACTCTGTATAGTAGTGCCAATGCCCGGGGTTGAGAAGCTCAATGCCCACCCTGATTGGGAGAGTAGTTTGACGTTGTGTTTTCTTTTCCCTTGGGATCCCGAAGACAGATATTCAGATTGAATCAGAGATTTGATAACCCAAATTCTTGAGCATGCATTTCACCCATGCATTATCAAATTGAGATTACTTATGGATTTATATTGATATCATTGAAATTTTTAAATGCTCATTTGTTCTGTCATTCATACTGGGTTTTTACATTCACCGGTTTTTCGGCTGTTTCTTTTTCTTGTTTGTATGCATTGCAACAGTAGGTTCGGGGTCAAGATTTAGAGGACCTTAAGGATTTTAAATGAGAGTAGAAGTGGAGCTCGGGTATAGAAATTGAATTATTTTAAATAAATGTTGAAAACATGTTGAATATTTGGAGATTTCAAACTTGTTGCATTTTATACTTGTTTGAATGATTTTCGGACAACTTTTTATAGTATAGTGTGATCAAGACTTTGAGAGGTCACCATTGCGGGTTTTTGGAGCAAGAAAAGAAGAAAAAAATTGAGATTTTCGAAGCCTAGGTGTGAAACGCCTGTCCTAATACTACTCAATTTTTTTAAATAAATAAGTAATTATCTATATATTTAGTATAAAAAATATATTTAAGAAAATCATGCATCCAAAAATAAAAAAATTTATATCTAATAATGAATATAATATATATACTTAAAACGTATATATATATATATATATTAAATAATTACTTTTAAAAATAATTATAAACATAAACAATTTTTCATAAAAATGTTCCAACAAAAATCCATAATAATAATTTTGCATGCAAATAAAATAAGTATAACCCATGCAATAAAATCATCATCAACCTCTCATAAAAATTCTCACCTAAAATCCATAAACCCATAATTAAATCATAAAACATGTGCGGAAAAAATAATAATATTCAATTCACTGAAAACATGACTAGAGCGATGGTCACGGGCTAGCCAACTGTCGGGATCTCATACATCCTCACCGCCAGTCGGGGCTATATGCTCTACATCAGTGTCTACCTGCTCACCTGCACCATTTAAGTCTAGTGAGTCTAGAGGCTCAGCACGATCTATCTCATAATAACAACATGATTAAAAATAATGCATCACATAACACATGCACGATACATAATAAATAATATATATATACATGCATGTCCTAAATACATAGCTCATGGTCATCTCATAACATAACATACATACTCATAGAATAATAATTATGCATCATAATTAGGGCATATCATAATTTAAAAAATCTAAAGGTTATATCTATGCCGTGTGACCGTGTAAGTGATTTATCAATCAAAGAACCAACGTATGTGGCGGTGGGATCTCCACCTCTTGGCCCCTTCACCAGGATGACCCCGGATCCGTAGGCAAATCATCATAACATATGGAAAGGCAATCGGGCCCCAAAATCCCGACTCTCAGTCCCGTACTCTATGGAAAGGGCTCCGGGCCTAGGTATCCCATCCCCAATCCCGTAATTGTCACACACTCACTTCAACTACCTTAAAATATTTTTATGCCCAATAACATACATATACATACATTATCATGCACATCATAAAAAAAATCATTTATGATTTTATTTTCATAAAAATATTTCCCATAAACATATATTTAATTATTTAATAATAAATTTAAAAATAATACTTTTTCATACTTAAAATATTCATGCAATAATTAAATATTTATTTACGGACCATGCATAATTTTCATGGATTGGTTCAGGCTGCTGACTCCTTAGACTTAAGCCCATAAAGTTATAGACTGGCCTAATAACTCAACTCAAGACCATTAACTTATATTTAAGCCCAAATAATTTATTCAAACCCAATAAGACATATCTGGCCCAATAATCAAGCCCAAGACCATTAATCACCTTGACTGGCCCAATGAGCCCAATATCCCAAAAACTGACCCAATAAATTCTATGGGCTCTAGGACCATAAAAATTATTGGACTAACTTAAATAATTATTTAAATCCAATAACTTAAACCCATGAATTTTAATTATTTTAATTAACCCAAATTAGGCCCATAAATACTCTTAAACTATTAATTACATTAAAAATAAAATACCCGAGCCCAACACACACAATCCGGACCCGGACCCAGACCCATATAACTTAATCCATGACATAAAAAACCCAACCCGGACCCGTCATGACCAATCCCAGCCTATTAACCCCTCAAACCCGTAGGCCCTAACATACGTACATGACCTGCACAATTGTTTTCAAGACTCAGCCGTGCAGTAGCAGTTTTGTGGCCTGTTTCCGGCCAGCTCAGTAACCCCCCCCCCCCCGGCCGGAGCACCACCACCCAAACGTACCCCATGTCGTGGCGGTTCCAACGAGACCAATCACAGTCCCAACCGATCACCACACAGCCCTGACGAACCACGTTTTAGAAATCCCAAAAACTTCCAACTTTTGATCAATGAGAAGAAAAAGGCCACGGCTCCAGCCATTCGCACCTACATGCAACCATCTAAGATGACCACCAGGACCCCAATACACCCCCCTAGGCATGATTCATCAGCCATCACCGAACCACACAAGAAAAACGTGAACTATTCATGGAAAAAAAATAAAAAAGAAAGCCGCACAATACAATGCTCAACTTGCTTGGATAAATTCTCTTAAAAACTAAAAACAACACGTTAGATCGTAGCTTTCATGCATATAATGGAATATAGGACTTAAATGGTAGCCAAGAAGAGAATTCAAACGTGCCTTAATTTATTTTTCGATGAAAGACAAGATCACGATGCGTAGGACGATCAACGTGACGAACGGCTTCAACTCCTTGGATTAAATCTTCAAAAACTTGTGTTTGAAAGTGTGTTTTCTGCTGAATAACGTGATGAAGGAGAAGGAGATGGCGGCTAGGGTAGATTTAACATGAAGATTGGTGAAGATAATAGGCTAGAATATTATTTAGTTATTATCACAATTATTTAGAATTTTGGGAAGATAATATATCATATTCATATTTAATACAAATATTTATATATATATAAATCTAAAAATTTAAATATATTTTTCATAAATTTTCGAAATATAATAAAACTCCTTAAAAATCTTTTAAACAGCTTATTTTTGTGATTTCATATATATCTATATATATATAAACTATTATTTTATAAAAATAATACCTTAAAATAATATTTTAAGGCTCTTAAAATTATCTCAAAAATATTTAGAATAAAATCCTTATATCTCGTCCATCCGTGATCCCGTCTACGCGATCGAAAAACTGTATTTCTAAAAATCTCATAAATAACAAAAATGCGGGTTAAATGCTATAAATAATATTTAAATCATGCAAATAAAATCACATAATCCACATAAAGTCATTTAACCCATTTATTAAATTTTAATGTAATTATTTCCTAGTTATGCATGCGAAATCACCTAAGAAAATTCTGGGCGTTGCAACTCTCCCTCCCTTAAATTGAATTTTGTCCTTGAAATTAGATTACGTACCGAATAACTCCCGATAACGAGTCCTCATGTCGGCCTCGGTCTCCCAAGTAGCTTCCTCCTTGGAATGATTCAGCCACTGGACCTTGACCATCGGAATAGACCGCGTCCTAAGCCTCCTTTCCTCACGAGCCAAGATCCGAACGGGTCTCTCCTCGAATGCTAGCTCTGGTGACAATTGTAGAGGCTAAAAATCCAACACATGCAATGGATTTGACACATAATTCCGAAGCATAGATACGTGGAACACGTTGTGAACTGCCGCAAGGCTCGGCGGTTGGGCCAAACAGTAAGCCAACGTGTCAATCCTCTCTAAAATCTCAAACTGACCAATATACCTCGGGTTGAGCTTGCCTCTTCTACCAAAACGCATTACGCATTTCATAGGTGAGACCTTCAAGAATACATGATCTCCCACGGTAAACTCGAGGTCTCGTCGTCATTGATCAACATAATTCTTCTGACGAATCTGTGCGGTCCTCATCCGATCTCGGATCTGAGCTACGATATCCGCTGTCTGCTGCACAATCTCGGGTCCTAGAAAGGTCCTCTCTCCAATCTAGTCCCAATGCACAGGAGATCTACACCGCCTCCCGTAGAGAGCCTTGAATGGAGCCATACCTATAGACGCCTGAAAACTGTTGTTATAGGTAAACTCCACTAAAGGCAATCTCGACTCCCACGAGCCCTGCAAATCAATCACAAATGCCCTCAACAAATCCGCAAGTTTATGAATTACTCTCTCCAACTAACCATCTGTCTGAGGATGAAAAGCAGTGTTGAACAATAATTTAGTCCCCAAAGCTGCGTGCAAACTCTTCCAAAATGCCAAAGTGAACCTTGGATCTCGGTCTGACACGATGGACACCAGAATACCGTGAAGTCTGACTATCTCCTTAATGTAAAGTTTTGCAAACTGAGTAATAGTAAAAGTAGTCCTCACCGGCAGAAAATGTGCAGATTTGGTTAGTCAATCGACAATCACCCAAATCATTGTCGATCCTCTAGTACTCCTCGGTAGCCCAACTACAAAATCCATAGAGATGTTTTCCCATTTCCACTTCGGAATGGGAAGTGGTCGTAACAATCCCACTGTTCTTTGATGCTCTGCCTTGACTTGCTGACAAGTCAAGCATTCGAAAACAAACCGACCAATATCTCTCTTCATACCTGGCCACCAATACAAGGTCCTCAAATCTTGGTACATCTTCGTACCTTCTAGATGGATGGAATACGGAGATGCATGAGCCTCTGACATGATATCTGCTCTCAACTGATTAGTACTCGGTACCCACATACGTCCTCTGTATCGAACAATGCCATCATCCACTGTACAAAGAAGACTACCCATCAACTCATCCTTGCGCCTCATGAGCTGCAATTGCTCATCAGTGGTCTGTACCTCTCGAATCCGATCCTATAAGGTCGGATGCAATACAAGATTGGATAATTTGGTGCATGCCCACTGGAGTAGATCTCTAGGTCAGACCTCTAAATCTCAGCCTGTAGAGGTTGTTGAACTGAAACAGAAGACAACATTGAAGTCTTCCGACTCAAAGCATCGGCCACTACATTAGCTTTACCCGGGTGGTAGCTAATGTTGCAGTCGTAATCCTTAACTAACTCCAACCACCGGCGTTGTCTCATATTCAACTCCTTCTGGGTGAAGAAGTACTTGAGACTCTTGTGATCAGTGAAAATCTGGCACTTCTCACCGTACAAGTAATGTCTCCATATCTTGAGCACAAACACAATAGCTGCAAGCTCTAAGTCATGTGTTGGGTAGTTCTGCTCATGAGTCTTCAACTGTCTCAACGCATAGGCAATCACCTTACCATTCTGCATAACAACAGCACCTAAGCCCATCTTAGACGCATCTATATACACCACAAACTCCTCATGATCCACTGGCATATCCAACACTGGTGCAGAAGTAAGTGCCTCCTTAAGCTGATCAAAGCTCTTCTGACACTCTGGGCTCCAAACATACTTGACGTTCTTCTTGGTCAGTGATGTCAAGGGTACTTCTATAGAAGAGAAACCCTTGATGAACTTCCGATAATAATCGGCTAAACCCAATAAGCTGCGTATCACAGATCCATTCTTCGTAATTCCCCAATTCTGGACAGCCTCGACTTTTGATGGATCCATTGCTACGCCCTCCTTATAAACAATGTGGCCCAAGAATGCCACCTGCTCGATCCAAAACTCGCACTTGCTGAATTTCGCAAACAAATTTTGCTCTCTCAAAGTCTGCAAAGTTGTCTCCAAATGTTGTCTATGCTCCTCCAAGCTCCTCGAATATATCAGAATATCATCGATGAAGACAATGACGAACTGATCAAGATATGACCTAAAGACATGGTTCATGAGATCCATGAAAACCGCTGGAGCATTAGTCAGGCCAAATGGCATCACCATAAACTCGCAATGCCCATAAAGTGTCCGAAAAGCAGTCTTGGACACATCCTCCTCTCTGACTCGAAGCTGGTGATAACCCGATCGCAGATCAATCTTAGAAAACATCGAAGCTCCCTGCAACAGGTCAAATAAATCTTCTATCCTCGGCAGTGGATACTTATTCTTCACGGTGACTCTATTCAGCTCTCGATAGTCAATACATAACCTCATGTTGCCGTCCTTCTTCTTCACAAATAAGACCGGCGCACCCCAAGGTGACACACTGGGGCGAATAAATCCCTTCTCTAACAAATCATGAATCTGATCCCTCAACTCTTTCTTCTCAGTTGGAGCAAGGCGATACGGCGCCTTAGAGATAGGCACAGTACCCGGCATCAGCTCAATGCTGAACTCCACCTCTCTGACTGGTGGAACTCCTACTACATCGTCCGGAAAGACATCCGAAAACTCACGAACGATCTCAACATCTGCAATAGATCTAGAAGACGGCTCATCCGCCGCAACTACTAAACTTGCAAGGAAGCCCTGGCAACCCTTGCGCAATAACTTCTTTGCACGCACATAAGATATGACATGCGAAGCACCACTGCTCTGAGCTGCAAAGAATATGAAAGAATCACCGCCTGATGAATTCACTACAACTGATCGCCTCCGAAAATCTATCGAAGCTCCATGAACTGATAACCAATCCATGCCAAGAATGAGATCAAATCCTGACAGCGGTAGAACCACTTGATCGGCTCTAATCAGATTTACCCTGAAGCTCCAACTCAACACCATTAAGTACACTAGAGGTAGTAAGAATCTCGCCAGATGGAAAGGTAACATCATATCCCATAACACCATCCTCAGGTATGATGCCTACCCGCCTAACTAATTATTGAGAGATAATCGAGTGCGTAGCTCCTGAGTCTAGCAACTCATACGTAGCATTACCTCTAACGAGGATCTTCCCTACACTCAGAAAATGTCCCAACACACATACAACTTAAGAATAATTTAATTGAACCCATAATTCATAAAAATTCCCTTAAGTATACTATTACCCAAATTCCTAGTCATTTCTTTTATACTACACATGCAAGAGAAATTCACTCAAAATATCACATAAATACGAAATTTCCACGCCATCCAAATAATCATGCTAACTATCGAATCTTAAATACAAAAGTTAGGATTACCCGTGGTCAAAGACGTGTCTGGGTCAGCCTCCTCTGCCTGCATGACATATACACGCCCCGAGATGTTCCTTGCATTAGGGCAGTTCATTGCAACGTGCCCCGGTAGCTTACACTTGTTGCAAACTACCGTACCATACATGCACTGCCCTGAATGAGGCTTCTTACAAGTCTTGCATAAGGGAATACCTCTAGGATTTGGGGCGGCTACCCCTTTCTGATGTGGCCTCTATTGGCCCTGCTGCCTTTGCTGTGGTCTGGGAGGATTCGGGCCCATAGTTGGCCCAGTAAACTGCTTCTTCGCCGGCTGCGAAGACTGACCACGGAAAGGCTGCTGAAACTGCCTTTTCTGCTGGTAAGTTGCTTGCATCTCCTTCCTCCCTTGCTCGTACCTCAAAGATCTCTTCACTGTTGCACTATAATTCGCCACATCTGCCATGAAAACATCGTGCTTGATATCCGGTCTAAGCCCATCAGTAATGTAGTAGCCCGGTTCCATTTTACCAGATTAAGTGACTTTAAACATGTTAGAAAATGACATATAATTTTAAAAGTGTCAAAACATGTTTAAGGAGTCCTTATTTGGTGAAAATATGTGAAAAATAAGATCCGTAACGTCCGAAAATGGTGGGATAGGTCCCGGGGGTCCAAAAATGAGTTCAGAAGGACCAAAACAGTTCGGAGCACCTGGAACAATTCAGGCCCTCCGAACCACTTCGGGCCGTCCGAACTCAGCAGAGACAGATGTCTTAAAGGCTCGGACAAGTGGCAGTTTGGACCGTCCGAACCCAGTTCGGATCGTCCGAACTTCGCCTATAAATAGGCCATCCGAGAGCCTTATTTTTCACATAAATTCACACTCTCTCTCTCGGTTCCAGCTTGGTTTTAGGGGTTTAGGGGTGTTTCCAGCCTTCCTTGGCTTGGTCCGGAGGTTGGCCTAGTGCTCCGGAGTTGCGGCGGAGCGGTGCCCAAGTTCTGGGGCAGTCGTCATCTGCGGGCTGACGACGGACGCATGTATAGCTCTGGCTCCTTATAGTAAATAGGGAGTATGCTATAGATTAGTTAAGGCTTTTAGAATAAGGTTATAATGCATGAGTATTTTGCATTGTAGTGCAGATTATAGGCTTGGACTTTAGAGCTGGTATAGCTTGCCTAGTAGAACTAAGATACGTAAGTACAGACTGAGATAGCGAGATGAATAAACATGTTTATGTGTTGCATTATTATCTGTCATGATATGCATGATTTAATGTTCGTGATTTGTATGCGACATTTGCATACCATGTTGAGCCTGTTATCCTTTTGAGATAGCCAGTTGTTCTAGGGTCGCTCAGCCCTAGGGTTGTTGTTATTATACGATCGAGTACCGTGTAACACCCAATGTACCGACGGGGCAGCGTGTGCGGTTTTACCTTGGACGGTGATAGTCCAAGATCGGGTTCAGTATGTGTAGCGACCCTACCCGGATCCGCTACCTAATCAGAGTTAAGAGCATAATTAAACATGCATTAAATAAATCGCTGCGGAAGATTTAAATAAAAACAGACCGGCAGAATACAACCGGTTAAACCAATTTGATTTATACAACCAAATCGAATAAATAGCCTAAAGGAAAAACTTACAGCTAATCATGATGTCTTCACTGGTCACTGGCTACTCCAAGCTCCTAGTGCTCCACCCTACACCTACACCTGCCCCGTTGGATGGGGTGGCCAGATACACAGAATAGACTGGACGTAAGCTCTAAGCTCAATACGAAAGCACTGGGTAAAACATACAAATATGATGCATGCAAATGATAGGGTATCCATATCTGGGATAACTGTATATAACTGCTCAGTAATGGAACCTAGGACATGAGTGGTACAACCCGGGGAGCAAACCCTGTGTACACTGCTCATTCCTATAGGACGTGGACCGTGTCCCCAGATGCTAACTACCCATGACCCGTCAGTCACTGGGCACTAGACATCACCTGTCCAGACAGGGTTGAGTGGCCCTACATGGCTCATCTCAAAAGATGGACAGGCACAATATGATATGCACATGCTGCATAATAATATGACACACAAATGCAACATATAAGCATGTTAAACTCGCTGGCTATCTCAGTCTGTACTTACGTATCTTACTACAGGCAGTCCTAGCAGTCCCACTCTAGGTTCCCAGCCTATCATCAACTCTACAATGCAAATATCCATGCATCATTATTTAAGCTCTAAAAGCCTTAACTAAGCTATTGCATACTCCTAAATAATTTAAGGAGACCATAGCTATACCTGCGTCCGTCGTCAGCCCGCTGATGACAATTGCCTCAAAACTTAGGCACATCTTCGCCTCGATGTCGGGATCGCTATGCCACTTTCGGATTCCCAGTAGGATGCTTAGAACTCCCTAGATCTGAGTTAGAAGGCCTAGGAATTGAGAGAGGAAAAGGAGAGGTGCGAGTTGAAAATGAAATTTTGGACCTCTATTTATAGGCGAAGTTTGGGTCGTCTGAACTCGACTTCGGATCCTCCGAACTGGTTTGGATCCCCCGTTCCTGACTTCGGAGCCTCCGTTCCTGTTCGGAGCCTCCGATCCTGACTTCGGATCCTCCGAAGTCCCATCAATGATATCACCCATGACGCATTATCTTCGGAGCCTCCGATCCGAGCTCGAATCCTCCGAACCCGTTCGGATCCTCCGATCTTTGGTTCGGATCCTCCGATCCAGTTCGGAGCCTCCTAACCCAGTTCGGAGCCTCCGAACTGTAGTGACCCTTACCCGGATCACCTACAAAACAGAACTTATGCATGCAATTAAACTTAATTAAACAGATATCAGAAAGAAACTGCGGAAACCATAAATAATATACAATCCCAAGTAAAGGAATCTGTAATTTATCCAATAATATACAACCAAATCGAATAGCTGTATAAACCCAAAACAATAGTAATAAAACCTAAGCGAAGCTCCAGCTGGCCAACCACTGACTAGCCCCTCCTGGATCCACCCTCCTCGTTCAATCGCAAACCTGCCCCATGGAATAGGGTGTCCAGAAAATACAGAGTACGAGACGTAAGCATAAAACGCTCAGCACGAGAGTATGAGTATACATGCATGCAAAGTGAACTCCCTATAGACTCGAGATCAAAGATCAGATAACAGAGACAGACCGGGCCCTGGTATGTAGCACGCTGTGCCGTTGCTTCAGGAGGTGGCTCCCATACCGAGATAACCGTGGATATGCCGGACCCAAATCGATGGAAGTCCATCCACTAACAGGATAGGGTACAACCCTACTAATAGTCATCTCGAAAGAGATACAGCAAGATGCAAATGAATGCAGCATAATATCATGGCATATAAATCATGCAGTCAAATAATACATGCATACTCAGTCAGGATATCTCGAACAGTACTTTCGTACCTCAAAACAGAGCAAGCTCTACCAACTCTAGGTCCACGTCTATAGTCTGATCTACACTGCCAAATGATACTACTATCTTTAAAGTGCTCTAAAAGCCTTAACTAAGCTATTGCATACTCCTAAATATTTATAGGAAGCAAAAGCTATACCTTCGTCCGTCGTTAGCCCTTTGATGTCGATGCCTCCAGAACTTGGGCACAACTTCGCTACGACTACCGAACGTCTCGCCGACCTCAGGACCAAGCCTAAGAAGACTAGAAAAGCTCCAAAAGGACTAGAATGGAAAGGAGAACTCGGAATTGGCAAATGAAAGTGAAGCCTCGGCCTTCTATTTATAGACAACGATCCGAACTTTCGATCCTTGATCGGAACGTCCGATCCTGCCATCGGAGCTTCCGAAGATCCTGATCTGCCACGTGTCAAAATATCACTTGTTGATTTTGGATAGGGGTGATCGGAGCTTCCGGTCCTGATCGGAGCTTCCGATCTTGCCACACGTCATGCCTGACGTAATATCGATCGGAGCTTCCGATTCTGTTCGGAGCTTCCGATCCTGATCGGAGCTTCCGAACTCTACCCAAGTAATTATGATTAATTCCTTAATTACTGATTTTGGTTACGGGCTACTACATTCTCCCCCACTTAAGATATTTCGTCCTCGAAATCAGATCTTAAGTACCGAATGCAAATACAGAAATCAGAAACATTCTTTATTCAAATCAAACGTTTACAGAGTTTGCAACTGAATACAACTTAAAGAATGAAATCAAAACAACTCAGGATGGTCTTTACGCATCCTGTCCTCGAGCTCCCATGTAGCTTCCTCAGTGTCTCGGCGCTGCCACTGAACTAAAACCAAAGGAATGACTTTGTTCCGTAAAACCTTATCCTTATAATCCAGGATACGAAGAGTGTTGGAGAACGCGGCTTTCAGATCAAACAAGATTGATACCCGGTGCAGCGGAAGTTTAAAATTATTTATTATATGGAACGATTCCATATTGGGTATCAAATCTCTACGATTAAATTATGAGTGTGTAAAAATTTAAATAACAATTATAAAATTTTTACCTAATCTCGTATCGAGATTTTGGACACCAACAGATTTCTCTGCTCTTGTTGTATCTCCCTGGAACCGATGGATGAACTGTTCTTCAATCAGGTCCACGAATAGAGATTTAATCCCTCTGATAGATTGCACTAGAAAATCTATCAGAAGTTTTCTACGAAGAGATTAACGAATTCGATTCGTTAAACCAGACTGTAATTCAAAATCACAGGCTGGATTTTTCTGACAGAGAGAGGGAGGGGGGCGGCCACCTTTTAGAAAAATACTTAGGGTTTTCGAAAATTGTGACCTATTGTGTATAATTTCTGTACTGCAATAACTTATTTATAATGTAGGCCACTAACAGCTTAGGGCCCATTAGTCATAAGTTCAGGCCCGACAAGCAAAGCCCGCATGTTCAGAAATTAATATAAAATTCATCGTGACTCCGATTGATAAACCGATTTCACCAATGTGCACAGAAACCATTTCTGCACCTTTTAAAGTCAAGATAAATTTTTCTGAATCCGAATTCAGTGATTTCCAAAAATGGCCATCCCTATGTCATTTTAGGAAATCTTACTCCTCTACTCTTAAATAAGAAGTCCAACTTCTTCGTTCATTAAATTTAACTCTTTAAATTTAACTATCTCAACGGGGATTAAAAATCCATTACACTGTGTGACCCTCAATGGTTCAGGGATACAGCTAGCCGTGGGCTCACAACTCCTTGTGACTCGGAACAACAATTTCCGACTTGCCCATCGAATCATGGTATGAGCGCCTAGTAACATCGCCCCATGATTCCCTAGGTATCACTGATAGTGCCTACAAGAACCAGTAGATTTTTGTTAGCGTACAGTACGGTCCCTTCATCCATATATCCCGATCGAATCAACAACCATTGGTATATCGAGAGTCGCTCGAGATTCGATAACTATGCAATGCATCTTGAAGATCAAATAGTGACATCGCATGTGCTACTAAGAAACCATTTCTTAAATCACATCATGTACTCTGGCCAGAGATTCGTCACACTAATATCTCCTCAGATCGCATAGGATATCCACACTCGCAAGTATGTGGTGAATCCTTGACAACAAAGCATCGACTCCTATATGTGTTGTAACTGTACCCAATCCCGACACCTGATGACCCCAATAGAGTCGGTAAACGAGTCAAAGCACAGTACTAGCATATAGAGTCTCAATGATGTCTCAAGTAGTAAGGACTAATGGTGTACAACCAAAACCGCGGACTATATCCACACGATAAGTGATAACCACTTGGAAAGTCCGGATAGGGTAGTTCGATCATTCATCATATGAATATCCATTTGCATGCTTCGAACATCTCTATGTTCCTTACCAATGAAACGTGGTACTCTGCATCGCAAATGCTAGTCTCAAGATCGAGCGATCCTTATCCTTATTATCGGACGGCTCAATCGACTAGGAACAGTTTAGAATATACAGTGACTATAAGATGTGTTTCATGATAGACATCCCCATGTTCTACCACATCTTACATACACTATAGTATATTCAAGGTCTTTATCAAAACAACAATAGTATATCACAATATTACAATATGAAGAAAGATAAAGTCATTGCCATTAATAAAAGTGTAAATTATATTAAACAAAAGATTGTTTATACAAAGAGTCATCAAAGCCCTTAGCCACAAGTTGGCTCACCGGGCACCCACTCTTTCAATCTCCCACTTGCCCTATAGCCAACTAGTCATACTACGTAGACCCATTGCTTCGCGATGTTTGTCAAATAATGGTCCTGGCAAGGGCTTAGTAAGTGGATCAGCGATATTGTCTGCAGAGGCCACTCTTTCGACAGTGATGTCTCCTCTTTCCACAATCTCCCGGATGATGTGGTATTTCCTCAGTACGTGTTTGGATCTTTGATGAGACCTTGGTTCCTTTGCCTGAGCAACGGCACCCGTGTTGTCACAGTACACCGGGACTGGACCAACAACTTCAGGAATGACGCCCAACTCTTGGACGAAATTCCTCATCCAAACGGCCTCTTTAGCAGCAGCTGATGCTGCAATGTATTCAGCCTCAGTGGTGGAATCCGCTGTGGTGTCCTGCTTGGAACTCTTCCAAGAGACAGCACCGCCATTGAGCATGAACACAAATCCAGAGGTTGACTTCGAGTCATCCACGTCACTTTGGAAGCTAGAGTCGGTATAGCCTTCCAATTTTAGTTCTCTTCCTCCATATACCATGAACATATTCTTAGTCCTTCGTAAGTACTTAAGAATTTCCTTCACGGCTTTCCAATGCATTTGACCAGGATTAGCTTGATATCTGCTCGTGACACTCAGAGCAAATGCTACATCCGGTCTGGTAGATATCATCCCATACATGATACTACCTATGGTTGATGCATATGGTACATGTGTCATTTTCTCTATCTCTTCATCAGTCTTGGGACACATAGACTTGGATAGAGAAACTCCATGACACATGGGTAGATGTCCTCTCTTGGACCCATCCATTGAAAACCGTTTCAATATGGTGTCGATGTAGGTTGATTGAGTGAGTCCTATCATTCTCTTAGATCTATCTCTATAGATCTGTATCCCAAGAATATAGGATGCCTCACCCAAATCCTTCATCGAGAATCTACCTGATAACCATATCTTTGTTGACTGCAACATCCCTACATCATTTCCAATGAGTAGGATGTCATCAACATAAAGTACTAAGAATGTCACAGCATCCTTAACTACTTTCTTGTACACGCATGGTTCCTCCGGATTCTTGATGAAACCAAAATCTTTTATTGTTTCATCAAATTTTTGGTTCCAACTTCTTGATGCTTGTTTTAGACCATAAATTGATCTCTGAAGCTTGCATACCTTATGCTCGCTTCCCATGGATGTGAACCCCTCAGGCTGCTTCATATAGATTTCTTCCTTAATGTCTCCATTAAGAAAAGCAGTCTTCACATCCATTTGCCATATCTCATAGTCATACCATGCAGCTATGGCAATAAGGATTCTTATGGACTTGAACATTGCAACTGGTGAAAAGGTTTCATCATAGTCAACTCCTTGTCTTTGAGTATAACCTTTTGCCACCAATCGTGCCTTGTAGGTCAATACCTTACCATCAGGCCCAAGCTTTCTCTTGTAGATCCATTTACACCCTATTGGAACAATTCCACCGGGAGGATCTACTAAAGACCAAACTTGGTTTGTATGCATCGAATCTATTTCCGACTGCATAGCTTCAAGCCATAAATTTGAATCCACATCAGAAATTGCTTCCTTGAAGTTTCTTGGATCACATCCAACATCGGGTTCATCTTGATCCCCTTCAAGAAGAAGACCATATCGAATAGGAGGTCTAGAAGTCCTCTCGGATCTTCTAGGTGCAGGCGTGTCCAGCAATGGTTCCTGAGGTGTAGGATCGTTATTTTGTATTTCGGGTTCTTCTCGAATTTCTTCGAGTTCCATCATCTCGCCTTTCTTATCCAATAAGAACTCCTTCTCCAAGAAGGTGGCATTCCTTGAAACAAACACCTTTGTTTCAGCAGGATAATAGAAATAATATCCGATTGAATTCTTCGGATACCCTACAAAATAACATAAGCTGGATCTACTATCCAACTTATCTCCCACTGTCCGCTTCACGTAAGCAGGACATCCCCAAATCCTCAAGTATGAATACTTAGGAGCTTTGCCATTCCATAACTTGTATGGTGTTTTGCCCACTGCTTTAGTGTGGACGTTTTTCAACAACAATACCGCCGTTTCAAGCGCATAGCCCAAAACGAAGGTGGAAGCTCAGTGAAGCTCATCATGGATCGAACCATGTCCAACAAAGTTCGATTACGACGCTCCGATACACCATTCAGTTGTGGTGTCATAGGAGGAGTCCACTGAGAGAGAATCCCATTCTCTTTCAGATAGTCCAAAAACTCGGTACACAAGTATTCTCCACCTCGATTCGATTGAAGTGCTTTAATACTTTTACCTAGCTTGTTTTCTACTTCAGCCTTTAATTCTTTGAACTTTTCAAATGCTTCAGATTTATATTTCATTAAATATAAATACCCATACCTTGAATAATCATCAGTAAAGGTAATGAAGTAGGTGTGGCCATATTGAGTCCCAACTCTAAATGGACCACAAACATCTGTATGGATCAAATCCAACAGATTTTGACTACGCTCAGGTTTCCCCTTAAAAGGAGATTTAGTCATTTTTCCTTTTAGGCAGGATTCACAAGTAGGTAGAGAGTTAATATCAGACATATCAAACATGCCCTCTCCCACTAGCTTGTTCATCCTCCTTGAGGAAATATGACCTAGCCTAGCGTGCCAAAGGTTTGCCGGGTTTTGGCTATCGATTTTCCTTTTGTTTGTTGTTGCCGGTTTATCAACATAATTTATTGGAACGTCTTTTAGTTTTAAGTTGTATAGATCGTTTTCAAGTTGTCCATTTCCAATTAAACATTCATTCTTGTAAATATTGCAAATCTCATTCACAAAATTGCAAGAATAACCATCTCTATCAAGCATAGAAACAGAAATAATGTTTTTAATTAAATCCGGAACAAATAAAACATCTCTTAAAAGTAACTTAAAACCGTTCTGCAAAATTAAATAAACATCTCCCACGGCTTTTGCTTCAACTCTGGAACCATTTCCGAGCCTCAGCTGGGTCTCACCCATCCTAAGCCTGCGACTTCTTGTCATCACCTGCAAATCATTGCAAATGTGAGATCCACATCCGGTATCCAATACCCAAGAAGTAGTATTAAGTGAAACATTTATTTCAATATAGAACATACCCTTCGCAGTTCGCAACTGCTCTAGATATTCCTTGCAGTTACGCTTCCAATGACCGGGCTTCTTGCAGTAATGGAAAACATCCTTGGATTTTTCCATGTTTGAAGCCTTTGTCTTGTACTTCTTCTCGGGTTCGATTTTCTTGGGTGGGGCAGAACGTTTCTTACCCTTCGTACTTGGCCCCTTCTTTGCAGAAGAAGAGGAGCCCACCAAGAAAGCCGGTTTATCCTTCTTTAATGTGGATTCATATGTCACAAGCATATTGACCATCTCTTCAAGGGAGGCCTCTATCTTGTTCATATTGAAATTTATCACAAATCCGTCAAACGAAGAAGGAAGAGACAGAAGTAGTAAGTCCACGTTGAGTTCATGCTCCAACACCAAATCAAGGGTTACCAACTTCTGTATGAGCCAAATCACTCGTACCCCATGATCACGGACCGAAGTCCCTTCACGCATGCGACACGTCATTAGCTCCTTTACAGTAGCGAACCTTTCAGCCCTCGATTGAGCCCCAAAAAGTTTCTTGAGTTGAACGTGAATGTCAGCAGCATTCACGGTGTCCTCAAATCGCCTCTGGAGTTCATCAGACATCGAGGCTTGCATATAGCATTTGGTCTTGATATCATGGTCCCACCATGTATCAAGCTTGGCTAACTCCTCCGGACTTACGTCAGCTGGTGCTTCCTTCGGAGGAGATTTCTCTAACACGTAGAGCATTTTCTCCGAAGTCAAGACAATCTTCAAGTTACGGAACCATTCCGTATAGTTTGCGCCAGTCAACTTATTTTGTTCGAGGATCGAGAGAAGTGGATTACGCGAATTCATTTTATGAAATACTGAAAAGAAACAGACAAATATCAGTGATTGTTTAAGCAATTTACTAAGACATAAAATAGGCGAGATTTGTTTTATGAATCTCACTCCCACTATTTTAACGATTTCACTATCCTCTAGTGAAAACGGGAAACTGTTTTCCTTAGTGAGAACATGGAGTCCAATTGACAAACTTATAGTCCCGAATAATATCAGTCAACCATAATTTTCAAAAGGTAGAGCCCAATTGCTTCCAAAGCAACCTCCACGTTTTTACCTCATGTCCAATAAGGGCCCAATAATATGACGCCGTTTATTGTGACATGTCAAGATGACCCATCAATATTAAGTTGTGATGGACGGTCGCCATGTGGATCCCCCAATAATATGAGCCGATCCCATGGGAGTTCCACCCAACTTACAACATGTGTCGATCCAATGTACAGCTTTCCGACGAACGGGCCCCACAATAATATGAGTCGGACCGTATCCGCGGGTAGCATCTCATACATTGATCGTTGATGGAAGGTAGGAACATTTAAACAAATTTAAATTTCCTTTATTTATCTTGATATCAATTTTAAATCATATTTAAAATGAGGGATTTTTAATTATGAAAATTTGTCTCATCATTTTTATAATTTTTGTATGCTTGTCGGATTCACACAATTTTGTATAAAACATGCATACAACTATAATATCACATATTATATAGGATGATCGATTCCATTTCTAATCGACCCGTGGTTGCCAATCACGAGTCTTAGTCCAATCCTAGGTAATATGCAGTATGCAATGCAATCCTATTACATTTGCTTCCAATTTACATTTCTTCTGTCTGTATTGTCTGCTGGGCCCCACCTCCATCTTCAAATCTTGATCTCCCACTAAATCTAATGTATTTACAATAAATAACAATGACAAGTAGGGGATACATTTTTAAGGGGTGGGAACGGGCCATAAACCAAGCCCACTTTTATTACATATGACATTCATATTGGGCCATAAACCAGGCCCATTAATAAAACCAACAACAATAAAACAAATGTAAATTCCTAACATACACCTACAAAATTGGTCATGGCAATCGATCATCCTTATCCAATAACATTTAATTCAAAATTAATTTATTGGATAACATGCAATGGCAATTTAAATTTAAAAAGATAAAATCATATCTCATACATAAAATCTTATTTTACATATAAAATCATATTTTATCTATAAAATCCAATTTTATACATAAAATCATATTTTACTCAATATATCCATAAGATCATATCTTATCATCAATTGTACCAAAAATTAATTAATTTCAAAATTCAATTAAAGGATAAAATATTAAAATTTTCCAAAAATTCAAATTTATCCAAAAATCAATTTTAAAATTTTCGGACTCGAACAATTCGATCCGACGCCTCATGGACCAATCAAAACAATTTTCGATCGGACCAAAAATAGAATTTTAACATATTAAAATTTAATTTAAAAAATTAAAAATAATTTTTCCCGCGGGCCGCCCGGGACGTTCCCGGGCCGGGCATCCCGGCTGCCCCTAGGGAAGCGACGATTGCTGCGCGCTGCCCGTCGCTGCCCCTCCCGGGCAGCGATCCAATCGCTGCCCGGGTTTTTGCCCGAAAAAATATTTTTATTTTAAAATATTTATTTTGTTTCAAAAATCGAGGCCTAAAAAATTTTTGTACAATCGATTAATTTAATCGCTTGATCTGAGCAACTTGGCTTTGATACCACTGTTGGAGAACGCGGCTTTCAGATCAAACAAGATTGATACCCGGTGCAGCGGAAGTTTAAAATTATTTATTATATGGAACGATTCCATATTGGGTATCAAATATCTACGATTAAATTATGTGTGTGTAAAAATTTAAATAACAATTATAAAATTTTTACCTTTAATCTCGTATCGAGATTTTGGACACCAACAGATTTCTCTGCTCTTGTTGTATCTCCCTGGAACCGATGGATGAACTGTTCTTCAATCAGGTCCACGAATAGAGATTTAATCCCTCTGATAGATTGCACTAGAAAATCTATCAGAAGTTTTCTACGAAGAGATTAACGAATTTGATTCGTTAAACCAGACTGTAATTCAAAATCACAGGCTGGATTTTTCTGACAGAGAGAGGGAGGGGGGCGGCCACCTTTTAGAAAAATACTTAGGGTTTTCGAAAATTGTGACCTATTGTGTATAATTTCTGTACTGCAATAACTTATTTATAATGTAGGCCACTAACAGCTTAGGGCCCATTAGTCATATGTTCAGGCCCGACAAGCAAAGCCCGCATGTTCAGAAATTAATATAAAATTCATCGTGACTCCGATTGATAAACCGATTTCACCAATGTGCACAGAAACCATTTCTGCACCTTTTAAAGTCAAGATAAATTTTTCTGAATCCGAATTCAGTGATTTCCAAAAATGGCCATCCCTATGTCATTTTAGGAAATCTTACTCCTCTACTCTTAAATAAGAAGTCCAACTTCTTCGTTTATTAAATTTAACTCTTTAAATTTAACTATCTCAACGGGGATTAAAAATCCATTACACTGTGTGACCCTCAATGGTTCAGGGATACAGCTAGCCGTGGGCTCACAACTCCTTGTGACTCGGAACAACAATTTTCGACTTGCCCATCGAATCATGGTATGAGCGCCTAGCAACATCGCCCCATGATTCCCTAGGTATCACTGATAGTGCCTACAAGAACCAGTAGATTTTGGTTAGCGTACAGTACGGTCCCTTCATCCATATATCCCGATCGAATCAACAACCATTGGTATATCGAGAGTCGCTCGAGATTCGATAACCATGCAATGCATCTTGAAGATCAAATAGTGACATCGCATGTGCTACTAAGAAACCATTTCTTAAATCACATCATGTACTCTGGCCAGAGATTCGTCACACTAATATCTCCTCAGATCGCATAGGATATCCACACTCGCAAGTATGTGGTGAATCCTTGACAACAAAGCATCGACTCCTATATGTGTTGTAACTGTACCCAATCCCGACACCTGATGACCCCAATAGAGTCGGTAAACGAGTCAAAGCACAGTACTAGCATATAGAGTCTCAATGATGTCTCAAGTAGTAAGGACTAATGGTGTACAACCAAAACCGCGGACTATATCCACTCGATAAGTGATAACCACTTGGAAAGTCCGGATAGGGTAGTTCGATCATTCATCATATGAATATCCATTTGCATGCTTCGAACATCTCTATGTTCCTTACCAATGAAACGTGGTACTCTGCATCGCAAATGCTAGTCTCAAGCTCGAGCGATCCTTATCCTTATTATCGAACGGCTCAATCGACTAGGAACAGTTTAGAATATACAGTGACTATAAGATGTGTTTCATGATAGACATCCCCATGTTCTACCACATCTTACATACACTATAGTATATTCAAGGTCTTTATCAAAACAACAATAGTATATCACAATATTACAATATGAAGAAAGATAAAGTCATTGCCATTAATAAAAGTGTAAATTATATTAAACAAAAGATTGTTTATACAAAGAGTCATCAAAGCCCTTAGCCACAAGTTGGCTCACCGGGCACCCACTCTTTCAAAGAGGTTTCTCAACATAAGTCAAATCCTTGTCTACCTGAAACTCAGACCGCTGCAGAATATGAGATTCATCCGCCACATACCATCGCAACAGAGATACGTGGAACACGTCGTGAATACTGGATAGATGCGGTGGCAAAGCTAGTCGATAAGCCAAATCGCCAATGCTCTCCAAGATCTCAAACGGACCGATAAATCTGGGAGACAACTTGCCCTTAAGGCCAAATCTGAGAATCTTGCGGAAAGGTGACACTCTCAGAAACACTTTCTCCCCGACCTCAAACTGCAAAGGCCTACGCTTGATATTAGCATAGCTGGCCTGACGATCCTGTGCAGTCTTAATTCGTTTTTTGATTTGATCAACAATTTCTATCGCTTGCTGGATAAACTCCGGTCCCTCAGCCTGTCTCTCCCCCACTTCTTCCCAGAAGAGTGGAATGCGACAACGTCGCCCATACAACGACTCAAAAGGTGCCATCCCAATACTAGTGTGATAGCTGTTGTTGTAAGCGAACTCGATCAACGGCAAATGATCCTGCCAGGCTGAACCAAAATCCATGACGCACGCTCTAAGCATATCCTCTAGAGTACGGATAGTGCGCTCTGACTGACCATCAGTCTCGGGATGATAGGCTGTACTCAAATTGAGAGTAGTACCCATCGCACGCTGAACACTCCCCCAGAATCTAGAAGTAAACCTGGGGTCCCGATCGCTGACAATGCTCACAGGCACTCCATGAAGTCGGACGATCTCCTGAATGTACATCCGTGCCATGCGATCCACAGAGTACTCTCGGCTATAGGCAATGAAATGTGCTGACTTGGTGAGTCGGTCCACCACAACCCAGATAACATCACAGTTCTTCGGGGATACCGGCAAATGGGTCACAAAGTCCATAGTGATAAACTCCCATTTCCATTCAGGAATAGGCAGACTGTGAAGCAATCCTCCAGGTCGTCGGTGCTCTGCCTTGACCTGTTGACACACCAAACATCTCGAAACAAACTGATAAATACTGCGTTTCATTCCCTTCCACCAGAAACGAGTACGTAGATCTTTGTACATCTTGTTGCTCCCAGGATGAATACTCAACTTAGTGCGATGCGCCTGAGACAAAATCTCCTCTCGCAACTCTTCATCCTGAGGAATCACAAGCCTACCAGACAAACACAGAAAGCCATCTGACTGATAAAGAAATCCAGACGAGCTACCCTCGTTAGCTAGACGAGCTAAACGGTGGGTCTTCGAATCAGACATCTGAGCATCTCGGATCCGCGAATACAAGGCTGGCTCAGATAGTATCGCAAACATCTGGATACTCTGCATACCTTTCTTATGCTTGAAGGTATAACCTGAAGTACAACAGTCACTGATCGCACTAGACATTGAACAAGTCTGAAGTGCGGATAGTCGCACCTTGCGACTCAAAGCATCAGCGGTGAGATTAGCAGCTCCCGGATGATATTTAATCTCGCAATCATAGTCCTTAAGCAAGTACATCCAACGTCTCTGCCTCATGTTCAACTCCGCCTGAGTGAACAAATACTTGAGACTCTTATGGTCGGTGAAGATCTCAAATTTCTCGCCATACAGATAATGACGCCAGATCTTCAAAGCGAACACAATGGCTGCCAATTCCAAATCATGGACTGGGTAGTTGTCCTCGTGAAGTTCAGCTGTCTAGAAGCGTATGCGATCACATGCCCATTCTGAGTCAGGACACAATCTAACCACTGAAGAGAAGCATCCGTGTAAACTACATACCCTCCAGATCCTGACGGTAATGCCAACACCGGCGCAGAAGTCAACCGCTGTTGTAGCTCACGAAAATTCTCCTCACACTCGGAGGACCACTCGAAATCCACACCCTTGCGGGTAAGCTGCGTCAAAGGTCGAGCTAACTGAGAGAAGTTCAGAATGAAGCGACGATAATACCCTGCTTGACCCAGAAAACTACGGATCTCAGCAACTGTCATCGGACGCGACCAATTAAGTACCGCTTCAATCTTGCTTGGATCAACAAAAATCCCCTCCCTGGATATGATATGGCCAAGAAAGACCACTCTATCCATCCAAAACTCACACTTGCTCAGCTTGGCGTACAACTGCTCATCTCGAAGAGTCTGTAGTACCAACCGCAAGTAAGAAACATGCTCTTCCGTATTACGTGAATACACCAAGATGTCTTCAAAGAAGACCACGAAAAACTTTTCCAAGTACTCCCTGAAGACACGGTTCATCAAATCCTTGAATATAGCCGGCGCATTAGTCAAACCAAATGGCATCACTAGGAACTCGTAATGCCCATAGCGAGTACGGAATGCAGTCTTGGCTACATCCTGATCATGGACTCTCAACTGATGATACCCAGATCTCAAGTCAATCTTGGAGTAAACTGATGTGCCCTGCAGCTGATCGAACAAGTCATCAATACGAGGAAACGGATACTTGTTCTTCACAGTGACTCGATTCAGCTGCCGATAGTCAATGCAAAGCCCCAAAGACCCATCCTTCTTCTTCACGAAGAGAACAGGAGCTCCCCAAGGAGACACACTTGGACGAATGTACCCCTTGTCCAAAAGATCCTGTAGCTAATTCTTCAACTCACACATCTCTGACGGAGCGAGACGATACGGTGCTCTAAAAATAAGCGAAGTACCCGGCATCAACTCTATGCCAAACTCGACTTCCCTAGCAGGGGGAAAACCCAGAATCTCATCAGGAAATACATCTGGAAATTCATCCACAACAGGAATGCTCTCTATCCCAAAACTCTCAGCGGACAAATCAACTGCATAGATAAGGTAGCCTTCCCCGCCAGACTCCAGAGCTCGACAGGCTCTCAAAGCTGATATCAAAGGCATCGGGGGTCGCGCTCCCTCACCATAGAAAAACCAGCTCTCACTCTCCTCTGGATGAAAGCGTACTAATCTCTGATAGCTGTCCACTGAAGCTCGATAGGTAGTCAACATATCTATTCCCAGAATGCAATCAAAGTCGTCCATCGCCAGGACCATGAGATTCGCTAACAGAATGTTCCCTTCGAACTCTAAAGGGCAATCCATCACTAGACGCTTAGCCAAAGCAGATTGGCCCGTCGGAGTAGAAACAGACATCACTACGTCTAGTGCAATGCATGGTAACTTATGCCTCTTAACAAAACGTGCAGAAATGAAGGAATGAGATGCACCAGTGTCAATAAGTACAAGAGCAGGTATACCATAAAGCAGAAATGTACCTGCGATGACTTTCTCATTCTCGTCCACAGCCTGATCATGTCTCAGGGTAAACACCTGGCCAGAAGCTCGTGGCCTCAAATGAGAACTCCCAGCAGACTGTCCCTGCGACCTCTGCTGTACGGTGGCCTGAGAACCCGATCCTGAACCAGATCCAGAACCGCCTCCCCCAGACAGTGGACAATCCCTCCGGATATGACCAGTCTTTCCACAATGGAAACAAGCTCCAGAAGCTCTACGGCACTTGTCGGATTGATGGTTCTTCCCACAGTGATCACACTTGTCCTTCTTACCGTAATGAACAACACCTCCAGAACCAGAGGAAGAAGAAGATCCAGACTTCTTGAAAGTTTGGGCACGGGGACCCAAAGAACTAGCAGGCCTCGACTGAGGGAAAGACCTGTTCCGCCGAATTCTGTCCTCCGCCTGGTGACAACGGCTCACCAAACCCTCGTAGGACATGTCGTCGCCAACCGCCACACGGTCATGGATCTCAGGGTTAAGGCTCTGAAGGAACAGATTATACTTCATCTCTGAGCTATCAGCAATCTCGGGGCAATAGGATAGCAGATCAAAGAACCTCTGCTGATACTCATCGATAGACATGGCTCCCTGTCGCAGACTCAGTAGCTCGCCTGCCTTCGACTGACGGAGTGCCGGAGGAAAATACCGCTTTTGGAAAGCCGTGCGGGACTCGGCCCAGGTGGCCACTCCTCTCGCCGCAACAAAAGGTGCAGAAGTAAACCTCCACCACCTGCGTGCACGCCCATCCAGAAGATAGCCAAGGGTCTCCACCTTCTGCTCCTCGGTGCATTGGAAAGTCTGAAAAGTCGTCTCCATGCGGTCTAACCAGTTCTCCGCATCCTCCGGAGACTCACCTCCAACTAAGGGCTTAGGACCCATAGCTAAGAATCGATGCACAGTGAAACGCTCGTCGTCATGATGACGATGACGCCGTTCTCGACGAGGCTCCCGGTCGGCATCACCCCAACGCCCACCAACAATGCCATGAGAACTCCGGTCGTCATGATTTTCCATCTACAAAAATACCTCATGATGAGACTAAATCCCAAGAATTCTTTTGCATGCTCTGATACCATAAATGTAGTGACCCTTACCCGGATCACCTACTAAACAGAACTTATGCATGCAATTAAACTTAATTAAACAGATATCAGAAAGAAACTGCGGAAACCATAAATAATATACAATTCCAAGTAAAGGAATCTGTAATTTATCCAATAATATACAACCAAATCGAATAGCTGTATAAACCCAAAACAACAGTAATAAAACCTAAGCGAAGCTCCAGCTGGCCAACCACTGACTAGCCCCTCCTGGATCCACCCTCCTCGTCCAATCGCAAACCTGCCCCATGGAATAGGTTGTCCAGAAAATACAGAGTACGAGACGTGAGCATAAAACGCTCAGCACGAGAGTATGTGTGTACATGCATGCAAAGTGAACTCCCTATAGACTCGAGATCAAAGATCAGATAACAGTGACAGACCGGGCCCTGGTATGTAGCACGCTGTGCCGTCGCTTCAGGAGGTGGCTCCCATACCAAGATAACCGTGGATACGCCGGACCCAAATCGATGGAAGTCCATCCACTAACAGGATAGGGTACAAGCCTACTTACAGACATCTCGAAAGAGATACAGCAAGATGCAAATGAATGCAGCATAATATCATGGCATATTGAAAGAGTGGGTGCCCAGTGAGCCAACTTGTGGCTATGGGCTTTGATGACTCTTTGTACAAACGATCTTTTGTTTAATGTAATTTACACTTTTATTAATGGCAATGACTTTATCTTTCTTCATATTGTTATATTGTGATATACTATTGTTGTTTTGATAAAGACCTTGAATATACTATAGTGTATGTAAGATGTGGTAGAACATGGAGATGTCTATCATGAAATACATCTTATAGTCACTGTATATTCTAAACTGTTCCTAGTCGATTGAGCCGTCCGATAATAAGGATAAGGATCGCTCGAGTTTGAGACTAGCATTTGCGATGCGGAGTACCACGTTTCATTGGTAGGGAACATGGAGATGTTCGAAGCATGCAAATGGATATTCATAGGATGAATAATCGAACTACCCTATCCGAACTTTCCAAGTGGTTATCACTTATCGAGTGGATAAAGTCCGCGGTTTTGGTTGTACACCATTAGTCCTTACTACTTGAAACATCATGGAGACTCTATATGCTAGTACTGTGCTTTGACTCGTTTACCGACTCTATGGGGGTCATCAGGTGTCGGGATTGGGTACAGTTACAACACATATAGGAGTCAATGCATTGTTGTCAAGGATTCACCACATACTTGCGAGTGTGGATATCCTATGCGATCTGAGGAGATATTAGTGTGACGAATCTCTGGCCAGAGTACTTGATGTGATTTAAGAAATGGTTTCTTAGTAGCACATGCGATGTCACTAATTTGATCTTCAAGATGTATTGCATAGTTATCGAATCTTGAGCGACTCTCGATATACCAATGGTTGTTGATTCGATCGGGATATATGGATGAAGGGACCGTACTGTACGCTAACCAAAATCTACTGGTTCTTGTAGGCACTATCAGTGATACCTAGGGAATCATGGGGCGATGTTGCTAGGCGCTTTACCATGATTCGTTGGGCAAGTCGGAAAGTGTTGTTCTGAGTCACAAGGAGTTGTGAGCCCACGGCTAGCTGTATCCCTGAACCATTGAGGGTCACACAGTGTAATGGAGTTTTAATCCCCGTTGAGATAGTTAAATTTAAAGAGTTAAATTTAATGAATAAAGAAGTTGGACTTCTTAAATAAGAGTAAGGGAGTAGGATTTCCTAAAATGACATAGGGATGGACATTTTTTGGAAATCACTGAATTCGGATTCAGGAAAATTTATCTTGACTTTAAAATGTGCAGAAATGGTCTCTGTGCACATTGGTGAAATCGGTTCATCAATCGGAGTCACGATGAATTTTATATTAATTTCTGAACATGCGGGCTTTGCTTGTCGGGCCTCAACTTATGACTAATGGGCCCTAAGGTGTTAGTGGCCTGCATTATAAATAAGTTATTGCAGTACAGAAATTACATAGAACTGGTCATAATTTGAGAGACAGAAAATCGAAAAACCTAGCTCTCTCTCAAAAGAAATTCGGCCGCCCCCCTCCCTTCTCTGCGTGAGAAATTCCGGTCTGTGATTTTGAATTGCAGTCTGGAATAGCGAATCAAATTCGTTTATTCTCTTCGTAGAAAACTTCTGATAGATTTTCTAGTGCAATCTATCAGAGGGATTAAACCTCCATTCGTGGACCTGATTGAAGGACAGAATATTCATCAGTTCCAGGGAGAGACAACAAGAGCAGATTAAATCTGTTGGTGTCCAGAATCTCGATTCGAGATTAAAGGTAAAAATTACATAAAAGTTATTTAATTTTTACACACACAAATAATTTAATCGTAAAAGGATTGATACCCACACTATGGAATTGTTCCATACAATATTTTAAACTTCCGCTGCACCAGGTATCAATACCGATTGATCTGAGAGCCGCGGGCCGCCCGGGGCAGCGATTGTCGCTGCCCCACCGGGCAGCCGGGCTGCCCCGGCCCGCGCCCACGGGTGCGGGCCGGCCCGGGAGTGTCCCGGGCGACCCGCGGGAAAAATTATTTTTTTATTTAAATTAATTTTAATGTGTTAAAATTTTATTTTTGGTCCGGTCAAAAATTGTTTTTGATTGGTTCACGAGGCATCGGATCGAATTGTTCGAGTCCGAAAATTTTAAAATTGATTTTTGGATAAATTTGAATTTTTGGAAAATTTTAATATTTTATCCTTAAATTGAATTTTGAAATCAATTATTTTTGGTACAATTGATGATAAGATTTGATCTTATGTATATATTAAGTAAAATATGATTTTATCTATAAAATTAGATTATGTAGATAAAATATGATTTTATTTAATAAAAGGTAAAATATGATTTTATATGTAAAATATGATTTTATATATAAAATATGATTTTATCCTGTTTAAATTTAAATTGCCATATGCATGATATCCAATAAATTAATTTTGAATTAAATGTTATTGGATAAGGATGATCGATTGCCATGACCAATTTTGTAGGTGTATGTTAGGAATTTACATTTGTTTTATTGTTGTTGGTTTTATTAATGGGCCTGGTTTATGGCCCAATATGAATGTCATATGTAATAAAAGTGGGCTTGGTTTATGGCCCGTTTCCACCCCTAAAATGTATCCCCTACTTGTCATTGCTATTTATTGTAAATACATTAGATTTAGTGGGAGATCAAGATTTGAAGATGGTGGGCCCAGCAGACAATAAAGACGAAGAAATGTAAATTGGAAGCTAATGTAATAGGATTGCATTGCATACTGCATATTACCTATGATTGGACTAAGACTCGTGATTGGCAACCACGAGTCAATTAGAAATGGAATCGATCATCCTATATATAATATATGATATTATGATTGTATGCATGTTTTAGACATAATTGTATGAATCCGACAAGCATACAATAAATTGAAAAATGATGAGACAAATTTTCATAATTAAAAATCCCTCATTTTAAATATGATTTAAAATTGATATCAAGATAAATAAAGGAAATTTAAATTTGTTTAAATGTTCCTACCTTCCATCAACGGTCAATGTATGTGATGCTACCCGCGGATACGGTCCGGCTCATATTATTGGGGGGCCCGTCCGTCGGAAAGCTGTACATTGGATCGACACATGTTGTAAGTTGGGTGGAACTCCCATGGGATCGGCTCATATTATTGGGGGATCCACATGGCGACCGTCCATCACAACTTAATATTGATGGGTCATCTTGACATGTCACTATAAACGGCGTCATATTATTGGGCCCTTATTGGACATGAGGTAAATACATGGGGGTTGCTTTGGAAGCAATTGGGCTCTACCTTTTGAAAATTATGGTTGGCTGATATTATTCGGGACCATAAGTTTGTCAATTGGACTCCATGTTCTCACTAAGGAAAACAGTTTCCCGTTTTCACTAGAGGGTAGTGAAATCGTTAAAATAGTGGGAGTGAGATTCATAAAATAAATTTCGCCTATTTTATGTCTTAGTAAATTGCTTAAACAATCATCGATAATTGTCTGTTTCATCTCAGTAATCCACATGTTTCTATTCTCCAACAAAACAAACTTATTGGCGCAAACAATACAGAATGATTCCATAAGTTAAGATTGTCCTAAGTTCGGAAATGATTTTCTAAAGTGTTAGAAAAGGCTTCTCCGAAAACAGCCCCGGCTGATGTAACTGCCGAAAGGTTGGCCGAACTAGAGAAATGGTTGGACCATGATCTCAAGGCCAAATGTTACATGCAAAATTGGACAAGTCTAAACAAGTTTGCCATCACTGCAAGAAACCCGGTCATTGGAAACGTAACTGCAAGGAATACCTCAAGCAGTTGCGAACTGCAAAGGGTATGTTTTACATTAAAATGTTTTTCTTAATACTACTTCTTGGGTATTGGATACCAGATGTAGATCTCATATTTGCAATGAGTTGCAAATGATGACAAAAAGTAATAGGCTAAGGATGGGTGAGACCCAGTCAAGGCTCGGGAATGGTTCCAGAGATAAATCCAAAGCTATAGGAGACATTTTTGCAGAACAATTTTAAGTTTTTTGAGAGATGTTTTATTTGTTCCAGATTTGATTAAAAACATTATTTCTGTTTCTATGCTTGATAGAGATAGTTATTCTTGCAATTTTGTGAATGGGATTTGCAATATTTACAAGAATGAATGTTTGATTGGAAATGGACAACTTGAAAACGATCTATACAACTTAAAACTAAAAGACGTTCCAATAAATTATGCTGATAAACCGGCAACAACAAACAAAAGGAAAATCGATAGCAAAAACCCGGCAAACCTTTGGCATGCTAGGCTAGGTCATATTTCCTCAAGGAGGATGAACAAGCTAGTGGGAGAGGGCATGTTTGATATGTCTGATATTAACTCTCTACCTACTTGTGAATCCTGCCTAAAAGGAAAAATGACTAAATCTCCTTTTAAGGGAAAACCTGAGCGTAGTCAAAATCTGTTGGATTTGATCCATACAGATGTTTGTGGTCCATTTAGAGTTGGGACTCAATATGGCCACACCTACTTCATTACATTTACTGATGATTATTCAAGGTATGGGTATTTATATTTAATGAAATATAAGTCTGAAGCATTTGAAAAGTTCAAAGAATTCAAGGCTGAAGTAGAAAACAAGCTAGGTAAAAGTATTAAAGCACTTCAATCGGATCGAGGTGGAGAATACTTAAGTACCGATTTTTTGGACTATCTAAAAGAGAATGGGATTCTCTCTCAGTGGACTCCTCCTATGACACCACAGCTTAATGGTGTATCGGAGCGTCGTAATCGAACTTTGTTGGACATGGTTCGATCCATGATGAGCTTCACTGAGCTTCCACCTTCGTTTTGGGGCTATGCGCTTGAAACGGCGGTATTGTTGTTGAACAACGTCCACACTAAAGCAGTGGACAAAACACCATACGAGTTATGGAATGGCAAAGCTCCTAAGTATTCGTACTTAAGGATTTGGGGATGTCCTGCTTACGTGAAGCAGACAGTGGGAGATAAGTTGGATAGTCGATCCAGCTTATGTTATTTTGTAGGGTATCTGAAGAATTCAATCGGATATTATTTCTATTATCCTGCTGAAACAAAGGTGTTTGTTTCTAGGAATGCCACCTTCTTGGAGAAGGAGTTCTTATTGGATAAGAAAGGCGAGATGATGGAACTCGAAGAAGTTCGATAAGAACCCGAAATACAAAATAACGATCCTACGCCTCAGGAACCATTACTAGACACGCCTGAACCTAGAAGATCCGAGAGGACTTCTAGACCTCCTGTTCGATATGGTCTTCTTCTTGAAGGGGATCAAGATGAACCCGACATTGGATGTGATCCAAGAAACTTCAAGGAAGCAATTTCTGATGCGGATTCAAATTTATGGCTTGAAGCTATGCAGTCTGAATTGGATTCAATGCATACAAACCAAGTTTGGTCTTTAGTAGATCCTCCTGATGGAATTGTTCCAATAGGGTGTAAATGGATCTACAAGAGAAAGCTTGGGCCTGATGGTAAGGTATTGACCTACAAGGCGCGATTGGTGGCGAAAGGTTACACTCAAAGACAAGGAGTTGACTATGATGAAACCTTTTCACCAGTTGCAATGTTCAAGTCCATAAGAATCCTTATTGCCATAGCTGCATGGTATGACTATGAGATATGGCAAATGGATGTGAAGACTGCTTTTCTTAATGGAGACATTAAGGAAGAAATCTATATGAAGCAGCCAGAGGGGTTCACATCCATGGGAAGCGAGCATAAGGTATGCAAGCTTCAGAGATCAATTTATGGTCTAAAACAAGCATCAAGAAGTTGGAACCAGAAATTTGATGAAACAATAAAAGATTTTGGTTTCATCAAGAACCCGGAGGAACCGTGCGTGTACAAGAAAGTAGTTAAGGATGCTGTGACATTCTTAGTACTTTATGTTGATGACATCCTACTCATTGGGAATGATGTAGGGATGTTGCAGTCAACAAAGATATGGTTATCAGGTAGATTCTCGATGAAGGATTTGGGTGAGGCATCCTACATTCTTGGGATACAGATCTATAGAGATAGATCTAAGAGAATGATAGGACTCACTCAATCAACCTACATCGACACCATATTGAAACGGTTTTCAATGGATGGGTCCAAGAGAGGACATCTACCTATGTGTCATGGAGTTTCTTTATCCAAGTCTATGTGTCCCAAGACTGATGCAGAGATAGAGAATATGACACATGTACCATATGCGTCAGCTATAGGTAGTATCATGTATGGGATGATATCTACCAGACCGGATGTAGCATTTGCTCTGAGTGTCACGAGCAGATATCAAGCTAATCCCGGTCAAATGCATTGGAAAGCCGTGAAGGACATTCTTAAGTACTTACGAAGGACTAAGAATATGTTCATGGTATATGGAGGACGAGAACTGAAATTGGAAGGCTATACCGACTCTAGCTTCCAAAGTGACGTGGATGACTCGAAGTCAACCTCTGGATTTGTGTTCATGCTCAATGGCGGTGCTGTCTCTTGGAAGAGTTCCAAGCAGGACACCACAGCGGATTCCACCACTGAGGCTGAATACATTGCAACATCAGCTGCTGCTAAAGAGGCCGTTTGGATGAGGAAGTTCGTCCAAGAGTTGGGCGTCATTCCTGAATTTGTTGGTCCAGTCCCGGTGTACTGTGACAACACGAGTGTCGTTGCTCAAGCAAAGGAACCAAGGTCTCATCAAAGATCCAAACACGTACTGAGAAAATACCACATCATCCGGGAGATTGTGGAAAGAGGAGACATCACTGTCGAACGAGTGGCCTCTGCAGACAATATCGCTGATCCACTTACTAAGCCCTTGCCAGGACCATTGTTTGACAAACATCGCGAAGCAATGGGTCTACGTAGTATGACTAGTTGGCTATAGGGCAAGTGGGAGATTGAAAGAGTGGGTGCCCAGTGAGCCAACTTGTGGCTATGGGCTTTGATGACTCTTTGTACAAACGATCTTTTGTTTAATGTAATTTACACTTTTATTAATGGCAATGACTTTATCTTTCTTCATATTGTTATATTGTGATATACTATTGTTGTTTTGATAAAGACCTTGAATATACTATAGTGTATGTAAGATGTGGTAGAACATGGGGATGTCTATCATGAAATACATCTTATAGTCACTGTATATTCTAAACTGTTCCTAGTCGATTGAGCCGTCCGATAATAAGGATAAGGATCGCTCGAGTTTGAGACTAGCATTTGCGATGCGGAGTACCACGTTTCATTGGTAGGGAACATGGAGATGTTCGAAGCATGCAAATGGATATTCATAGGATGAATAATCGAACTACCCTATCCGGACTTTCCAAGTGGTTATCACTTATCGAGTGGATAAAGTCCGCGGTTTTGGTTGTACACCATTAGTCCTTACTACTTGAAACATCATGGAGACTCTATATGCTAGTACTGTGCTTTGACTCGTTTACCGACTCTATGGGGGTCATCAGGTGTCGGGATTGGGTACAGTTACAACACATATAGGAGTCAATGCATTGTTGTCAAGGATTCACCACATACTTGCGAGTGTGGATATCCTATGCGATCTGAGGAGATATTAGTGTGACGAATCTCTGGCCAGAGTACTTGATGTGATTTAAGAAATGGTTTCTTAGTAGCACATGCGATGTCACTAATTTGATCTTCAAGATGTATTGCATAGTTATCGAATCTTGAGCGACTCTCGATATACCAATGGTTGTTGATTCGATCGGGATATATGGATGAAGGGACCGTACTGTACGCTAACCAAAATCTACTGGTTCTTGTAGGCACTATCAGTGATACCTAGGGAATCATGGGGCGATGTTGCTAGGCGCTTTACCATGATTCGTTGGGCAAGTCGGAAAGTGTTGTTCTGAGTCACAAGGAGTTGTGAGCCCACGGCTAGCTGTATCCCTGAACCATTGAGGGTCACACAGTGTAATGGAGTTTTAATCCCCGTTGAGATAGTTAAATTTAAAGAGTTAAATTTAATGAATAAAGAAGTTGGACTTCTTAAATAAGAGTAAGGGAGTAGGATTTCCTAAAATGACATAGGGATGGACATTTTTTGGAAATCACTGAATTCGGATTCAGGAAAATTTATATTGACTTTAAAATGTGCAGAAATGGTCTCTGTGCACATTGGTGAAATCGGTTCATCAATCGGAGTCACGATGAATTTTATATTAATTTCTGAACATGCGGGCTTTGCTTGTCGGGCCTCAACTTATGACTAATGGGCCCTAAGGTGTTAGTGGCCTGCATTATAAATAAGTTATTGCAGTACAGAAATTACATAGAACTGGTCATAATTTGAGAGACAGAAAATCGAAAAACCTAGCTCTCTCTCAAAAGAAATTCGGCCGCCCCCCTCCCTTCTCTGCGTGAGAAATTCCGGTCTGTGATTTTGAATTGCAGTCTGGAATAGCGAATCAAATTCGTTTATTCTCTTCGTAGAAAACTTCTGATAGATTTTCTAGTGCAATCTATCAGAGGGATTAAACCTCCATTCGTGGACCTGATTGAAGGACATAATATTCATCAGTTCCAGGGAGAGACAACAAGAGCAGATTAAATCTGTTGGTGTCCAGAATCTCGATTCGAGATTAAAGGTAAAAATTACATAAAATTTATTTAATTTTTACACACACAAATAATTTAATCGTAAAAGGATTGATACCCACACTATGGAATTGTTCCATACAATATTTTAAACTTCCGCTGCACCAGGTATCAATACCGATTGATCTGAGAGCCGCGTTTTCCAACACATATAAATCATGCAGTCACATAATACATGCATACTCAGTCAGGATATCTCGAACAGTACTTTCGTACCTCAAAACAGAGCAAGCTCTACCAACTCTAGGTCCATGCCTATAGTCTGCTCTACACTGCCAAATGATACTACTATCATTAAAGTGCTCTAAAAGCCTTAACTAAGCTATTGCATACTCCTAAATATTTATAGGAAGCAAAAGCTATACCTTCGTCCGTCGTTAGCCCTTTGATGTCGATGCCTCCAGAACTTGGGCACAACTCCGCTACGACTACCGAACGTCTCGCCGACCTCCGGACCAAGCCTAAGAAGACTAGAACAGCTCCAAAAGGACTAGAATGGAAAGGAGAACTCGGAATTGGCAAATGAAAGTGAAGCCTCGATCTTCTATTTATAGACAACGATCGGAACTTTCGATCCTTGATCGGAACGTCCGAACCTCGATCGGAACGTCCGATCCTGCCATCGGAGCTTTCGAAGATCCTGATCTGCCACGTGTCAAAATATCACTTGTTGATTCCGGATAGGGGTGATCGGAGCTTCCGGTCCTGATCGGAGCTTCCGATCTCGCCACACGTCATGCCTGAAGTAATATCGATCGGAGCTTCCGATCTTGTTCGGAGCTTCCGATCCTGATCGGAGCTTCCGAACTCTACCCAAGTAATTATGATTAATTCCTTAATTACTGATTTTGGTTACGGGCTACTACACGAACCATCCGAACCCTCGGAACCTTCCCGACCATTTTTGATTGTCCTGAATCCATTTCTGGACTCCGTTAACCAATTTGGAATTTCCTTAATCATGTTTTACTTAATATAAACATGATTACACGATTAATTATTCATTAATCGTCAATTCTGGATATGGGTCACTACATTCTCCCCCCCTTAGAAGATTTCGTCCTCGAAATCTGGGGTAAAACCTCGAGAACGTACAAGAAACCCTTGCTCGAGTGTCTGGTCGAAATATCCTCCGACACACTCAGACTCTCGTCAAATTCTCTGCAAGCTTCATTAATGCTGAACCGCATTAACATTTTCCCAGCTGAAAATTACTGCGCTACTGGTCGACAATCGAACTCCTCTAGCACTCGCATATCACAATATTGTTACGTCTTCCAAACTGACCCCGATCTCTCTGGTCACGAAAGATACCAATACCCACTTGATCGAGATTATCTTCTCAAAGGAAATCTTATACTGACAAAGACCAAGTCATAACCTGACTGGTTTTACTGCATTCGTCGAATTACTTGTCGAATCTAACCATCTAATGGTTTCAAAATTTCTCGGTGTTCAACACCTCTAGTCAGGAAAACACTAATCCCAACATTGTGCTGACACATTCTAACATGAATCTCGCTTTAAGATAATCTAGTTGACTCAAGTCTATACTCCAACGTAACTGCTCACAATGTTCCCTAGACTGGTTATCCTCCCCACTCTCCCTGAAGCATAACCGACTTCCCAAGAAATACTGAGAACTTAAACCATCATGTCTAGTACATTTTGCTGTCCACGTTTCTTAGTATAACCTCAACACTGTGCCCTGATGATAACTATCATCACTTGCAATTTATGACGCTACGTCATCTCCTAGCCATTGTCCTGCGAAGTCACGCATACATTGCAATGGAAGTCATCACGCCTCTGATGATCTACATCATCTCGATCATAGGTTATTCACCTCATGAATTTGATCGATAAACATCCTCCTGATAGTTATACATAATCGCAACCACTGTACACACATCAAGACTAAGGCAAGCTTCCACCAATATGCTCGACTGGGACATTCCACAGTGCACAGACATATGGAAACGCTTCCTATTCCGTCTCGAAACTCGACAGTCATTGCACCTGGTATAACTCAACTCAGAGTCTTTGATAATACCATCAGCTCACTGATCCTGGAACTAAATCCCAACGGATTCTCAATAGTCAAATCTCTCCCTTGTCGAACGCATCAGTCTCAGCACTGAACGATCTAATTCGTCGATTCCCTAGTCAATCCTGGGAAATACTTGTGCTTGAAGTAACTTGCCACCCGACGCACATCCGAATATCGTCCATTGCTAAAGCATATATCCTTGATGAATGGTCCGCACTGATGTGGCTTGTCGACTGGAAAGAACAAGGTTGCTTCATCACTATCTTGTGAAATCTTCAATTCCCACAACAATCATGTTGGCTACTAAGTTGAAATTCTACTATCTCTGTCATTTCAGAGACATCGTTCATCACACGCTAGAAGACTAGTGACACATCCTGCTAGATCTTGAGGATCAGATCCTTGCTAATGTCACACAGATCAGACAACTGATGTTTTCTTGCTAATGTCCATTAGCATTTCCAACTACTCGTCGGATCCAACCACAACAATACACATAGATGCCCTCACTTAACCGAAATGTTCGGTCAACAATATTCACTATTGTTGTTCAATGGAAAACTCTCACATGAAACAACAACATGATCCTTTCCTGACCTATTGCTATCACTAAGCAATTGATTGGATCAATATCAGCTTCCTTCTTAACAATAATGCACTATACTGGAAACTACCAACTCCCTTGTTTGTCTTCACTGTCAAGTTAGCACCTCATTGATCATACAAGTCTACTTGCAATCGTTCCCGATTACAGAAATCCCAGAAGATTCATATCTGGCGATCATTGAGACTAAATAACTCAAATCTCCGATTTCTCTGAGATGGTATTCAGTACTCATCCCATAAGCATTTACTCGACAAAATACTATCCCAAGTATTTCTTAATTTCTACATCCTGATCAACACTGATTGGCTCAACCAATCGAATTCGTCGATCTACCTAAGCTCGCACTTATCAGATCAGACCACCACTGATCATCCAACCTACATGGCTTGGTCAATAACCATGACTCAACTGCCACAAAGAACCATTTCCAAATGGTGTCAGATCACAGTACATAAGTAGTTTACTTGGCACAAGTCCTACGTCTTTTCAGCACTACTAACCGCTGCTTCGTATTCTGAACTTAATCATCCTAACTCTGACAGAGTTAGCCAATAACCACTAGTAGTCACTAGCACAGATCCCGTGCCACCTTAGCACTACTAATCTTTGTCTTGTTCACCCAAGACAAACATCAAGATAAACTAAGCCCATTTCCATCCCATGGAAAATCCTACGCTCAATCTCTGAAAATATCATATAGTACTTAGCGCAAACACTGCACTAACTATCCTTGCTTCGTTCATCCAGGATGAATATCACGATTCGTCAAATTCAGAATCATAACTAACGAATTTCCAAGATTCTTACAATCTTCGAACACTCTCCTGATTATATCCCTCGCTAAGATTGTGCAACAATTTAAGACTAAGGTAGCTTACCATGTTAACCCACCTGGACAACCACCAAGGTTTCACGGGTATAGGCCACGCTTCCCTCACATCTCAATTAATGCTTATACAATCCTTAGCATACGGTATAAACCATCATAGATGAAGTCAATCATCAAGGAGTAGTCCTCGTATTCGAGTCTAAGTCTTAAAACAAAATTCCATCCAGTATCTTGGATAATTCCTATCACAAGGAAATTCTAACCACAACTCTGATGAAAACCCCTAGTCATCGCTGGTAAAAATCCGTCCACCTACTAGATCCACGCATCTAGCAGTAATTCAAAGGTTAATACCTATCTACTCAAGGTACACACTCGTCAAGGAAATCCCTCCAAAGACTGGTTCCATAGCAGAACATAATCAATATCTCTGGTACACCAGACGATATCGTACCATCGATATCAAACTTGATATCTAATCCAAGGTCATACCTCGTCGTGACTATAACCAAATCCCTAGACTGAGTAGCCTTCCCACCGCCAATCCTGAAGCACAAAGGCTCCCAGGTAACCTCTGAAGTACAAATACTCCCACAGTAATGCTGGCATAGGGTCGCGCCCCATCACGTCTAGTCCTGGTCATAGTCAACAACTCTCGGCATATACTGGACCTCGCATCCTGATGACAATCCATCATCACAAGTCTCAACCCAACGAAGGTTAAACAGCCTACTATTCCAAGAAAACAACCTAGAACAAAGCCCAAATGTTCTAAACGGAACAATATGCCTAATGCTTCTAGATGAGTCCACTCATCGCTGGCACTAACATAGTCCACTGACTAACTAGGTCAATCCTAGGAAAACGCCTAGACTAACCACAAGTCAAACTGTCGCAGTCGGCACACTCAAATCCCATGAGCTGCAATAGTTGAACGCTAATCAACTAAACCCAATCCAAAATTCCGCACAATCATGCAATCATCCACGAATTGCTGGATAAATAAAACATGTATCACTTATTTCAAGTTATGTACAATTCTCTTTATTACAATCTCATGTAATACATACAGCATTCAAAATACAATGAAATGTACAATCGAACTTGAAATGATACAACCAAAGTATGACGATTCGTTACAACTGAAATACTGTTTACAACTACATCAATAAAATATTTAAATCATCGTACTAGTCTTCGTTTCTTGAGCATGAAGCTTCTAATCGACACACGCATCGATACAAGCATACTCCCAAAAAAGTCTCTCTACATGTCCTCCTACGAAGAACTCTTGAGAATTGGCTCGTGATAGCTAACCAGCTATGCTCTGCGTCAGTGCATGTCAGTCGACCCCTTCTGCTCACGATCTAACATCAGCGTTCTTCTTGTATTCATATCATGCTTTTGAACATGAAGTTTCCCGTGTGCCTACCGAACGCATCGATACAAGCATCCCGGCAAAACTATGTTCCGCATGAAAATATCTCCAACTATGATTGGAGAATCTTCAGAGTAGTGTCATCATGGTAATGACTGTACAGATGCAAGCATCAAGTAAGTCCCCACCAATCCTCTGTCACTGCCTCTGGCATCCGGTACTCGATCCAAAGCTAGGATCCACATGGGTAGAAATCTTGAAAACTCGGACACGATCCATCACTCCTGTCTGCACTTGCTGGTATCCCATAAGCCAAATATTCAGAAATCCTGCGGATGATGATAGTCTTCGGGAAACTTAATCGCCGCATCATCACTTCTTCCAAGGTCTCATCAATCCTATAAGGATAACCCAAAGTCTTAATACTATATCCCAAGTCTCTTGCATGTATATGCTCTGATACCAATAAATGTAGCGACCCTACCCGGATTCGCTACCTAATCAGAGTTAAGAGAATAATTAAACATGCATTAAATAAATCGCTTCGGAAGACTTAAATAAAAATAGACCTGCAGAATACAACCGGTTAAACCAATTCGATTTATACAACCAAATCGAATAAATAGCCTAAAGGCAAAACCTACAGCTAATCCTGCTGTCTTCACTGGTCACTGGCTACTCCAAGCTCCTGGTGTTCCACCCTGCACCTACACCTGCCCCGTCGGATGGGGTGTCCAGATACACAGAAAATACTGGACGTGAGCTCTAAGCTCAATACGAAAGCACTGGGTAAAACATACCAATATGATGCATGCAAATGATAGGGTATCCTATCTGGGATAACTGTATATAACTGCTAAGTAATGGCGCCTAGGACATGAATGGTACAACCCGGGAAGCAAACCCTGTGTACACAGCTCATTCCTATAGGACGTGGACCGTGTCCCCCAGATTCTAACTACCCATGACCCGTCAGTCACTGTTCACTAGACATCACCCATCCAGACAGGGTTGAGCGGCCTTACATGACTCATCTCAAAAGATGGACAGGCACAATATGATATGCACATGCTTCATAATAATATGACACACAAATGCAACATATAAAAATGCAAAACCCGCTGGCTATCTCAGTCTGTACTTACGTACCTTACTACAGGAAGTCCTAGCAGTCCCACTCTAGGTTCCCAGCCTATCATCAACTCTACAATTCAATTATCCATGCATCATTATTTAAGCTCTAAAAGCCTTAACTAAGCTATTGCATACTCCTAAATAATTTAAGGACACCATAGCTATACCTGCATCCGTCGTCAGCCCGCTGATGACAATTGCCTCAAAACTTAGGCACATCTTTGCCTCGATGTCGGGATCGCTATGCCACTTCCGGATTCTCAATAAGATTCCTAGAACTCTCTAGATCTGAGTTAGAAGCCCTAGTAATTGAGAGAGGAAAAGGAGAGGTGCAAGTTGAAAATGAAATTTCGGACCTCTATTTATAGGCGAAGTTCGGGCCGTCCGAACTCGACTTTGGATCCTCTGAACTGGTTCGGATCCCCCGTTCCTGACTTTGGAGCCTCCGTTCCTGTTCGGAGCCTCCGATCCTGACTTCGGATCCTCCGAAGTCCCATCAATGATGTCACCCATGACGCATTATCTTCGGAGCCTCCAATCCGAGCTCGGATCCTCCGAACCCGTTCGGATCCTCCGATATTTGGTTCGGATCCTCTGATCCAGTTCGGAGCCTCCTAACCCGGTTCGGAGCCTCCGAACCATCTGAACCCTTGGAACCTTCCCGATCATTTTCGATTGTCATGAATCCATTTCTGGACTCCGTTAACCCATTTGGAATTTTCTTAATCATGTTTTACTTAATCTAAACATGATTATACGATTAATTATTCATTAATCGTTAATTCTGGATACGGGTCACTACAGTATGTGTGGCACCCACTGGATCTTCGGAGCAGCATGCACATATTGGAGGCGCCTGTGTACTGAGCAAGATTTTCCAGATATGATCCCAGTTACCCAGAGCATTCATAGTTCATGTTGCATGTATCATATAGACCTGTATATTCAATACTTTATGTACTGGGCATTAGCACTCACGTCCCTGCTTTTATCTCGGACACCCCATTCGACGGGGCAGGTTTTCAGGTGGATCAGGAGCGAGAGATGTAGTTGGTCGGTGAACATGGCTTGGTAGCAGAAGTTTACAGAAGATTTTTAGATTAAGATTTTTACTGATATTTATTCGATTTGGTTGTATCATTATTTGAAGATTTATTTATGATTTTCCGCTGTTAATTCTGACCATTTATTATTTATGTTAAATGCATGCTTAAGCTTCTGATTAGTAGGTGATCACGGCGCGGGTCACTACAAGTAAAGTGCCTCAGCCTATCCTGCTCGTCATTCGCAATCAAGGGTGCGAAATGACATCCTCTCTCGAACTGCTTCACATATTCAGCCACAGACTTGTCTCCCTGACGGAGACTCATAAATTCCCGGATCAATCTACCACGAGCCTCTGCAGTGAAATACTTCTCAAAGAAAATAGTTCTGAAATTCGCCCAAGTTAGGGTCGCCACGTTCACTCCGATAACAGCTCATTCCCACCAAAGATCCGCATCCTCCTTAAGCATGAAGATAGCACATCAAACCCTATCTGCATCCGTGATTCCCATATAGGCAAAGATGGTCTCCAAAGACCGGATCCACTCCTCAGCAACAAGTGGATCGGTAGTGCCACTGAACTCTTTAGGCCCCTGCTTCTTGAATCTCTCTGCTACATCCTCCTCATGAGACTTCCTTGGCTGAGCAGCCTGATTCTTGAGCAGTCTCGTAATCCCATCCCACATTTCCACACTGGCCTGATCGAATGGAGTAATTGGAGGTGGCGGAGGTGGGTTCTGGTTCGTGTCATCTCCATTAGTGGGGTTGGTTTCATGAGGATTCCTTCGGGGACCCATACTACAATTTTTATAAATCTCTCACGTGATCGAAATGCATAACTAAGTATACTTAAAATTTTGCATACTTTAAACAAATATATCATAAATCCTAAGCCCTATAAATAAACATAACTAAAACATTAAAACTTATAGACTGGTAGTACGACTTCTGAGCTCCACACAGTAGGCTAGTACCCTCCAAGAACCGCGCTCTGATTCCAAATGAAACGCCTATGTCCTAAAATCATCATCAACCTCTCATAAAAATTCTCAACTAAAATCTATAAACTCATAATTAAATCATAAAACATGTGCGAAAAACATAATAATATTCAATTCACTGAAAACATGACTAAAGCGATGGTCACGGGCTAGCCAACTGTGGGGATCTCATACGTCCTCACCGCCAGTCGGGGCTATATTCTCTACATCAGTGTCTATCTGCTCACCTGCACCATTTAAGTCTAGTGAGCCTAGAGGCTCAGTATGCTCTATCTCATAATAACAACATGATTAAAAATAATTCATCACATAACACATGAACGATACATAATAAATAATATATATACATGCATGTCCTAAATACATAGCTCATGGTCATCTCATAACATAACATACATACTCATAACATAATCGTCATGCATCATAATTAGGGCATATCATAATTTAAAAACTATGAAAGTTATATCCATGCCGTGTGACCGTGTAAGTGATTGATCAATCAAAAAACCAACGTACGTGGCGGTGAGATCTCCACCTCTTGGCCCCTTCACCAATCTGACCCCGGATTCGTAGGAAAATCAACATAACATATGGAAAGGCAATCGGGCCCCAGAATCCCGACTCGCAGTCCCGTACTCTATGGAAAGGGCTCCGGGCCTAGGTATATCATCCTCAATCCCGTAATTGTCACACACTCACTTCAACATCCTTAAAATATTTTTATGCCCAATAACATACATATACATACATTATCATGCACACCATAAAAAAAAAATCATTCATGATTTTATTTTCATAAAAATATTGCCCATAAACATATATTTAATTATTTAATAATAAATGTAAAAATAATACTTTTTCATACTTAAAATATTCATGCAATAATTAAATATATATTTACGGACCATGCATAATTTTCATGGATTGGTTCAGGCTGCTGACTCCTTAGACTTAAGCCCATAAACATATAGACTGGCCTAATAACTCAAATCAAGACCATTAACTTATATTTAAGCCCAAACAATTTATTCAAGCCCAATAAGACATATATGGCCTAATAACCAAGCCCAAGACCATTAATCACCTAGACTAGCCCAATGAGCCCAATATTCCAAAAACTGACCCAATAAATTTTATGAGCTCTAGGCCCATGAAAATTATTGGACTAACTTAAATAATTATTTAAACCCAATAATTTAAACCCATGAATTTCAATTATTTTAATTAACCCAAATTAGGCCCACAAATACTCTTAAATTATTAATTAAATTAAAAATAAAATACCCAAGCCCAACACACACAACCCGGACCCAGACCCAGACCCATCTAACTAAATCCATGACATAACAAACTCGACCCGGACCCGTCATGACCAAGCCCAGCCTATTAACCCCTCAAACCCGTCGGACCAAACACACGTACATGGCCTGCACAATTTTTTTCAAGACTCGGCTGTGCAGCACCAGTTTTGTGGTCTGTTTCCGGCCAGCTCCGGCGACCCCCCCCTGCCGGAGCTCCACCACCCAGATATAGCCCATGTCGAGACGGTTCCAACGAGACCAACCACAGTCCCAACCGATCACCACACAGCCCTGGTAAACCACGTTTCAGAAATCTCGAAAACTGCCGACTTGTGACCAACGAGAAGAAAAAGGCTACGGCTCCAGCCATTCTCACCTACATGCAACCATCTAAGATGACCACTAGGACCCCACCCCAATACACCCCCCTAGGCATGAGTCATCAACCATCACCGAACCATACAAGAAAAACGTGAACTATTCATGGAAAAAAAAGAAAAAAGAAAGCCGCACAGTACAATGCTCAACGTGCTTGGATAAATTCTCTTAAAAACTAAAAACAACACGTTAGATCATAGCATTCATGCATATAATGGAATATATGACTTAAACGGTGGCCAAGAAGAGAATTCAAACGTGCCTTAATTTATTTTTTGATAAAAGACAAGATCACTGTGTCTTCTGCTGAATAACGTGATGAAGGAGAAGGAGATGACGGCTAGGGTAGATTTAACGTGAAGATTGGTGAAGATAATAGGCTAGAATATTATTTAATTATTATCACAATTATTTAGAATTTTGGGAAGATAATATATCATATTCATATTTAATAAAAATATTTATATATATATATATATATATATATATATATATATATATAACTCTTAAAATTTAAATATATTTTTCATAAATTTTCAAAATATAAAATTATTTAATTTTTAAAACTCCTTAAAAATCTTTTAAATAGCTTATTTTTCTGAAAATCGATTTCATATATATCTATATATATAAAAACTATTATTTTACGAAAATAATACCTTAAAATAATATTTTAAGGCTCTTAAAATTATCTCAAAAATATTTAGAATAAAATCCTTATATCTCGTCCGTCCGCGGTCCCGTCTACGCGATCGAAAAACTCTATTTCTAAAAATCTCATAAATAACAAAAATGTTGGTTAAATGCTATAAATAATATTTAAATCATGCAAATAAAATCACATAATAAACATAAAGTCATTTAACCCATTTATTAAATTTTAATTTAATTATTTCCTAGTTATGCATGCCAAATCATCTAAGAAAATTCTGAGCGTTACACAGTGCGCCCGCGCATCTGGTGCGCAATTTTGCGCAATGGAGGCACGGCCGCGCGCCCGCTTCGCTGCCGCGTGCCGGTGGGGATCCGCGCCTCCCCCACAAGAAAAATAATAAAAAAATAAAAAAATCTTTCCGCGACGCGATTTTGCGTCGCAAAATGTAAGGCATGCGTCGCCAAATGTCTTATTGATTATTTTATACCTGAGGTCTCCACAAGGCCAATTAAAGAAATAACATCCTTAATAAAATAGACATGAAATAAAAAAAATTATTTTTTTTTTCAAATGGGGGTGAGCTCGAGCCGCAACTATTTGCAGCTCGAGCGCTCCCTTCCGCTGTGCAAAATAGAAGCTCAAAATAGGGTGTGCTTGGGCTGTAGAATATTGCAGCTCGGGCGCCCTCTCAAATTTTGTCGGGCAGAAACCAAGGCTCAAAGCTGAGCTTGAGCTTCAAAATATGGCAGCGCGAGCGCTCCCTTCTCTAGCCCCAAATCTTGAATAACAACCTTCAAATCTTGCCAAGAACTCAAAGCCCTTATTCTTGTATGTCAATATAACATTTAATCAAACATACACATGCTTTCATAAGTCTAAAAGATTCATATATATATATATATATATATATATATATAAGATCTCAGGCAAAGATAATCCTTGTACTTCTTACAATCATCTAGTAGTTAAAATACATCAAAAGTTTAAACTAGTTCATGTACTCAACATGTCTTCTAACATGCTTGACAATGATATAAGTACATCACTTTAGTTACAAACAACCCGAGTCCCACGTCTAAACTCTCTTTTGAGCTACCCACATCGATTCTGGCCAGTTTCTGCCCCATCTGTTGTCATGCACACATACAAAACAAGACAACAACTGGAAACATCTGGTGAGAACATAATTCTCAGTATAAAAGACATATACATGCAATATCAACATATATCAACTTCAAGATATAAACAATAAATTGCATAATTTGTAAACGGACTTCGTTCGTTGAGATTTAAAGCCTCTCCAGGCCTCAATATTCGAATAAAATATTGGTGTTGAGATTTAAAGCAGCTCCAGGCCTCAAGACTCGTATCTAATCTTGGATTGAGGTTTAAAGCCGCTCCATGCCTCAAGATTCATATTTGAACCATAGATGGATCCATATTCGATAGTTCATAATCGATACGATACCAATACGACTTCAGTTATAATTTAAAGATCCACTACCTGTGATGGATCAACAATTCAAGTTCTAAAACACAAACATCAAATAACAAGTATGTGATTTCTTCGGGAATACTCAAGGAGTCAACGATCTCGAGTATCATATCCCTTTTAATAGATGTCGTCTTATACCTTATTATTTCTCGTTCTTGTTTCTCGATTCTTTATGCTCCAAACTGATCAATAACATCAAGAGAGCATACATCAAAATCTGCTCAAGTTCAATCAAACCTCAAGGTAGAAAACAACTTCAAACCTTAGCCAAAACTATCCCGGTTCGAAGGCTGAATTCCCGAACTCATCAAACTTGAATCCAAAGATAAAATGAATGATATTCAAACTAAAAATATCAGCAAAAGACTCAGGAACATCCAGCTCAATCACAAGGATTCAAACTCTATCAAATTCTTGAAGCGGCGGCATAACGGTAAATAATCGGTAACTGAAACGATATCAAACTCAATCTATCAATTCTAACCATTCAATATCATTCATAAACATAATATAGCATCTAAATTACATCAAAACCCATCAAGATCAGAAGCATAAATTTCGAAATATTTGCTGGAAAATCCTAACAATCACAAACGGCATCCGTTCTTCAATCCGACTTCGATACGGTAAGGCATATAAACTCAAGAACAAATATTCATGCTCGATTCTGATTTCTTCCAATATTCAACTTTCAAAACATACTGGAACATAATAAAACTTACACCAAATCGAAGCTCGTCGCAAGAGGATCGCGATGCTATGTCCGAAATTAAATTCGGTTGGCCGGATCAAAAAATATCAAAGATTGAAGATGGAAATAAAATTCGAAATCTGATTTTCTTTCTTGCTGCACGCTTTTGGTCTGAAATTTGATCTTAATACATGTAAGACACGTTCAAATGGAAGTAAATGACATGTGTCCGCCACCAAATCACATAATTGCACTTTGGCCCTTCAATTCTTCATTATTTACAAAACAGTTCTTGGCAAATCTTTTTAATTCAATTTCAATCCTTAATAATTTAAGAATATTAAAATTTAAATCTAAACTCTAAAAATTCTCAAATTAAATATCCTAGGATTAAAATTAAAAAATTCTTGGATTAAATCAAATAATCACAGGTCTTACATTTATCTTCCTAGTTTTTAGATTTAATTTCTTCTTCAAATCTTCTAAGTTTTAATTATTGGTAGAGGAAGACAAACCTTTGAATTTTATTTATTTCGTGAGATTTTTATTTTCATTGTTTGATTTTTAATTGAGTATCAAGAGTTGTTTGGAATTTATTGATATGCTTGTGTGTTTAATTATTGGCTGACTATCTAATAATTTTCTCGTATAATCTAAAGCTAAATTAGGTATCAAATCCTTAAATTTTTTATCCCTCTAATTTGCGAAGCAACTGCGATTAATAATTTCCACTTATGAATTTGTTAATTCGTAGGAACATCTCTTGACTATATTAAATACAACCGCTTGTGTTTGTGTTGTTTAGTTTCATCAATTTCACTAGTTTGAATGCTACCTTGAATTTAAATCTCAATCGCTTGTATTTTGGTTAATTCATTGGTAAGGGTTAATTTTGAACGCTTGTGTCTAATTAACTAACATTAAGGTGAGATAGAAATTAAATTTTCAATGATGAATATTCAATGAGAATTAATTATTTTTATAGAATCGATGATCGAGTGAATAACTTCAAGGGAGTAGTCGGCCGATACTAAGACTTGTTTTAATTGATTTCTTCGTCATAATTTTAAAGCATGCATGCTAGTTGATAAGGTTCATTTTAATTTCTTTTAATTCTTAGTAGTTAATTTTAAAATCCAAAACCCCCATTTATTTATTTTTAGTATTTTTAACAACACAAATAAATTTCACTTTCCTCGTAGGAACGATCCCTACTCTCACTAATACATATTTATTATTGAATCTGAGTTGGGTTAATTTGGGCGTGATACGACTAAGCTCTACCAGCTGCTGTCTCTTGGAAGAGTTCCAAGCAAAACAGCACTGCGGATTCCACCGCTGAAGCCGAATACATTGATGCATCAGATGCAACAAAGAAAGTTGTTTGGATAAGGAATTTTGTCCAACAGTTGGGTGTTATTCCTAATGGAATTGGTTTAGTCTCAGTGTACTTCGACAACACGGGCGTTGTTGCTCAGAAGAAGGAAACGAGGTCTCATAAAAAATACCAACATATACTGAGAAAATGCCACATCATCCGCGATATTGTGGAAAGATGAGATTTGTCGTTAGACAGAGTTGCTTCCACAGATAATGTTGTTGATCCACTAACTAAGCTTTTTACAGGACCATTGTACAAAATTCATCTCGAATCAATGAGTTTGAAGCATATGGGTAGTTGGATCTAGAGCAAGTGGGAGGTTGTTAGAGTACGTGTCTGTTGATCTAAGTGTTGGCCGAGGGCCCTTCTAATAACTCTTGTATTACAATCTTTATTTTAAAAATATTTGAATTTATTAATTTGGCACATCTTTATTTGTATACTCATGCTAATTTCATAGATAAACACATTGAATATACAAATATTAGAAAGAATATATTATGGTCATGTGATGACTATCATGAAACTCATATTTGTAATATTGTATATTCTAAACCGTTTCTAGTCAATTCAGCCACCAAAAGAAAGGATAAATTCCGCTCGAGCTTGAGACTAGTATTTGCGATATAAGTACCACGTTTCCTTGGTAGGGATATAGTGATTTTCAAGCATGCAAATAGGTGCTCCATGTAGAGTGCATTGAACAACCCTTCCTAAAGAACTTTTCAAGTGGTTCTCACTTATCAAGTTGAAAGGTCATATTTTATGGTTGTACACGATTAGTCCTTATGATCTGGGATAATATGGAGACTTTATGTGCTAGCGCTTCACTTGAACTTATTTACCGATTCCACTAGGGTCATCAAGTGGCAAGGTTGGGTTGTTGTGAAGAAACATGTAGGAGTGGATGCATTGTAGTTGGGGATTCACCGTATACCTTATGTTATGAATATCCTATGTGATCTCATGTATTTTTATTTTGAAATCTCTGGTCAAATAGGTGACATTTAAGAAAGGAGTTTCTTTAATTACACCTTCGATGAAACTACATCATGACACATAGTTATCGATTCTATGAAAACTCTAGATATACCAATGGTTGTCGAATCGGTCAGGATATATGAGTTGAAGGGACCGTACTATACGGTAACCATGATTGAACCGTTCTTGCAGGCATTATCATTTGATAACTAGGGAGTATTGTAAGCAATGCTACTAGACATTTAACATGACTAGTTGGATACCATAAAACTTGAGTTCTGATGTTTTTATTATCAAGGAGTTGATAAATAAGAATGAAGCTATATAGGGTAAGCTTATATAAGAACTTGTTGATCCTGAATAAAATGGAGATTTAAACCCACTACTAGTTGTATCATTGAACCAATAAGGGTCACACAAATACTGAATTTCTAGATCCCGATGAGAATAAAATTAGTTCAATATGTTGAACGGCTTATAAACGAGTTCATAAGTGAGATAAATTAGAAATATGACTTCTACGGGAGAATAAAAGAAAATGAAACTTTTAATTTATGAAAGTGTTAAAATATTAAAAATTGACTTAAAATAATAATTAGTTTTTAAAAATGGTGATTTTCAGAACTATATTTATGAACTTAATTAATTTAATTCAGGAGTTGAAATAATTAAACACTAGTGGACCTTGTAGAGTCCAAATAATTAAATTAATTCAAGTGTTGAATTAATTAAACACTATTGGATCTTGTAAAGCCCAAATGAAAATAGTGTAGAATAATTATTCTACTAGTGGGCTTGAATGATTTCAAGTAGAATTTAATTAATTGATTGTGCTTAAATCGAATTGAGCTTGATAATTAATTAATTCTTAAGTACATGAGTCATGTATGTATATGTTTGACCTAAAATACATACATTACATGTGAGAGAGGAGATGAAGGGTCACAAGACAAGATGCACAAGTTTCTATGCATGCTTTAACTTTTTTTAATAACACATTTTAAGTATTAAGACAAACAATATTCCTCTGTCTCATACTCCATACGGTCGAGCACTTACTTTATTATTTTCCTAACTTTTGTCATTCATATTTTGAAGTTGAGGAAATAGATTCTCAAATGAAAAATTCTCTAAATATTCTAGAGAATATTTAGGGTGGATCTAGTTTGATTAGTCGTGAACCAAATTTGAAGGTTAAGCCATTTTGAGCAAGGTGTGCTCTTGGAAGCTTGAGTCCATTCGAGCAAAGTGTGCTCTTTGAAGCTCGTAGATAGTGTCTACCTTTTTAAGAGACAAGTTATTTACAACTTGGTTAAACCCATCATTAATCTTTTAAGATTGATTGCTAAAAACTTCTTAAACACCCTATGGATGTTTAATGTTTTTGAATTCTACTCACATTTACTTTGTTTTTCGAACAACGGCTTCTCACATAGATTCTATCAAACGGTCCTCAGATATTGGTCATGTACATCCATACTATGTGAATACATCAAAATTTTGCCGATAAACACCACAATGAACTCGTCCAAATATTCTCGTAAGGTGTGATTCATCAAATACATTAACACTACCAGTGCGTTCTTCTGACAAAATGGCATCACTAGAAACTCGTAATTCTCATGATATGAATCTAGATGAGTAAGATTAGCAAACACGATTATAAATTAAATCGCACCCTCTAACCAATAATCAAAAGATCCAAAGAGTTTTTTCCAATCTTTGAAACAAGTAAAATTGATAGAATTTTTGGATTTACACATTTAATCGACGAGACGATTAACAACAGAAATCACGACAATCGAAACTAAATAAAACCTTCAGATAACTTGTATCTGACAATCTTCAGTGAGAAATCAATTTACAAACGTTTTCAAGTAATTAAACTGTGAAAAGTTTGATTTCAAAAGCCAAAGCAAAGCTTTGAATAAAATTCCAGAGAGAATTTCAATGATGTTTGTATAAACTGAATATGAATTGTTATTCAAAAATAATGAATGTATGGTATTTATATTACAACCCCACAATAATAAAAGATATTGCAAAAATAAATCTAAAGATATCAAAATATCTCCTAGAAGTTTCCTAGTAGGCTTAAAAGTCTCAAAGTAGGAAAAATAATGCCAAAATATTAGGATTCCCGAACACACACACAAATACCTTCGGTGTGTGAAAAAGGCAATGGCGCGAGCGCGCACGTCTTGCGCAAAGGCAGATGCAGGCACTTGATGATATGGCGCGGGCGCGCATATCCCTTGTAGATTCTTCGTCAAATCAACACTCGCACGAGCGGGAGCGCGGTCTTTAAGGCGCGGGCGCGCCTGAGGCTCGAGTTGGAAATTGAATTCTTGAGTTTTTTTCAATATTTTCTTCACTTTCTTGTTCCCTTTGGACTTCAATATCATTATAGCTTCCTCCAAACTAACTTTCAAGCATTCCAATGCCATCTTGATAATCCGTCATCAACAATTGAAGTGCTTCCTTGAATTTTTTAGCTCGACCTCCCGTATCGGGTCCTCTTCGTATTTCCAAAGGGTCCTTAGCCATTTGATCAACATGCGAGCCAACCATGATCGCATCATCCTCCCCTTCTTGAAAAGGATTTGTCCTCAAATCTTTATCATCACCTACATCAAAGAAAGACAAGTCAGAAACATTGAAAGTAGTGCTGATGTTATACTCACCTGGCAAGTCTAATTTGTAGGCATTATCATTAATTCGCTCCAAAACTTGGAAAGGTCCATCACCCCTAGGTAATAACATAGATTGCCGCTTCTCCGGTAATCGCTCCTTTCTCAAATGCAACCATACCCAATCACCGGGTTCAAACACAACTTTCTTTCTACTTTTGTTCGCTTGCTTTGTGTATTCCAAGTTCTTCTTCTCAATGTTCGCCTTAAACTTCTCATGCAAATTTCGCACAAATTCTATCTTCTTCTTACCATCCATGTTAACCCTTTCACTCATAGGTAAAGAAATCAAATCCAAAGGAGTTAAAGGATTAAATCCATACACAATTTCAAAAGGTAAAAAATTTGTAGTAGAATGCACAATACGATTATAAGCAAACTCAACAAAAGGCAAACATTCTTTCCAACTCTTAAAATTCTTCTTAATTATAGTACGCAAAATATTTTTTGACTTTCTATTAACAACTTCAGTTTGACAATCCATTTGAGGATGACATGTAGTAGAAAATAGCAATTTAATACCAAGTTTCACCACAACGTTTTCCAAAAGTAGATCAAGAAACGAGTATCCCTATCAGACACAATACTCCTAGGCATTCCAAGCAATCTAACAACTTCATTAAAGAAATAATCCGCAACATGAGAAACATCATCATATTGATGACAAGCAATGAAATGAGCCATTTCAAAAAACCGATCAACCACAACAAAAACAAAATCCCTCACCTTCTTGGATCTTGGTAGCCCTAAAACAAAATCCATAGAAATGTCTACCCATGGTTCACTAGGAACGGGAAGTGGTGCATACAATCCATGTGGTTGTGTCTTAGATTTAGCCTTTCTACAAGTCACACGCCTCTCACAAATATTCTCAACATCATGCTTCATATGTGGGCAATAAAAGTGTTCATGCAAAGTTTCATAAGGTTTAGCCACACCAAAATGTCTCATCAAACCACCCCCATGGGATTCCCTAACAAGTAACTCACGAATGAATGATTGAGGCACACAAAAATTATCTTCTCTAAACAAGTAACCATCATGCATGAAAAACTTATCCTTTGGACCATGCAAACATGACGCATAAATGTTCCCAAAATCAGGTACAAGCATGCAACTCTTTCACATACTCAAATCCTAAAAACTTAAAATCTAAAGTAGATAAAAGCGCATACCTTCGTGATAGAGCATCCGCTACCACATTTTCTTCCATTGCTTGTTGATAAGTTCATTTTATGCACTTAATTTATATATGATTTGACTTGGATTTTGTAATGTATTTATTGGATTTTATGCGCGTTAGTTGTTGTTTTTGTGAGATGCAAGGATTGGAGCAAAAGTAGCGAGAAGAAGCGGATGAATGAATTATGGAGAAGAAACTTCAGAAAAATTACTCGGAATTTTTGAAATACCAAATCCGATCTCCACTGTTGATAATAAATTTAGGATGTCTTGAAGCTGCTATCAAAATTTCAGCTTGATCCGACGGTTAGATTGTTAGATATGATTTTTTGAAATTTGTCGTGCGCTTCAAAACAGAACATGCGAGAGGCATGCACGCCCGCGCCTCTTTCAAGCGCGCCAGTGCTGTCCTGGATGTGAAAATAAGTGTAAATTTGAGGACATATAAAAAGGACTTCAAAGACACAATAGGGGAAGAGAACCGCAAAAACATCAGCCACACAACAATGAAAAATTCAGAGATTTGGATCGTGAATTGAGAGAAGAAATCTGGACAAGAACTTGAAGAACACTCAAAGAACGAAGATGAAGATCGATCGATCGGACACGGCATCGAATATTCGGATTTGTTTTCTTCCTTTTAAGCTTATTATTATTAAATTTATGTCTAGATTTCTGAACATGATTTATTTTTGAAAGAATTTGAGTATTAACTAAACTTTAGAGGTTGATGTAGCTTGGTTGAGACACTTTTATGAATTCTTAATTCTATTGGATTGAATCTCCATAAATTAATTGTTTTTCTAGTTTTGATAGTGTTTTCAATTACTTGATCAATAATTGAAATGTTATATTTATTTGAAATTGATGCTCGGGAGAGGCAATTTGGATAGGACCAATAGAAATTACACCGTTAATTATTTATATAGCTCCAAAGAGTGTATTTAACGAAGCTTTAGGAAGAACATTGATTTACACATATCACTAAGACTAGATTTTAATAGGAATATTGGAATTGAATCTTAGTTGATAAATATTATTTGTTGCTCGGGAGAGAGAAATAATACACATAAGTGTTTTGGCTATTAATTGAATAGGATTCATGAAACTAAGTTAATTAAGAGTAACTGTTGTCAAAACCAAGTGAAATCAATACATCTAGACCAATTTTCCTCTAATTTATATTTATCTAAAAATTGTGTGCGTGCTACTAAAAATCCTTTGCTTATTTTTATTTTTCTACAAATCTTCTGATTATTGATTTTCTAAATAAAGTTAAAACTATTTTAATTACATGTACTGAATATTTTCACTTTACTCCTCGTGGGATCGACACTCTATTTATCATTATATTAAAACTTGATACTGTATACTTGCAGGCACAAAATTACGCAACAAGTTTTTGGCACCGTTGCCGGGAAGTAATTGTTGATTTTGTTTATTCTTGTTACCAATTAGTCTAAGTTTTATTTTAGAGATTTTATTTATTTTATTTTTAGTTGGTAATTTATTTTATTCTTCTTGAGTGCAGTTTATGCGAATATCTCAAAGCGCGAATTCTCTGATTTTTTATCCGGAGATCGAACGAACTGCACGTGCTTTGAGAAGAGCGAGAAGAGAAGAATTACAGAACATGGTTGAATAAAGTTTTAATCAGGCTCCCTTGGTGCCAATAAGAGATCACTTCTGGCCGACGATCCAGGCTCACTATTCTGGAATCGCTCGAGGGACAATAAATGCCAACAATTTCGAGTTGAAGCCGGCATTGATCAACATGGTTCAACAGAACCAGTTTAATGGGAGCGCCACTGCTGATCCTCATCTAGACCTGCGGACCTTCTTGGAGATTACTGGCACAGTAAAGGTGAATGGTGTTCCTGAGGATATTATACGTTTACGCTTGTTTTCTTTTTCTCTCAGGGATCAGGCTAGGAGTTGGCTATAGTCGCTGCCGTTGGGAAGTATTACTTCATGGGAGGAGATGAAAGTGAAATTTCTTGAAAAATACTTTCCACCTGCCAAGTCCACCCAACTGAAAATTGAAATCACTACATTCAGGCAGCTTGATTCAAAGCAACTATATGAAGCTTGGAAAAGGTACAAAGATTTATTGAGACGTTGTCCTAACCACAATTTTTGCAGATTGGGAGCAAATTGAGTGGTTCTACAATGGACTTAATGCTCCTACGAGGATTTCTGTGGACTCTGCTGCTGGAGGTACCATCTTTGCTAAGGACCCTATACAGGCATATGACATGCTGGAGCAGATGACTATCAATAGTTTCCAATGGCCGTCTAAACGTATGGGAGTCAAGAATTCTGTCGGAGCATACGCAGTTGATCCTCTCACCTCTATATCAGCTCAGTTATCTGCTTTGACGACACAAGTGGCTGCATTAAACAAGGTGAATGTCGCAGATTCAGCAGGTGTGTCGGTCACCAGAAATCTCATCCTCTTGAACAAGCTCAGTACATCAACCAAAGATGTTAAGGAAGCTATCGAGGTAACCCTTTCCCAAACTCTTATCATCCTGAATTGTGTGACCATGAAAATATTTTTATGCAAATAAATGGGAAGGAAATCCTTCTTTGGAGGACGCGGTGAGTACTTTTGTGTAGGAATCTTGTAAGAGGATGGCAAGGACTGAAAATCATCTCGATAGTTTGGAGACGCATGTGGTCAATATAGGTGCCATGATGAAGTCTATGGAGACTCAAATTGGGCAGCTGGAAAATGCACTGAAAGATAACAACCACGGTCAGTTCCCAAGCCATACTGAGGTGAATCCCATAGAACACTGCAAACCCATAAAGTTGAGGAGTGGAAAATATGTTGGAGTCCAAGAACTTTCAGCTGAAGTAGAGAAGGAGAAGTTGGTTGTTGAGAACATTGTTTGTAGTGACCCTTACCCGGATCACCTACTAAACAGAACTTAGACATGCAATTAACTTAATAAAAAAAGATATCAAAATAAACTTGCGGAAACCATAAATAAAATACAATCCCAAGGAAAGGAATCTGTAATTTATCCAAATATTATACAACCAAATTGAATAGCTGTATCAACCCAAAACAACAGTAATAAAACCTAGACGAAGCTCCTGCTGGCCAACCACTGACTAGCCCCACCTGGACCCATCCTCCTCGTCCAATCGCAAACCTGCCCCAATAAAATAGGGTGTCCAGAAACACAGAGTACGAGACGTGAGCATAAAATGCTCAGTACAAGAGTATGAGTATACATGCATGAAAAGTGAACTCCCTAGAACTCGAGGTCAAGGATCAGAAACAAAGACAGACCGGGCCCTGGTATGTAGCACGCTGTGCCGTCGCTTCAGGAGGTGGCTCCCATACAATAATACCAGTTGATTTGCCGGACCCAAAACCATGGAATTCCATCCACTAACAGGATAGGGTACAACCCTACTAACAGAAATCTCAAAGGAGATAGCTCAGTATGCAAATGAATGCAGCATAAATAAATGACATATAAACCATGCAGTTACATAATACATGCATACTCAGTCAGGATATCTCGAACAGTACTTTCGTACCTCAAATACTAGGCAAGTGCTATCAGCCCTAGGTCCACGCCTATAATCCGCGCTACACTGCCAAATGATACTACTATCATTATAGTGCTCTAAAAGCCTTAACTAAGCTAAAGCATAATCCTAAATAATTATAGGAAGCAAAAGCTATACCTTCGTCCGTCGTTAGCCCTTTGATGTCGAGGCCTCCAGAACTTGGGCACAACTCTGCTACAACTATCGAACTCCTCGATGACTCCCGGCTCAGGCCTAGGAAGGCTAAAACAACTCGAATACGACTATAGTAGGGAGAAAATCCGGAATTGGCAAATGAAAATGAATTCTCGGCCTTCGATTTATAGACAACGATCGGAACGTCCGAACCTCGATCGGAACGTCCGAACCTCGATCGGAACGTCCGATCCTGCCATCGGAGATTCCGAAGATCCTGATCTGCCACGTGTCAAAATATCACTTGTTGACTTCAGATAGGGGTGATCGGAGCTTCCGATCCTGATCGTAGCTTCCGATTCCAACCACACGTCACGCCTAAAGTAATATGATCGGAGCTTCCGATCCTGCATCGGAGCTTCCGATCCTGTTCGGAGCTTCCGAACTCACCTTCGGAGCTTCCGAACTATTCCCTAGTAATTATGATTAATTCCTTAATTACTGATTTTGGCTAAGGGCTACTACATTCTCCCCCACTTAAGATATTTCGTCCTCGAAATCAAATCTTAAGTACTGAATGTAATACAGAAATCAGAAACATTCTTTATTCAAATCAAACGTTTACAGAGTTTGCAAGTGAATAAAACTTAAGAATGAAATCAAAACAACTCAGTATGGTCTTCACGCATCCTGTCCTCAAGCTCCCAAGTAGCTTCCTCAGTGCCTTGGCGCTGCCACTGAACTAAAACCAAAGGAATGACTTTGTTCACAAAACCTTATCCTTATAATCCAGGATACGAATAGGTTTCTCAACATAAGTCATATCCTTGCTCACCTGAACCTCAGACCACTGCAGAATATGAGACTCATCCGCCACATACCGTCGCAACAGAGATACGTGGAACACGTCGTGAATACTGGAAAGATGCGGTGGCAAAGCTAGTCGATAAGCCAAATCTCCAATGCTCTCCAAGATCTCAAACGGATCGATAAACCTAGGAGACAACTTGCCCTTAAGGCCAAATCTGATAATCTTGCGGAAAGGTGACACTCTCAGAAACACTTTCTCGCCGACATCGAACTGCAAAGGCCTACGCTTAGTGTTTGCATAGCTGGCCTGACGATCCTGTGCAGTCTTAATCCATTTCTTGATTTGATCAACAATGTCTATCGCCTGTTGGATAAATTTCGGTCCCTCAGCCTGTCTCTCCCCCACTTTTTCCCAGAAGAGTGGAGTACGACAACGTCGCCCGTACGATGCCTCAAAAGGTGCCATCCCAATACTAGTATGGTAGCTGTTGTTGTACGCGAACTCGATCAATGGCAAATGATCCTGCTAGGCTGAACCAAAATCCATGATGCACGCTCTAAGCATATCCTCCAAAGTACGGATAGTGCGCTCTGACTGACCGTCAGTCTCCGGATGATAGGCAGTACTCAAACTGAGAGTAGTACCCATCTCACGCTGAACACTCCCCCAGAATCTAGAAGTAAACCTGGGGTCTCGATCGCTGACAATGCTCACAGGCACTCCATGAAGTCGAACGATCTCCTGAATGTACATCCGTGCCATGCGATCCATAGAGTACTCTCGGTTATAGGCAATGAAATGCGCTGACTTGGCGAGTCGGTCCACCACAACCCAGATAGCTTCACGGTTCCTCGGAGATACCGGCAAATGGGTCACAAAGTCCATTGTGATAAACTCCCATTTTCATTCAGGAATAGGCAGAAACGAGTGCGTAGATCCTTGTACATCTTGTTGCTCCCACGATGAATACTCAACTTAGTACGGTGCGCCTGAGACAAAATATCCTCTCGCAACTCTTCATCCTGCGGAATCACAAGCCTACCAGACAAACACAGAAAACCATCTGACTGATAATGAAATCCAGACGAGCTACCCTCGTTAGCTAGACGAGCTAAACGCTGGGTCTTTGAATCAGACATCTGAGCATCTCGAATCCGCGAATAAAAAGCTGGCTCAGATAATATCGCAAACATCTGGATACTCTGCATACCTTTCTTATGCTTGAAGGTATATCCCGAAGTACAACAACCACTGATTGCACTAGACATCGAACAGGTCTGAAGTGCGGATAGTCGCACCTTGCGACTCAAGGCATCAACGGTGAGATTAGCAGCTCCCGGATGGTACTTAATCTCGCAATCATAGTCCTTAAGCAAATTCATCCAACGTCTCTGCCTCATGTTCAACTCCGCTTGAGTGAAAAAATACTTGAGACTCTTATGGTCGGTGAAGATCTCAAATTTCTCGCCATACAGATAATGACGCCAGATCTTCAAAGTGAACACAATGGCTGCTAACTCCAAATCATGGACTGGATAGTTGTCCTCATGAAGCTTCAGCTGTCTAGAAGCGTATGCGATCACATGCCCATTCTGAGTCAGGACACAACCTAACCCCTGAAGAAAAGCATCCGTGTATACCACATACCCTCCAGATCCTGACGGTAATGCCAACACCGGCGCAGAAGTCAACCGCCGTCGAAGCTCACAGAAGTTCTCCTCACACTCGAAGGACCACTCGAAATCCACACCCTTGTGGGTAAGCTGCATCAAAGGTCGAGCTAGTTGAGAGAAGTTCAGAATGAAGCGACGATAATACCCTGCTAGACCCAGAAAACTACGGATCTCAGCAACTGTCGTCGGACGCGACAAATTAAGTACCGCTTCAATCTTGCTTGGATCAACAGAAATCCCCTCCCTAGATATGATATGGCCAAGAAAGACCACTCGATCCATCCAGAACTCACACTTGCTCAGCTTGGCGTACAACTGCTCATTCCGAAGAGTCTGCAGTACCAACCGCAAGTGAGAAACATGCTCTTCCGTATTACGCGAATACACCAAGATGTCGTCAATGAAAACCACGACAAACTTGTCCAAATACTCCCTGAAGACACGGTTCATCAGATCCATGAATATAGCCGGCGTATTAGTCAAACCAAATGGCATCACTAGGAACTCGTAATGCCCATAGCGAGTACGGAATGCAGTCTTGGCTACGTCCTGATCATGGACTCTTAACTGATGATACCCCGATCTCAAGTCAATCTTGGAGTAAACTGAAGTTCCTTGCAGCTGATCAAACAAGTCATCAATACAAGGCAGCGGATACTTGTTCTTCACAGTGACTCGATTCAGCTGCCGATAGTCAATGCACAGCCGCATCGACCCATCCTTCTTCTTTACAAAAAGAACAGGAGCTCCCCAAGGAGATACACTAGGATGAATGTACCCCTTGTCCAAAATATCCTGTAGTTGATTCTTCAACTCACGCATCTCTGACGGAGCCAGACAATACGGTGTTCGAGAAATAGGCGAAGTACCCGGCATCAACTCTATGCCAAACTCGACTTCTCTAGCAGGAGAAAAACCCGGAATCTCATCAGGAAATACATCTGGGAATTCATCCACAACAGGAATTCTCTCTATCCCAATACTCTCAGCGGACAAATAAACTGCATAGATAAGGTAGCCTTCCCCGCCAGACTCTAGAGCTCGACAGGCTCTCAAAGTTGATACCAAAGGCATCGGGGGTCGCGCTCCCTCTCCATAGAAAAACCAGCTCTCACTCCCCTCCGGATGAAAGAGTACTAACCTCTGATAGCAGTCCACTGAAGCTCGATAGGTAGTCAACATATCTATTCCCAGAATGCAATCAAAGTCGTCCATCGCCAGGACCATAAGATACGCAATCAAAATGTTACCCTCGAACTCTAAAGGGCAACTCATCACTAGACGCTTAGCCAAAGAAGATTGGCCCGTCGGAGTAGAAACAGACATCACTACGTCTAGTGCAATGCATGGTAACTTATGCCTCTTAACAAAACGTGCAGAAATGAAGGAATGAGATGCACCAGTGTCAATAAGTACAAGATCAGGTATACCATAAAGCAGAAAAGTACCTGCGATGACTTTCTCATTCTCCTCCACTTCCTGATCATGTCTCAGGGCAAACACTTGGCCAGAAACTCGTGGCCTCAAATGAGAACTCCCAGCAGGTTGTCCCTGCGACCTCTGCTGTACGGTGGCCTGAGAACCAGATCCTGAACCAGAACCAGAACCATCTCCCCCAGATAGTGGGCAATCCCTCCGGATATGACCAGTCTCTCCACAGTTGAAACAAGCTCCAGAAGCTCTACGGCACTTGTCGGATGGATGGTTCTTTCCACAGTGATCACACTTGTCCTTCTTACCGAAATGGACAACACCTCCAGAACCAGAGGAAGAAGTAGATCCAGACTTCTTGAAAGATTGGGCACGGGGACCCAAAGAACTAGCAGGCCTCGACTGAGGGAAAGACCTATTCCGCCGAATGCTGTCCTTCGCCTGGTGACAACGGCTCACCAAACCCTCGTAGGGCATGTCGTCGCCAATCGCCACACGGTCATGGATCTCAGGGTTAAGGCCCTGAAGGAACAGATTATACTTCATCTCAGAGATATCAGCAATCTCGGGGCAATAGGATAGCAGATCAAAGAAATTCTGCTGGTACTCATCAATAGACATGGCTCCCTGTCGCAGACTCAGTAGCTTGCCTGCCTTCAACTGACGGAGTGCAGGAGGAAAATACCGCTTTTGGAAAGCTGTGCGGAACTCGGCCCAGGTGGCCACTCCTCTTGCCGCAATAAAGGGTTCAGAAGTAAACCTCCACCACCTACGGGCTCGCCCATCCAGAAGATAGCCAAGGGTCTCCATCTTCTGCTCCTCGGTGCAGTGGAAAGTCTGAAAAGTCGTCTCCATGCGTTCTAACCAATTCTCCGCATCCTCCGGAGACTCACCTCCAACTAATAGCTTAGGACCCATAGCTAAGAATCGACGCACAGTGAAACGCTCGTCGTCATGATGACGATGACGCCGTTCTTGACGACGCTCTCGGTCGACATCGCCCCAACGACCGCCTATACTGCCATGAGAACTTTGGTCATCACGATCTGCCATCTACAAAATTAATCTAACGGTTATCTTATGTAGAAACTAAATCCCAAGAATACTTTTGCATGCTTTGATACCATAAATGTAGTGACCCTTACCCGGATCACCTATTAAACAGAACATAGGAATGCAATTAACTTAATAAAAAAGATATCAGAATAAACTTGCGGAAACCATAAATAAAATACAATCCCAAGGAAAGGAATCTGTAATTTATCCAAATATTATACAACCAAATCGAATAGCTGTATCAACCCAAAACAACAGTAATAAAACCTAGACGAAGCTCCAGCTGGCCAACCACTGACTAGCCCCTCCTGGACCCACCCTCCTCATCCAATCGCAAACCTGCCCCAATAGAATAGGATGTCCAGAAACACAGAGTACGAGACGTGAGCATAAAACGCTCAGTACGAGAGTATGAGTATACATGCATGCAAAGTGAACTCCTAGAACTCGAGGTCAAGGATCAGATACAAAGACAGATCGGGCTCTGGTATGTAGCACGTTGTGCCGTCTATTCAGGAGGTGGCTCCCATACCATAATACCAGTGGATTTGCCGGACCCAAAACCATGAAAGTCCATCCACTAACAGGATAGGGTAAAACCCTACTAACAGACATCTCGAAGGAGATAGCTCAGTATGCAAATGAATACAGCATAAATCAATGACATATAAACCATGCAGTCACATAATACATGCATACTCAGTCAGGATATCTCGAACAGTACTTTCGTACCTCAAATACTAGGCAAGTGCTATCAGCCCTATGTCCACGCCTATAATCCGCTCTACACTGCCAAATGATACTACTATCATTATAGCGCTCTAAAAGCCTTAACTAAGCTAAAGCATACTCCTAAATAATTATAGGAAGCAAAAGCTATACCTTCGTCCGTCGTTAGCCCTTTGATGTCGATGCCCCAAGAACTTGGGCAGAACTCCGCTACGACTATCAAACGCCTCGATGACTCCCGGGTCAAGCCTAGGAAGGCTAAAACAACTCGAATACGACTAGAGTAGAGAGAAAATCCGGAATTGGCAAATGAAAATGAATTCTCGGCCTTCTATTTATAGAAAACGATCGGAACGTCCGAACCTCGATCGAAACGTCCGAACCTCAATCGGAACGTCCGATCCTACCATCGGAGCTTCCAAAGATCCTGATCTGCCATGTGTCAAAATATCACTTGTTGACTTCGGATAGGGGTGATCGGAGCTTCCGATCCTGATCGGAGCTTCCAATTCCAACCACACGTCATGCCTGACGTAATATGATCGGAGCTTCCGATCCTGTTCGGAGCTTCCGAACTATTCCCTAGTAATTATGATTAATTCCTTAATTAGTGATTTTGGCTACGGGCTACTACATTGTTGAGAAAAAAGAGTGAACTTGAAGAGAAACCGATGTATAAACCACCACTTCAATATCCGTAGAGATTCAGCAAGAAGGTGTTGGATGAGCAGTTCTCCAAATTTTTTGAGATCTTCAAGAAACTTCACATCAATATTCCGTTCGCTGATGCTTTGCTGTAAATGCCAAACTATGCCAAATTCTTGAAGGAAGTGATGTTGAGGAAGAGGAAGTTGGAGTTCGAGACTGTGAACTTGACTGAAGAATGCTGTGATATCCTGCAAAAGAAGCTACCACAGAAATTGAAAGATCCCGGGAGTTTTATGATTCCTTGCATTATTGGTTCTTCTAATTTTAATAAATCGTTTTGTGATTTAGGAGCTAACATTAACTTAATGTCTTTGTCTGTTTTTAGGAGTTTAGGACTTGGAGAGGTGGAGCCCACGACAATTTCTTGCAGCTAGCTGATAGATCTATCAAATATACGCGTGGAATCATTGAGAATGTTCAGCTAAAAGTAGATAAGTTTATTTTTTCCTACGGATTTTGTTGTGTTAGATATGGAGGAGTACGGAAATATGCCACTAATTTTGGGGAGACCGTTCTTGGCTACTATTAAAGCCATGATTGATGTAAAGAAAGGAGAGTTGTCTATGTGAGTTAATGGTGAGAAAGTGATCTTTAATGTGTTCAAGAAGGTTGGAAATCCTTCCACAGAAAAAGTGTTCGTGATTGAACAATCAAAGAAGATGGAATGCTATTGCAAAGCTGTTAGTGCTGTAGATTTGTTGAGGGATAAGGATCCGCCGGTGGCCAAGAAAAAAGAAGAATAAAAAGATCAAGAGGATTGTTGAGTATGTTTGGAGGGTGAAGGGAAATGGAAAGACCTCCAACAAATCCGAAACGGGTTATATTACGAATATAGTCGGGCTATGAACTATAAACTAAGCGCTTCTTGGGAGGCAACCTAAGCTATTTTTGTTTTTTGGTTTATTTATATCTTTTTTATTTAGTTTTCATTTTTATTTTATCTTTTGTGCATGTTGAAACTAGAAATCAATAATCATTTTGAGTTGTGCAGGTAAAAAAAAGGTGGAGCGGTGAGAGTTTAAGATACCCTTGAAGAAAAGAATTGAATGATTAAGAAGGTGTCGAGTACTGATACTCGGTGCCCAAGGTACGTGTCCTTGTTTTAATTTAATCTTTTACATTGAGGACAATGAACAATTTAAGTTTGGGGGGGTGTTTTAAAATTTTGAAAATTTTTAAAATTTTTGATGAGTTGGTTTGAGTTAAAGGCATGATGTTGTTATTGTGTTGGCCTATGATGAAAATAATTTTTTGTGCTAAAATGTAACTGTTTGCTATATTTAATCTTGAGTTCTCACCCATATGCACTATGCATTAATTGTCTAGATCCTAGTAATTAGAGAAACTTTGTGATTTTGTGGGTGAATTGGATGGATGATTTAATTTTTAACTTTGGTGATTTATACTTGAAACCGAGGTAGACTTCTACAAGCTTATAAATGATTTAGACAGATTTTTTATTGAATGATGAAAAGTTGCCAAAGCAACATAGAAATTTTTTGTTAAAAACAACTCCATCCGGGCATGGAAAGGGATTGAAATCCTAATCACCAATCCATGGCTAAGTTTACGGATAAAATGGGGTTGATCCTCCATCCAGGCTATAGACGAGTGGATTGAAATCTGAATCCTATCTTTAGTTATAGCTAAGTCTGCGGGTAATTATTGGGGCTAAATAAAACAAAACCGGGTGCAAAATTTGGTGATTTTATGAAGAAAAAAAAAACATTGATATGTCTTGAAAGTCCTTTTGATCTTAGCGAGTAGAAGTTGTGTTAGAGTAGGTTCCCGTCGAGCCAATTGTGTTGGCCGATGGTCCTTGAGAGAAATCTTGTATGACAATTTTTATTTTAATAATATTTTAAATTATTTAATTCGGCACATCTTTATCTTTATACCCATGCTAGCTGCATAGATAAAGCCCTTGAATATACAAATAGTAGAAAGAATATGAGATGGTCATGTGATGACTATCATGAAACTCATATTTGGAATATTGTATATTCTAAAATGTTCCTAGTCGATTCAGCCGCCATAAAGATGGATAAAGCCGCTCGAGCTTGATACTAGTATTTGCGATGTGCGTACCATGTTTCATTGGTAGGGGACATGGAGATGTCCAAGCATGCAAATAGGTGCTCCTTGTAGAGTGCACTGAACAACCCTCCCTAAGGGACTTTCCAAGTGGTTCTCACATATCGAGTGGAGAAGTCCTAGTTTATGGTTGTACACCACTAGTCCTTATGACCCGAGACAACATGAAGACTCTATATGCCAGTGCTTCACTTTGACTTGTTTACCGACTCATCTGGGGTCATCAGGTGGTAATGTTGGGTGTTGTGATGAAACATATAGGAGTCAATGCATTGTAGTCGGGGATTCACCGCTTACCTACGGGTATGGATATCCTATGTGATCTCATGCATGCGTAGCTTGAAATCTCTGATCAGAGTAGGTGGTAATTAAGAAATGGTTTTCTTGAATTACACCTTCGATGCAACTACGGCATGACACATAGTTATCGATTCAATGACAACTCTCGATAAACCAATGGTTGTCGAATCGGTTGGGATATATGAGTTGAAGGGACCGTACTGTATGCTAACCATAATTGATTGGTTCTTGCAGGCACTATCATTTGATACCTAGGGAGTCATATAAGCGATGCTGCTAGTCGTTTCACATGACTGGTTGGGTACTATCAGACTTGAGTTTTCTGACGTTCTTATTGTCAAGGAGTTGATCAATAAGAATGGAGCTATATAGGGTATGCTCATATAAGGGACTTGTTGATCCCGAATCACATGAAGATGTGAACCCACTGCTAGTTGTATCAATAAACCATTGAGGGTCACACAAGTACTAGCTTTCTAGATCCCGTTGAGATTAAAATAAGTTCAATGTGTTGAACAACTTATAAAGGAGTTTATAAGTAAAATAAATTAGAAGTTTGACTTCTAAATTGGAGAATGAATGGAATAAGTAACTTTTAATTTGTGAATGTCTTCCAAGATTAAAAGTTGACTTAAAATAATTATTTTATGAAAATGTTGATTTTCTAAACTATTATTTTGAACTTAATTAATTAATTCAAGCGTTGAATTAATTTTACACTAGTAGATTTTGTAATGTACAAATAATTAAATTAATTCAAGTGTTGAATTAATTAAATACTATTGAGTCAAGTAGAGCTCAAATTAATATAGTGTTGAATAATTATATACTAGTGGACTTGAATGAGTTCAAGTTAGATATAATTAATTATTTAAACTTAATTGGGATTAAGTTTAATGTTTAATTAAATTAAATAAGTTCAAATACATGTATATATATTATATATATATATTTTCGAAATATATATATATATATATTCATGTTATATATATGTTTGTGATGGAATTTGAAGGGTTGGAAGATTGGATGCAATTTTTGTGAGACCCCGTTTCTAATCTTCTATTCTCGAATAATTACCCAAAATCGAACACGAAGAGCCGCGTAAAATCGAATCAAAATTTTTTTATTTTTTTATTTTTTTTTTAAAAGAGAGCCTGGCGCCCGCGCGAGGTCATCACCTCGAGCGCGCAGGCTACGCGAGCAGAGGCTAGCGGAAATGCTCGCGCGCGCGCGGACAAAAACTCCCGAGCCTCTCCAGGCTCCTCGCGCGCGCGCGAGGTGATGCCTCGCCCGCGCGCAAGCAAAATGGACAGAGAGGAGGGAGAGCCTGGGAAATCAACAAAAGCAATTCTAAATATTCCAAGACTCAAATAAAATACAAATCCATATTTAGAACATACAACGGGTTCTAAGCTCTGCCCAACAATTACAACCAAAAGTCGAGTTCTATAATAGAGTTCAAAAGACTCAACAAAACTGATACAAGTTCAACGAACTCGACCCTACGACGCGGAGTCTCACTTCTATCAATCTCACCCCGAGCTAACCAAGACGACTCGGTCCAGCTCCTGATCCTCCTGTTGCCAAGTACACATACAAACAAAGACAACAGCCGGATAAACCGGTTAGAAATATAATTTCTAAGTAAAAGGGACAAATAAAGAAATTTCAAATAATATAACAATTCATGCTATATAAAACAACGAGTCAATTAATTCAAAAGGGCATATCAACTATCAACTCGAAATGCATTAAAATGCAATGCATGACTTCAAAACTCGGGATTATCTAATCGGATAATCGAATATCAATCGGTACTCAGTTGGGATCCCAGGGTCAAGGTTTCACGAACAACTCACCGACACAACAATTCGGGGTGGATGTCGCTCAACTCAGACCCCTAGACTTCAGAGCAACTATAAGAAGCATTCTAGCAATTGGAAAAACTCAAAATCCAAAGCCACTTCAATATAGCTCCCTAAATCGTTTAAATTCAAAACGAATCGAATCTTCGGCTCAAGATGTATGCAAATGAAACTAAACTCATTCCATTTAAAATCAAATAATTCGAAAAGCATACGAGTATTCTTTCGGGCACTCGAATTAATTCAAATTCGAGTTAATCGTCCCGTTCATTCAATCGTCGTCTTTTTACCTTTCAAGTTTGTCGAGGATTCAATCTGAAAATAACAACGAACTCAAATAAATAATCAATCGAATCAAAACAATCGAAGCAAAGAAACTCAATCAATATCGAATCAAAACCAGTCGAGCCATCTCAAGAAGTTCAATACTATACCGTTCTTCAATTCTGAATCGATTCAACTCCCAAGTTCGATCCAAATCCAAAACTTCAATCCAAATCTGAAAATGAAGATTATACAGATTCGATGTCAATTCATCAACTCAAACAATTTCGAAAATCAAACCGAAACAAACAACTGATAATCCAAAACTCGATTTCGACGGCATAACGGCTATAAACGGTCAAACCAAAAATCCTCAACATCATCAAACCGTTCCAAACAACTCATATCATCTTCCAATCCATCAAAACACAACAAAATCCAACAAAATCCAAAGACCCATTTTCGAAATTAGGCTCCTAAAATCATAAAAAATCCAAACTTTGTTCTTTTTTCGAACCGACTTCGAATACATGATCTATGCTAGCTCAAGCACAACATACCCGAAAATTATCAAATTCTGACAACCCAACAAAATTCAAAGTTCGTGGATCGTAACAAAACTTACGTCAGAATGAAGCCCTCGTTGCGGTGATCGTGAATCTCAACTCGAATCTGAAATCTAACGGTCGGATCGAGCGAATCGGACGGAAGAAAAGATTGAAGAAGTCGCCTCTCATGGCTTCCGCTTCAGCATGTACAAAAATGGAGAGGGAGGAGAGGGAGAAGGAGATGAAGTGATGGTGAAGTGATGGGGAGGACCACTTGCAAGGATAATAATAATAATAAGTCCCATCTTGCATTTCGGTCCCTGAAAATCCCAATTAAATCAATTCAATCTCGGCTCAATCAATCTCCCTTAATTCAAAAATAAATAATAATCAACTCTGCTAATCTTGAAATAATTAATTTCAGGGCCTTACAATTCTCCCCCTCTAAGAATCAATTTCGTCCTCGAAATTAAAGCGTCCTCGAAATTAAAGAAGTTCCATCTCAGAAAACAAGATAAAGTTCGATGACTGCTATAATAATTCTTCTCTCAAAACTCTGAAATCGCGGTTCTAATTAAACTCCGCTTCCTGCACCGTTTCTTTAAATCTGTATCGTCTTAACTGCACAAACTCATCTGAAACGGTTCCGCTAAGAAGCTGCAACTATAATTGGTCAACTCTGAATCGGTTGTCTCAAACAAAACTGGTGACACATCAATTCTAGTCTCAACCTCAAAGAAATTTGCGAAGTTGGAAACAAAAGACGTGAAGCATGTCGCGAAAACCCGAAGGACACGAAAGATTAAAGTAGTGGAAAACAAGGAGAACTGCAAGAGTACAAGTCGGTAGGCGAGATCGTCTATCTCCTTTAGAATCTCAAAAGAACTCGAGAGTTCATCGAGAGAGTTCTCTCTCTTAGCAATATGCCACAGCCTCCAAAAGGAGGAATCTTCTGAATTATTTGGCCTCCCTGCACATAAGTACATAGATCTGCGCCGGAATTCGAATACTTCGTTCATCCTTCCTCTCAAGTTGTCTTTATCCCAGACAGGAATTCTCCATCCGTCTATCGAACCTTGAATCAAAACTGATCCCAAGTCAGGGAACTCAGAAAATCATCCCAATTAAATTGGGATTCTCATTTCTTCTCGTACAACTCGTCTACAAAAGATGATACCTCGTCTGATAGCTGTTGTACGGAAACCTCGCAAAAGATGGAAAATCCATCCAGCTAGTGCCAAAATCAAGCACTGCAGCTCAGCATATCCTCTAAAAGTCTATATCGCTTTTTCTTGGCTGTCCGTCGTTCTAAGGACAATAAACTGAACCCGATAATAATCCAATAACAAAGTCTCTTAAAGACTGAGTTCAAGGTGAGAGTTAGCTCAAAATCTCATTCTGAGAGGAAAGACTTTAACAAGTCAACTATCTGAAAATTCTCCTGACAACAATCTCATTCACATTGTCATGTCTGAAATTCATTCGGTACGAAACAGAAGCCGACTACAGTCATATCTCGATTATAATCAGATAGCATCTCCAAATCAAATAGTTCTATACCTCCGTGACCACATGTCGAACGCTCCCAATTCCATTCTGCACGGATAAAACGGCGACAGAGTAAAACAATCTGAAACTCTTTCTGACCAACTTGTCAACATTGGGTCGAGTCTAGAGTTCATTCCATACGGAAAAACAGTAGCTGATTCTGTAATCGGTCTAATAGTTCAGCTGACTACTAATTTCCCGACTGAACAATAGCTTCGGAAAGGTAATCATCGAAAAATAATCTTCTTTAAAATCTAACAATAGCTGTACCACAGACAGTTGGTTCTTTAATCCTCTGAACATCTTTCGGTTGTCTGAGAGAATAATGCATAAGTGCAAAGTGAAAATATCAAGGTACTCTGTCTCAATCAAAATCTCTGACACGACAAAACAATTACTCAAAATTGAGGTATTGTCACTATCCTGAAACTCAGCTTGTGTCCAGTACTGACTCTTCTTCATTAAATTCTCCAATTCGAATCTGTTTTCTGCGCTATCCCCATCTTCTAAATCAATTCTGGCTCAGTTCGGATAAAATAATTCTGGTAGACTTCATATCTGTTCCAGACTCTAAATCAAAAGTGAAACACTCATCGGTCGGCGAAGTCAAGGATAGTAGATAAAATAAGAACAGATCCATCGGCTCAAAGAGAATAATGGTAGTAGATAAAATAATAATAGATCATTATGTTCAAACCTCCGTTGCTGCATTGAATTATTCCGGATCATACTGCAATTCATCATCAGATTCTGCATCATAATCAATCTGTTCCTCGATCTCAAAATCAGTTCGGTTGCGACACTCATACTCTGATTTCTCAGTTCAGAAAAGACCTCGAAAATTCCACTGGAGATAATGATGCCCGATCTAACAAGCAATAAGATCACTGTCAATTCAATATCACAAATCGGATGTTGAGTCTCGAACTGCTCCATCTGCTACCATGACTGAGTTAACACATATTTCTTCTGAATAAGAATACCTCCAGAATCTGGATAAGAGAAAGTAATGCACTGAAGATCATCAGTACAAAGGAAATAAGAAATACTGGAGCTCGGCTCGATCTCTTCTTCATGTCAAACAACCGATCTCATAAGATTCGTTTTAGGTATAAGAGCATTCTCTGGAGTTAGATGAGAAATCGGCTCCACGATGATAAAAATCTCTCGAAAATCTGCTATTGAACTCAAAATCTTCAATTCTCAGATACAAATGCCGGTTTGGCTTCAATCAAAATAGCTTCGGTCTTGCAATGATCACAGAAATTCCAGCTCTAGAATTAATATGATCGAGGAAAAGACATGTCGATACAATCAAAATTCAGACTTCTATAGCGAAGCATGCAATGTCTCGACACTCAATTCTGTAAGAACATTCTCCAATACTCTGTATGATCAGTACTATTCTTCGAACAGAACCGAAAAGATCGATAAGAATTTCTAATTTCATCCAAATACCTCTGATAGATTCAATTCAAAAGATCTACAACACTGTAGACGAATTTCACTCCAAACAGTACGACTATACTCCAAAGCAGTCATACCTCGATCCAAGTCCAGTCTTCAATACTTCTTTCTATCAAACTCTCAGCTGATGATGTCTGATCTCAAGTCATTGCTGAATCTAACCTCATGACTCAGAGGCAATCCAAAAATCACATCTGGATGATAACAGCAACTCTCTAACCACTGGTTTATCAACCACTTCAGGCTAGATTCTAGGAAATCGGCTGTGAACAAGAGAATTCCTCCGCGAAATTCTGAAATCAGAGGTCATTCGGCAGATCAACTAACAAGGGATCCTGGAATCGAGAATCCTTACCGGAGGATTTCTGTTCGCCTATTGACTCGGATCTGAATCTGTCAACTTCCTGAAACAATCCACAGTAATCCTGTATTGGATAAAGCAGCCAACGGAAAATCAACTCAAAATCTGATAACTGAAGTACGATAATGCTCAGTTACAATCAAATCAAAATCTTAATCAAATCAGAATCTGAAGTACAATACTGTTCGGTTCCAACTTATCCCATCAATTCAAAGAATTGCGACTACGGATAATCAAAATTCAACAAACGAGGTGCATCGATAAGTATCAATAAGAAGGAAGATAAGGTGCATAATCGATCATATCAGAATAAGACTAGAAACCATACTCCATTTCTTCCTGCGGTCGTCATCGGTGAAATCTAAATCTGATCCTCGATAAGAGTACAACTAGAATCTGTTGCCTCGAAGATTGATTCGTCATATGGTTAAGTTCTCATAGATTCTGTTAATGCGGCCGAAAGGAGCAACTGAAACAGCTAGTATCCTTGTCGGAGTTAAAGACACAAGGAAATTCTCTTCGGAGATCTTTCGATAATATCATGATGACGAACTCTGGCAGAGTGTCCAGGCTGATGACAGACCTGACAGCGTCTTCTGATCTCAACGCACTGCTCACTGATTACATAAATTGCTTTCTCTTCGATCAAAGGTGATCTCTAAGTCCCTCTAACTCTGATCAAACGATGAAAAGGAAACTGTCGAAGAAATTCGGATGAAAGCGGATTCCAAAAAGTGATTGAACCTTGATTCCCTAATGCTCTCTTCTCCAATTTCTACCAACTTGTATCAATTCTCTAAGTCGGTACCACACCAACCGAATTCTCCGGTCATCTGTGTAGTTCAGAGAATCACCCAACTCATCGATCTCTTCTATTCAACTTCTACATCAGACAGCATTCTCGTTACTCTTCAAAATTGGTAATCTAAACGACTAAAACCTCCTCGGTAGTACTCCCATCGGTGTCAGTGTGACATCTATCAGTGCAATAGTGGTACGATCTAGATCATTCGAAGGAGTTACTGCTGGTTGTCGTCTGCTAAAGTTCTTCAGGAGACAATTCTAATAATTAGTAAGAAATGGACACAAAATATCCATCTCAAAATTCGGTGTTCCACATCTCTGTTCGATAGGTTCGTTCAACTACAAATCACTGAATTTCGGTTCTCAATCGAATTCTAATTCTCATCGCAAACAATATCTGATCTACTAGCTCAAGCAGATGGTGGAACTCGGATCCGAAATTAAAATACTGTTCATATTTCAAGTAATTCATGCTTTAAATTTTAAATCACATAATCATGTAATTTCAAGTAATTTACAAATAATAAAGCATTCTTTCAATCAAATCAAGTAATCGTGATTCGAAAATTAAATCACAACTCATGTAATTCAATTAATTCAAGAATCAATAAATTATGCTCGCAAGTATTTAAATAATCATTTAAATAAATCAATCACATGCGAGAATTCAATTCATGCAGACTCGATCTACCCCGCTCACTCTAGTTCAATTCCAAAAATCTTATCTCTCTGATACCACTTAATGTGAGACCCCGTTTCTAATCTTCTATTCTCGAATAATTACAAAAAATCGAACACGAAGAGCCGCGTAAAATCGAATCAAATTTTTTTTATTTTTTTATTTTTTTTTTAAAAGAGAGCCTCGCGCCCGCGCGAGGTCATCACCTCACTCGCGCGCAGGCTACGCGAGCAGAGGCTAGCGGAAATGCTCGCGCCCGCGCGAGAGGAAATCTCGCGCGCGCGGACAAAAACTCCCGAGCCTCTCCAGGCTCCTCGCGCGCGCGCGAGGTGATGCCTCACCCGCGCGCAGGCAAAATGGACAGAGAGGGAGGGAGAGCCTGGGAAATCAACAAAAGCAATTCTAAATATTCCAAGAATCAAATACAATACAAATCCATATTTAGAACATACAACGGGTTCTAAGCTCTGCCCAACAATTACAACCAAAAGTCGAGTTCTAGAATAGAGTTCAAAAGACTCAACAAAATTGATACAAGTTCAACGAACTCGACCCTACGACGCGGAGTCTCACTTCTATCAATCTCACCCCGAGCTAACCAAGACGACTCGGTCCAGCTCCTGATCCTCCTGTTGCCAAGTATACATACAAACAAAGACAACAGCCGGATAAACCGGTTAGAAATATAATTTCTAAGTAAAAGGGACAAATAAAGCAATTTCAAATAATATAACAATTCATGCTATATAAAACAACGAGTCAATTAATTCAAAAGGGCATATCAGCTATCAACTCGAAATGCATTAAAATGCAATGCATGACTTCAAAACTCGGGATTATCTAATCGGATAATCGAGTATCAATCGGTACTCGGTTGGGATCCCAGGGTCAAGGTTTCACGAACAACTCACCGACACACCCATTCGGGGTGGATGTCGCTCAACTAAGACCCCTAGACTTCAGATCAACTATAAGAAGCATTCTAGCAATTGGAAAAACTCGAAATCCAAAGCCACTTCAATATAGCTCCCTAAATCGTCTAAATTCAAAACGAATCGAATCTTCGGCTCAAGATGTATGCAAATGAAACTAAACTCATTCCATTTAAAATCAAATAATTCGAAAAGCATACGAGTATGTGATTTCTTTCGGGCACTCGAATTAATTCAAATTCGAGTTAATCGTCTCGTTCATTCAATCGTCGTCTTTTTACCTTTCAAGTTCGTCGAGGATTCAATCTGAAAATAACAATGAACTCAAATAAATAATCAATCGAATCAAAACAATCGAAGCAAAGAAACTCAATCAATATCGAATCAAAACCAGTCGAGCCATCTCAAGAAGTTCAATACTATACCGTTCTTCAATTCTGAATCGATTTAACTCCCAAGTTCGATCCAAATCCAAAACTTCAATCCAAATCTAAAAATGAAGATTATACAGATTCGATGTCAATTCATCAACTCAAACAATTCCGGAAATCAAACCGAAACAAACAACTGATAATCCAAAACTCGATTTCGACGGCATAATGGCTATAAACGGTCAAACCAAAAATCCTCAACATCATCAAACCATTCCAAACAACTCATATCATCTTCCAATCCATCAAAACACAACAAAATCCAAAGACCCATTTTTGAAATTAGGCTCCTAAAATCATAAAAAATCCAAACTTTGTTCTTTTTCCGAACCGACTTCGAATACACGATCTATGCTAGCTCAAGCACAACATACCCGAATATTATCAAATTCTGACAACCCAACAAAATTCAAAGTTCGTGGATCGTAACAAAACTTACGTCAGAATGAAGCCCTCATTGCGGTGATCGTGAATCTCAACTCGAATCTGAAATCTAACGGTCGGATCGAGCGAATCGGACGGAAGAAAAGATTGAAGAAGTCGCCTCTCATGGCTTCCGCTTCAGCACGTACGAAAATGGAGAGGGAGGAGTGGGAGAAGGAGATGAAGTGATGGTGAAGTGATGGGGAGGACCACTTGCAAGGATAATAATAATAATAAGTCCCATCTTGCATTTCGGTCCCTGAAAATCCCAATTAAATCAATTCAATCTCGGCTCAATCAATCTCCCTTAATTCCAAAATAAATAATAATCAACTCTACTAATCTTGAAATAATTAATTTCAGGGCCTTGCAATTTTCCATGCAAGTCTTGCACTTTTCTATGCATGGTTTTAATTGTATCTATTTAATCCTTCTCCATTATTATATCATACACACATTCATATATTCCATTAAACAATTACAAGGAAGTGGCCGAATACCTCCAAAATGTTTTCTCCAAGTTTTCTTTCATTTTTGTGGAAGAAGAAAAGGAAATTTCAATGCAAAATTCTCTAAATATTCTAGTGCATATTTAGAGCGGATCTAGATCGTCTAGTCGTGGACCTAATTCAAAGGATTGAAGTGTTAAATCCATTTTGAGCAAGGTATGCTCTTGGAAGCTTGTAGATAGTGTCTACCATTTCAAGATCCTAGTTGTTTATCAACTTGGTTGGAGCCATAAATCAATCTTTGAGATTGATAGGTAAAATTCTAAACACCCTATGGTTGTTTGTGATTTTGAATGCTACACAAGTTCTCGGATCTCTTTTGTTAAAAATTTTAATATTTCCGCTGCGTTTCCGGGCACGAGTTAACCGATCCCCTTCAGTGGTATCAGAGTCTAGGTTACTCTTTTGTGTAGTATTTTTTGGATATTATACTGAGGTAAATTTCTAACCGCATGAGAAAATCAAGATCTATCAATTTTAGGGCTGTTTTTATAAAAAATTTCTTTTGATTTCGGACAGCCAATGGGCTGCCCGAATGGGTCCTAAGGGCAACCGTGGGCTGCCCCATATTTTAATAATAATAAAAAAAAAATTTGGCCGGAATCAGGAGACGGAGTTTCGATGACGACTATGACTACTTGAGTTTTTAAAAAAGTGTTTTGGAATATCATGTGTCATAGGCCCTAAATTTTTAAATATATCATAGTTGATTTTTATGAAAAATTTAAAATTTATAATATGTGATTTTTCTCATAAAATAAATAGTTAAAGTATGACTTTGATTATTTATAGTAAATTGTGATTTACAAGAAATCCAATTATAAATAAATTAATTTGAAAGTAAACAAAGGTGTTTGTTTATTTTGTTAATTTATTTTATAATTGTGGTGGTTAGTGATTGGACCAAGATATATAATATTTGATCAATTGATTATTGAGATAATTAATTGATTGTGTATGATATGTGATATTATGCATGAAGGATGATCAAAAGCCCAAGACCAATTTGCTAGGTGTATGCTAGGATATTTTGTGTTGAATGGTTGTAATAATTATCAAATTATAAAGTGGGCTTGGTTTATGGCCCGTTCCCACCCCATGAGATGTATCCCTATTTGTCATGGATATTTTAATGTAAAATATTTGATAGTGAAAGTTCAAGATTGGAAGATGGTGGGCCATGATGAATTATGAAGAACCAAGACATGTAAATATTGAAAGATTATGTAATTGTTGCATTTGCATCCCATGCATTACCTAGGATTGGACCTAGGCCCGTGTTTGGCTCACACGGGCCGAATAGTTTTGGGGCGATTGATCATCCTTGTTAATGAGTATGTACGTTATTATTTTATAATAACAAAATTGCATGAATCCGGCAAACATACGATCAAACATGGCGATTTTTAAAATTAATGATAAGACCTTTTCAAAAATTAAAAACCCTCATTTTGAATTGGATTCAAAATTTATATCAAGCCCAAAAAGGGGAATTATAAATTTGTTTATAATTTCCATGTCTTCCATCGACAATGAATGCATGACGAACGCTACCCGTATTCAATGCTCGGCTCATATTATTGGGGGGCTTGGTGTTGAAGAACGCGTCTTTCAGATCAAACAAGATTGATACCCGGTGCAGCGGAAGTTTAAAATATTTATTATATGGAACGATTCCATATTGGGTATCAAATCTTTACGATTAAATTGTGTGTGTAAAAATTTAAATAACAATTATAAAATTTTTACCTTTAATCTCGTATCGAGATTTTGGACACCAACAGATTTCTCTGCTCTTGTTGTATCTCCCTGGAACCGATGGATGAACTGTTCTTCAATCAGGTCCACGAATAGAGATTTAATCCCTCTGATAGATTGCACTAGAAAAACTATCAGAAGTTTTCTACGAAGAGATTAACGAATTTGATCCGTTAAACCAGACTGTAATTCAAAATCACAGGCTGGATTTTTCTCGAGTAGAGGGAGAGAGGGGGGGCGGCCACCTTTAAAAAAATAGACTAGGGTTTTTGAAAAATCCTTGTGACCTGTTGTGTGTAATTTCTGTACTGCAATAACTTATTTATAATGCAGGCCACTAACAGCTTAGGGCCCATTAGTCATAAGTTCAAGCCCGACAAGCAAAGCCCGCATGTTCAGAAATTAATATAAAATTCATCGTGAATCCGATTGATAAACTGATTTCACCAATGTGCACAGAAACCATTTCTGCACCTTTTAAAGTCAAGATAAATTTTTCTGAATCCGAATTCAGTGATTTCCAAAAATGGCCATCCCTATGTCATTTTAGGAAATCTTACTCCTCTACTCTTAAATAAGAAGTCCAACTTCTTCGTTCATTAAATTTAACTCTTTAAATTTAACTATCTCAACGGGGATTAAAAATCCATTACACTGTGTGACCCTCAATGGTTCAGGGATACAGCTAGTCGTGGGCTCACAACTCCTTGTGACTCGGAACAACAATTTCCGACTTGCCCATCGAATCATGGTATGAGCGCCTAGCAACAACGCCCCATTATTCCCTAGGTATCACTGATAGTGCCTACAAGAACCAGTAGATTTTGGTTAGCGTACAGTACGGTCCCTTCATCCATATATCCCGATCGAATCAACAACCATTGGTATATCGAGAGTCGCTCGAGATTCGATAACTATGCAATGCATCTTGAAGATCAAATAGTGACATCGCATGTGCTACTAAGAAACCATTTCTTAAATCACATCATGTACTCTGGCCAGAGATTCGTCACACTAATATCTCCTCAGATCGCATAGGATATCCACACTCGCAAGTATGTGGTGAATCCTTGACAACAAAGAATCGACTCCTACATGTGTTGTAACTGTACCCAATCCCGACACCTGATGACCCCAATAGAGTCGGTAAACGAGTCAAAGCACAGTACTAGCATATAGAGTCTCAATGATGTCTCAAGTAGTAAGGACTAATGGTGTACAACCAAAACCGCGGACTATATCCACTCGATAAGTGATAACCACTTGGAAAGTCCGGATAGGGTAGTTCGATCATTCATCATATGAATATCCATTTGCATGCTTCGAACATCTCTATGTTCCTTACCAATGAAACGTGGTACTCTGCATCGCAAATGCTAGTCTCAAACTCGAGCGATCCTTATCCTTATTATCGGACGGCTCAATCGACTAGGAACAGTTTAGAATATACAGTGACTATAAGATGTGTTTCATGATAGACATCTCCATGTTCTACCACATCTTACATACACTCTAGTATATTCAAGGTCTTTATCAAAAACAATAGTATATCATAATATAACAATATGAAGAAAGATAAAGTCATTGCCATTAATAAAAGTGTAAATTATATTAAACAAAAGATTGTTTATACAAAGAGTCATCAAAGCCCTTAGCCACAAGTTGGCTCACTGGGCACCCACTCTTTCAATCTCCCACTTGCCCTATAGCCAACTAGTCATACTACGTAGACCCATTGCTTCGCGATGTTTGTCAAATAATGGTCCTGGCAAGGGCTTAGTAAGTGGATCAGCGATATTGTCTGCAGAGGCCACTCTTTCGACAGTAATGTCTCCTCTTTCCACAATCTCCCGGATGATGTGGTATTTCCTCAGTACGTGTTTGGATCTTTGATGAGACCTTGGTTCCTTTTCCTGAGCAACGGCACCCATGTTGTCACAGTACACCGGGACTGGACCAACAACTTCAGGAATGACGCCCAACTCTTGGACGAAATTCCTCATCCAAACGGCCTCTTTAGCAGCAGCTGATGCTGCAATGTATTCAGCTTCAGTGGTGGAATCCGCTGTGGTGTCCTGCTTGGAACTCTTCCAAGAGACAGCACCGCCATTGAGCATGAACACAAATCCAGAGGTTGGCTTCGAGTCATCCACGTCACTTTGGAAGCTAGAGTCGGTATAGCCTTCCAATTTTAGTTCTCTTCCTCCATATACCATGAACATATTCTTAGTCCTTCGTAAGTACTTAAGAATGTCCTTCACGGCTTTCCAATGCATTTGACCGGGATTAGCTTGATATCTGCTCGTGACACTCAGAGCAAATGCTACATCCGGTCTGGTAGATATCATCCCATACATGATACTACCTATGGCTGACACATATGGTACATGTGTCATTTTCTCTATCTCTTCATCAGTCTTGGGACACATAGACTTGGATAGAGAAACTCCATGACACATGGGTAGATGTCCTCTCTTGGACCCATCCATTGAAAACCGTTTCAATATGGTGTCGATGTAGGTTGATTGAGTGAGTCCTATCATTCTCTTAGATCTATCTCTATAGATCTGTATCCCAAGAATATAGGATGCCTCACCCAAATCCTTCATCGAGAATCTACCTGATAACCATATCTTTGTTGACTGCAACATCCCTACATCATTCCCAATGAGTAGGATGTCATCAACATAAAGTACTAAAAATGTCACAGCATCCTTAACTACTTTCTTGTACACGCATGGTTCCTCCGGATTCTTGATGAAACCAAAATCTTTTATTGTTTCATCAAATTTTTGGTTCCAACTTCTTGATGCTTGTTTTAGACCATAAATTGATCTCTGAAGCTTGCATACCTTATGCTCGCTTCCCATGGATGTGAACCCCTCAGGCTGCTTCATATAGATTTCTTCCTTAATGTCTCCATTAAGAAAAGCAGTCTTCACATCCATTTGCCATATCTCATAGTCATACCATGCAGCTATGGCAATAAGGATTCTTATGGACTTGAACATTGCAACTGGTGAAAAGGTTTCATCATAGTCAACTCCTTGTCTTTGAGTATAACCTTTTGCCACCAATCGCGCCTTGTAGGTCAATACCTTACCATCAGACCCAAGATTTCTCTTGTAGATCCATTTACACCCTATTGGAACAATTCCATCGGAAGGATCTACTAAAGACCAAACTTGGTTTGTATGCATCGAATCTATTTCCGACTGCATAGCTTCAAGCCATAAATTTGAATCCGCATCAGAAATTGCTTCCTTGAAGTTTCTTGGATCACATCCAACATCGGGTTCACCTTGATCCCCTTCAAGAAGAAGACCATATCGAATAGGAGGTCTAGAAGTCCTCTCGGATCTTCTAGGTATAGGCATGTCCAGCAATGGTTCCTGAGGTGTAGGATCGTTATTTTGTATTTCGGGTTCTTCTCGAATTTCTTCGAGTTCCATCATCTCGCCTTTCTTATCCAATAAGAACTCCTTCTCCAAGAAGGTGGCATTCCTTGAAACAAACACCTTTGTTTCAGCAGGATAATAGAAATAATATCCGATTGAATTCTTCGGATACCCTACAAAATAACATAAGCTGGATCGACTATCCAACTTATCTCCCACTGTCCGCTTCACGTAAGCAGGACATCCCCAAATCCTCAAGTACGAATACTTAGGAGCTTTGCCATTCCATAACTCGTATGGTGTTTTGTCCACTGCTTTAGTGTGGACGTTGTTCAACAACAATACCGCCGTTTCAAGCGCATAGCCCCAAAACGAAGGTGGAAGCTCAGTGAAGCTCATCATGGATCGAACCATGTCCAACAAAGTTCGATTACGACGCTCCGATACACCATTCAGCTGTGGTGTCATAGGAGGAGTCCACTGAGAGAGAATCCCATTCTCTTTCAGATAGTCCAAAAACTCGGTACTCAAGTATTCTCCACCTCGATCCGATCGAAGTGCTTTAATACTTTTACCTAGCTTGTTTTCTACTTCATCCTTGAATTCTTTGAACTTTTCAAATGCTTCAGACTTATATTTCATTAAATATAAATACCCATACCTTGAATAATCATCAGTAAAGGTAATGAAGTAGGTGTGGCCATATTGAGTCCCAACTCTAAATGGACCACAAACATCTGTATGGATCAAATCCAACAGATTTTGACTACGCTCAGGTTTCCCCTTAAAAGGAGATTTAGTCATTTTTTCTTTTAGGCAGGATTCACAAGTAGGTAGAGAGTTAATATCAGACATATCAAACATGCCCTCTCCCACTAGCTTGTTCATCCTCCTTGAGGAAATATGACCTAGCCTAGCGTGCCAAAGGTTTGCCGGGTTTTGGCTATCGATTTTCCTTTTGTTTGTTGTTGCCGGTTTATCAACATAATTTATTGGAACGTCTTTTAGTTTTAAGTTGTATAGATCGTTTTCAAGTTGTCCATTTCCAATTAAACATTCATTCTTGTAAATATTGCAAATCCCATTCACAAAATTGCAAGAATAACCATCTCTATCAAGCATAGAAACAGAAATAATGTTTTTAATTAAATCCGGAACAAATAAAACATCTCTTAAAAGTAACTTAAAACCGTTCTGCAAAATTAAATAAACATCTCCCACGGCTTTTGCTTCAACTCTGGAACCATTTCCGAGCCTCAGCTGGGTGTCACCCATCCTAAGCCTGCGACTTCTTGTCATCACCTGCAAATCATTGCAAATGTGAGATCCACATCCGGTATCCAATACCCAAGAAGTAGTATTAAGTGAAACATTTATTTCAATATAGAACATACCCTTTGCAGTTTGCAACTGCTCTAGATATTCCTTGCAGTTACGCTTCCAATGACCGGGCTTCTTGCAGTAATGGCAAACATCCTTGGATTTTTCCATGTTTGAAGCCTTTGTCTTGTACTTCTTCTCGGGTTCGACTTTCTTGGGTGGGGCAGAACGTTTCTTACCCTTCGTACTTGGCCCCTTCTTAGCAGAAGAAGAGGAGCCCACCAAGAAAACCGGTTTATCCTTCTTTAATGTGGATTCATATGTCACAAGCATATTGACCATCTCTTCAAGGGAGGCCTCTATCTTGTTCATATTGAAATTTACCACAAATCCGTCAAACGAAGAAGGAAGAGACAGAAGTAGTAAGTCCACGTTGAGTTCATGCTCCAACACCAAATCAAGGGTTACCAACTTCTGTATGAGCCAAATCACTCGTACCCCATGATCACGGACCAAAGTCCCTTCACGCATGCGACACGTCATTAGCTCCTTTACAGTAGCGAACCTTTCAGCCCTCGATTGAGCCCCAAAAAGTTCCTTGAGTTGAACGTGAATGTCAGCAGCATTCACGGTGTCCTCAAATCGCCTCTGGAGTTCATCAGACATCGAGGCTTGCATATAGCATTTGGTCTTGATATCATGGTCCCACCATGTATCAAGTTTGGCTAACTCCTCCGGACTTACGTCAGCTGGTGCTTCCTTCGGAGGAGATTTCTCTAACACGTAGAGCATCTTCTCCGAAGTCAAGACAATCTTCAACTTACGGAACCATTCCGTATAGTTTGCGCCAGTCAACTTATTTTTTTCGAGGATCGAGAAAAGTGGATTACGCGAATTCATTGTATGAAATACTGAAAAGAAACAGACAAATATCAGTGATTGTTTAAGCAATTTACTAAGACATAAAATAGGCGAAATTTATTTTATGAATCTCACTCCCACTATTTTAACGATTTCACTACCCTCTAGTGAAAACGGGAAACTGTTTTCCTTAGTGAGAACATGGAGTCCAATTGACAAACTTATAGTCCCGAATAATATCAGCCAACCATAATTTTCAAAAGGTAGAGCCCAATTGCTTCCAAAACAACCTCCACGGTTTTACCTCATGTCCAATAAGGGTCCAATAATATGACGCCGATTATTGTGACATGTCAAGATGACCCATCAATATTAAGTTGTGATGGACGGTCGCCATGTGGATCCCCCAATAATATGAGCCGATCCCATGGGAGTTCCACCCAACTTACAACATGTGTCGATCCAATGTACAGCTTTTCGACGAACGGGCCCCCCCAATAATATGAGCCGGACCGTATCCGCGGGTAGCATCTCATACATTGATCGTTGATGGAAGGTAGGAACATTTAAACAAATTTAAATTTCCTTTATTTATCTTGATATCAATTTTAAATCATATTTAAAATGAGGGATTTTTAATTATAAAAATTTGTCTCATCATTTTTAAAGTTTTGTATGCTTGTCGGATTCACACAATTATGTCTAAAACATGCATACAACTATAATATCACATATTATATAGGATGATCGATTCCATTTCTAATCGACCCGTGGTTGCCAATCACGAGTCTTAGTCCAATCCTAGGTAATATGCAGTATGCAATGCAATCCTATTACATTTGCTTCCAATTTACATTTCTTCTGTCTTTATTGTCTGCTGGGCCCACCTCCATCTTCAAATCTTGATCTCCCACTAAATCTAATGTATTTACAATAAATAACAATGACAAGTAGGGGATACATTTTTAAGGGGTGGGAACGGGCCATAAACCAAGCCCACTTTTATTACATATGACATTCATATTGGGCCATAAACCAGGCCCATTAATAAAACCAACAACAATAAAAACAAATGTAAATTCCTAACATACACCTACAAAATTGGTCATGGCAATCGATCATCCTTATCCAATAACATTTAATTCAAAATTAATTTATTGGATAACATGCAATGGCAATTTAAATTTAAAAGGATAAAATCATATTTCATACATAAAATCTTATTTTACATACAAAATCTTATTTTATCTTTTTATCAAATAAAATCATATTTTATCTATAAAATCCAATTTTATACATAAAATCATATTTTACTCAATATATCCATAAGATCATATCTTATCATCAATTGTACCAAAAATAATTAATTTCAAAATTCAATTAAAGGATAAAATATTAAAATTTTCCAAAAATTCAAATTTATCCAAAAATCAATTTTAAAATTTTCGGACTCGAACAATTCGATCCGACGCCTCGTGGACCAATCAAAACAATTTTCGATCGGACCAAAAATATAATTTTAACATATTAAAATTTAATTTAAAAATTAAAAATAATTTTTCCCGCGGGCCGCCCGGGACGTTCCTGGGCCGGGCAGCGATCCAATCGCTGCCCGGGTTTTTGCCCGGAAAAAAAATATTTTTATTTTAAAATATTTATTTTGTTTCAAAAACCGAGGCTTAAAAAATTTTTGTACAATCGATTAATTTAATCGCTTCATCTGAGCAACCTGGCTCTGATACCACTGTTGAAGAACGCGGCTTTCAGATCAAACAAGATTGATACCCGGTGCAGCGGAAGTTTAAAATATTTATTATATGGAACGATTCCATATTGGGTATCAAATCTTTACGATTAAATTGTGTGTGTAAAAATTTAAATAACAATTATAAAATTTTTACCTTTAATCTCGTATAGAGATTTTGGACACCAACAGATTTCTCTGCTCTTGTTGTATCTCCCTGGAACCGATGGATGAACTGTTCTTCAATCAGGTCCACGAATAGAGATTTAATCCCTCTGATAGTTTGCACTAGAAAATCTATCAGAAGTTTTCTACGAAGAGATTAACGAATTTGATCCGTTAAACCAGACTGTAATTCAAAATCACAGGCTGGATTTTTCTCGAGTAGAGGGAGAGAGGAGGGGCGGCCACCTTTAAAAAAATAGACTAGGGTTTTCGAAAAATCCTTGTGACCTGTTGTGTGTAATTTCTGTACTGCAATAACTTATTTATAATGCAGGCCACTAACAGCTTAGGACCCATTAGTCATAAGTTCAAGCCCGACAAGCAAAGCCCGCATGTTCAGAAATTAATATAAAATTCATCGTGAATCCGATTGATAAACTGATTTCACCAATGTGCACAGAAACCATTTCTGCACCTTTTAAAGTCAAGATAAATTTTTCTGAATCCGAATTCAGTGATTTCCAAAAATGGCCATCCCTATGTCATTTTAGGAAATCTTACTCCTCTACTCTTAAATAAGAAGTCCAACTTCTTCGTTCATTAAATTTAACTCTTTAAATTTAACTATCTCAACGGGGATTAAAAATCCATTACACTGTGTGACCCTCAATGGTTCAGGGATACAGCTAGCCGTGGGCTCACAACTCCTTGTGACTCGGAACAACAATTTCCGACTTGCCCATCGATTCATGGTATGAGCGCCTAGCAACATCGCCCCATGATTCCCTAGGTATCACTGATAGTGCCTACAAGAACCAGTAGATTTTGGTTAGCGTACAGTACGGTCCCTTCATCCATATATCCCGATCGAATCAACAACCATTGGTATATCGAGAGTCGCTCGAGATTCGATAACTATGCAATGCATCTTGAAGATCAAATAGTGACATCGCATGTGCTACTAAGAAACCATTTCTTAAATCACATCATGTACTCTGGCCAGAGATTCGTCACACTAATATCTCCTCAGATCGCATAGGATATCCACACTTGCAAGTATGTGGTGAATCCTTGACAACAAAGCATCGACTCCTACATGTGTTGTAACTGTACCCAATCCCGACACCTGATGACCCCAATAGAGTCGGTAAACGAGTCAAAGCACAGTACTAGCATATAGAGTCTCAATGATGTCTCAAGTAGTAAGGACTAATGGTGTACAACCAAAACCGCGGACTATATCCACTCGATAAGTGATAACCACTTGGAAAGTCCGGATAGGGTAGTTCGATCATTCATCATATGAATATCCATTTGCATGCTTCGAACATCTCTATGTTCCTTACCAATGAAACGTGGTACTCTGCATCGCAAATGCTAGTCTCAAACTCGAGCGATCCTTATCCTTATTATCGGACGGCTCAATCGACTAGGAACAGTTTAGAATATACAGTGACTATAAGATGTGTTTCATGATAGACATCTCCATGTTCTACCACATCTTACATACACTCTAGTATATTCAAGGTCTTTATCAAAACAACAATAGTATATCATAATATAACAATATGAAGAAAGATAAAGTCATTGCCATTAATAAAAGTGTAAATTATATTAAACAAAAGATTGTTTATACAAAGAGTCATCAAAGCCCTTAGCCACAAGTTGGCTCACTGGGCACCCACTCTTTCACTTGGATGCCGGAAAGCTGTGACATCCATTGACATGGTGATGTGAACTACGTGGAACTCCCATGACTTCGGCTCATATTATTGGGGGAACTCATGGCGACCGTCCATTAAGGTTTGATATCGATGGGTAAGGCTTGACACGTAAAGATGAACGACGTCATATTATTGGGTCCTAATCAAGCATAAGACAAAATTTTACGTAAGGGTTGCATGGAGATGAAATTGGAAACTACCTTTTAGGAATTGTGATTGGATGATTTTATTCGGGATCATGATTGGCTAAATGGACCTTATGTACCTACTGAGGAAAGGAGTTTCCCGTTTTCACTAGAGGGTAGTGATAATGTCAAAACAGTGGGAGTAAAAATTTATAAAGTTAATGTCCATACTTTATATCTTATTAAATATTTTTAAATAGTCATTGAAATTTATCTGTTATTATTTTTCAGTACAAAGTTTTTGACAATGTCATCAATTCGCAATCCACTATCTACAATACTCGACAAACATTTACTTACCGGTCCAAATTACCTCGATTGGCTAAGAAATCTAAAAATCTTCTTGAACTCGGAGAGGATTGCATATACACTTAATGAGTCGCCCCCTGATAAGGCTCCGACTGATTGTAGCCCTGAAGAGCTACATACTTACAAGGATTGGTGTGACCATGACTTGAAAGCCAAGTGTTATATGCAGGCTTCTATGAATGATGAGCTTCAGCGACATTTTGAGAGTGCAAAGCATGCTGCTGACATTCATTTGCATCTCAAAGAACTCTTTGGTGAACAAACACGCCCACTTCGACATGCGATTGTCAAGGAGCTAATCACTTTGCGCATGCAAGATGGGGCTTCGGTCCATGAGCTTGGCCTGAAGTTGATTGGGCTTATGGAGAAACTCGTTAGCATGGATCTTGTGCTACCAACTGAGTTGACCACAGACGTGTTTCTCTTGTCACTGCCTAGCTCACTTGATCCTTTTGTGGTGAATTTCAACATGAACAAGTTAGATTCAACCCTTGAGGAGTTGGTTAATATGCTTGTTACGTTTGAATCCACAATCAAGAAAGAGAATCCGATTTTTTATGTGGGATCTTCATCTGGTTCAAAGAATAGACCACGTGGGAAGGGAAAGAAGCGTTCTTTCCTTGCTCCCAAAAAGAATGTGCCCTTGAAGAGGCAAGCTCCGAGTCCCGTTGTGGTAGCCACATCAGTTAAGGCTAACAACACTAATGACGTCTGTCATCATTGCAAGAAACCTTGATATTGGAAGCGTAATTGCAAAGAATATCTTGACCAGAATAGTTCTGGAAAAGGTATGTTCTACATTGAAGTAAACATTTCACTTAACTCTTCTTCTTGGGTATTAGATACCGGCTGTGGCTCACATCTCTGTAATGATTTGCAGGTGATGGCAAGAAGTAGGAGACTTAGGGATGGTGAGACCTTCTTGAGGATGGGCAATGGGGCAAGAGTTGCTGCCAAAGCTATTGGAGATGTTTACTTATTGTTGGACAATGATTTTAAGTTATGTTTGAGAGATGTTTTGTTTGTACCAGATTTGGTGAAAAACATTGTTTCCATTTCTATGCTTGATAAAGATGGATATTCTTGTTTATTTGGCAAAGGTGTCTGCAATATTTACAAGAATGAATTTTTAATTGGTACAGGACAATTGGAAAACGATCCCTATAATTTAAAATTGAAAGATATTCCTATGTATAATGTCCAAGAGATATCAACAACATCCAAAAGAAAACAAGATACTCTAAATCCAGCACACTTGTGGCATGCTCGATTAGGTCATATATATTTTTGAAGAATTAACATGCTAGTGGGATAAGGCATGTTTGATATGTCTGATATTAATTCTCTTACTACATGTGAACCCTGTCTAAAAGGAAAGATGAACAAAATTCCCTTTAAGGGCCATGTGGAGCGAGCCAAGGGACTGTTGGATTTGATCCATACAGATGTGTGTGGTCCACTTAGCATCACCACTAAGCACGGACATTCTTACTTCATTACCTTTACCGATGACTTCTCTAGGTATGGGTATGTGTATTTGATGAAATACAAATTTAAAGCTTTTGAAAGGTTCAAAGAATTCAAAAATGAAGTGGAGAAACAATTGGGACGAAGCATCAAGGCACTCCGATCGGATCGAGGTGGTGAGTACTTGAGTGCTGAATTCCAAAAGTATCTTAGGGAGAATGGGATTCTCTCACAGTGGACTCCTCCTGGTACACCTCAGTTGAATGGTGTTTAGGAACGTCGTAACCGGACTTTGATGGATGCAGTAACCCGTATCCAGAATTAGCGATTAATGAGTATATTAATCGTGTAATCATGTTTAGATTAAGTAAAACATGATTAAGAAAATTCCAAATGGGTTAACGGATTCCTGAAATGGATTCAGGACACTCGAAAATGGTCGGGAAGGTTCCGAGGGTTCGGATGGTTTGAAGGCTCCGAACCGGGCTAGGAGGCTCCGAACTGGATCGGAGGATCCGAACCAAAGATCGGAGGATCCGAACGGGTTCGGAGGATCCGAACTCGGATCGGAGGCTCCGAAGAGAATGCGTCATGGGTGATATCATTGATGGGACTTCGGAGGATCCGAAGTCAAGATCGGAGGCTCCGAACAGGAACGGAGGCTCCGAAGTCAAGAACGGGGGATCCGAACCAGTTCGGAGGATCCGAAGTCGAGTTCGGACGGCCCGAACTTCGCCTATAAATAGAGGTCCGAAATTTCATTTTCAACTCGCACCTATCCTTCTTCTCTCTCAATTCCTAGGCCTTCTAACTCAGATCTAGGGAGTTCTAGGCATCCTATTGGGAATCCGGAAGTGGCATAGCGATTCCGACGTCGAGGCAAAGATGTGCCTAAGTTTTGAGGCGATTGTCATCAGCGGGCTGACGACGAACGCAGGTATAGCTATGGTCTCCTTAAATTTTTTATGAGTATGCAATAGCTTAGTTAAGGCTTTTAGAGCTTAATTATTGATGCATGGGTATTTGCATTGTAGAGCTGATATAGGCTTGGAACCTAGAGTGGGACTATTAGGAACTGCCTGTAGTAAGGTACATAAGTACAGACTGAGATAGCCAGCGGGTTTTGCATGCTTATATGTTGCATTTGTGTGTCATATTATTATGCAGCATGTGCATATCATATTGTGCCTGTCCATCTTTTGAGATGAGTCATGTAGGGCCGCTCAGCCCTGTCTGGACGGTTGATGTCTAGGACCTATTGACTGACGGGTCATGGGTGGCTAGAATGGGGGACACAGTCCACGTCCTGTAGGAATGAGCAGTGTCGACAGGGTTTGCTCCCCGGGTTGTACCACTCAGGTCCTAGGCGCCTTTACTGAGCAGTTATATACAGTTATCCCAGATATGGATACCCTATCATTTGCATGCATCATATTTGTATGTTTTACCCTGTGCTCTCGTATTGAGCTTAGAGCTCACGTCCAGTCTTTTCTGTGTATTTGGACACCCCATTCGACGGGGCAGGTGTAGGTGCAGGATTGAGCACCCGGAGCATGGAGTAGCCAGTGACCAGTGAAGACAGCAGGATTGGCTGTAGGTTTTTCCTTTAGGCTATTTATTCGATTTGGTTGTATAAATCGAATTGGTTTAACCAGTTGTATTCTGCTGGTCTGTTTTTTATTTAAGTCTTCCGCAGCGATTAATTTAATGCATGTTTAATTATGCTCTTAACTCTGATTAGGTAGTGGATCCGGGTAGGGTCTATACATTTATTGGTATCAGAGCATATGCATGCAAGAGACTTGGGATATAGTAATGAGACTTTGCGTTATCCTTATAGGATGGATGAGACCTTGGAAGAGGTGATTATGCGGCAATTAGTTTGCCCAGAGACTATCATCATCGGCAGGATTTCTGAAGATTTGGCTTATGGGATTCCAGCAAGTGCGGACAGGAGTGATGGATCGTGTCCGAGTTTTCAAAGACTTCTACTCATGTGGATCCTAGTTTTGGATCGAGTACCGGATGCCAGAGGCAGTGACAGAGGATTGGTGGGGACTTACTTGATGCTTGCATCTGTACAGTCATTACCATGATGACACTACTCTGAAGATTTTCCGCTATTAGTTGGAGAGATTGTCAGATTGACCTTCACCAAAGAATGCCTCGAGTGCCTAAAGCATGACAGGTTTTGAGAGTGAGGTCTTTAACCTCATGCAGTACATGGTTTTGCCGGTATGCTGATATCGATGCTTTTGGTAGGCATACGGGAAACTTCATGTTCAAAAGCATGATATGAATACAAGAAGAACGCTGATGATAGATCGTGAGCAGAAGGGGTCGACTGACATGCACTGACGCAAAGCATAGTTGATTAGCTAACACGAGCCATTTCTCCGGAGTTCTTCGTGGAGGACATGTAGAGAGACTTGGTCGGGAGTATGCTTGTATCGATGCGTGTGTCGATTAGAAGCTTCATGCTCAAGAAACGAAGACTAGTACGATGATTTAAATACTGTATTGATGTAGTTGTAAACAGTATTTCAGTTGTAATGAATCATCATACTATGGTTGTATCATTTCATATTTGGTTGTACATTTCCTTGTATTTTGCATACTGTATATATTACATGGGTTTGTAATAAAAAAAATTGTACATGACTTGAAATAAGTGATACATGTTTTATTTATCCAGCAATTCAAGGATGATTGCATGATTGTGCGGAAGTTTGGCTTGGTTTTAGTTGATTAGTGTTCAACTGCTGTAACTCATGGGATTTGAGTGAGCCAACTGTGACTGTTTGACTTGTGGTTAGTCTAGGCGTTTTCCTAGGATTGACCTAGTTAGTCAGTGGACTATGTTAGTACCAGGGATGAGTGGACTCATCTAGAGGCATTAAGGATATTGTTCGATTTAGAACATTTGGGCTTTGTTCTAGGTTGTTTCTTGAAACAGTAGGCTATCTGACCTTTGTTAGGTTGAGGCTTGTGATGATGGGTTTTCATCACGGATACCAGGTCCAGTATATGCCGAGAGTTGTTGACTATGACCATGAACTATTCCAGTGTTACTCTGGAAGTCCTTGTACTTCAGAGGTTATCTGGGAGCCTTGGTGCTTCAGGATTGGCGGTGGGAAGGCTATTCAGTCTAGGGATTAGGTCGCAGTCACGACGAGGTATGACCTTGGATTAGATATCAGGTTTGCTATCGATGGTTCGATATCGTCTGGTGTGCCAGAGATATAGTTTGAGTATTCTACTGTGAGAACCACTCATGGAGGGATTTCCTTGACAAGTGTGTACCTTGAGTAGATAGGTATTAACCTTTGAATTACTGCTAGACGTGTGGATGTAGTAGGTGGACGGATTTCTACCAGCAATGACTAGGGGTTGTCATCAGAGTTGTGATTAGAATTTTCTTATAATAGGAGTCATCCGAGATACTGGATGGGATACTGATTCAAGACTTAGACTCGAATAGGATAATTAATTCATGATGATGGACTTCATCTGTGATGGTTTATACCATATGCTAAGGATTGTATAAGACTAATTGAGGTATGAGGGAAGCGTGATGCCGGTATACGCTTGGTGGTGATTCCAGGTGGGACATGGTGGTAGGCTACCTCGGTCTTAATTTGTTGAACAATCTTAGCGAGGGATATAATCAAGATTGTGTTCGAAGATTGTGGAAATCTTTGGGATTCTTTAAGTTATTCTTCTTGGACTTGACGAGCCGTGGTGTTCATTCTGGATGGACGAAGCAAGGATAGTTAGTGCAGTGTTTGCACTATGTACTGTCTGATATTTTCAGAGAGTGAGCGTAGGATTTTTCATGGGAAGGAAATGGGCTTAGCTTATCTTGATGTTTGCCTTGGGTGAACAAGACAACGATTAGTAGTGCTAAAGTGGCACGGGATCTGTGCTAGTGACTACTAGTGGTTATTGGGTACCTCTGTCAGAATTAGGATGATTAAGTTCAGAATACAAAGCAGCGGTTAGTAGTGCTGAAAAGGCGCAAGACTTGTGCCAAGTAAACTACTTGTGTACCGTGATCTGACACCATTTGGAAATGGTTCTTTGTGGCAGCTAAATCATAGTTATTGATCGAGCCATGTAGGTTGGATGATCATTGGTGGTTTGATCTGATAAGTGCAAGCTTAAGTAGACCGAGCCAAGTAATGCTTATGGGATTAGTATTGAATACCATCTCAGAGAAATCGGAGATTTGAGTTATTTAGTCTCAATGATCGCCAGAGATGAGTCTTCTGGGATTGCTGTAATCGGGAACGATTGCAAGTGGACTTGTATGATCAAGTTAGGTGCTAACTTGACAGTGGAGACAAACAAAGGATTTGGTAGTTTCCGGTATGGTGCATTCTTGTTAAGAAGGAAGCTGATATTGATCCAATCAATTGCTTAGTGATAGCAATAGGTCAGGAAAGGATCATGTTGATGTTTCATGTGAGAGTTTTCCATTGAACAGCAATAGTGAAGATTGTTGGCCGGACATTTCGGTTAAGTGAGGGCATCTATGTGTACCGTTGTGGTTGGATCCGACGAATAGTTGGAAATGTTAATGGACATTAGCAAAGAAACATCAGTTGTCTGATCTATGTGACATTAGCTAGGATCTGATCCTCGAGATCTAGCAGGATGTGTCACTAGTCTTCTAGCGTGTGATGAACGATGTCTCTGAAATGACAGAGATAGTCAAGGATCGACTTAGTAGCCAACGAGGTTTGCCTTTGGGATAGAAGATTTCGCAAGATCGTGACGGATCAAGTTATTTATTTCAAGCCGTGAGTCACATCCGTGCGGAATATTTGTCAAAGATATTGCATGGTAGCAATGAACGACAATCAGAGACTCTGAGTTGAGTTATACCAGGTGCAATGGCTGTCGAGTTTCGAGACGGAATAGGAAGCGTTTCCATATGTCTGTGCACTGTGGAATGTCCCAGTCGAGCATATTGGTAGGAGCTTGCCTTAGTCTTGATGAGCATACAGTGGTTGCGATTATGTATAACTATCAAGCGGATGTTTATAGATTGAATTCATGAGGTGAATAACCTATGATCGAGATGATGTAGATCATCAGAGGTGTAATGACTTCTATTGCAATGTATGCATGACTTCGCAGGCCAATGTCTAGGAGATGACGTAGCGTCATAAATTGCAAGTGATGATAGTTATCATCAAGGCACAGTGTTGAGGTTATGCTAAGAAACGTGGACAGCAGAATGTACTAGACATGATGGTTTAAGTTCCCATTAATTCTTGGGAAGCCGGTTGTGCTTCAGGGAGAGTGGGGAGGATAACCAGTCTAGGGAACATTGTGAGCAGTTACGTTGGAGTATAGACTTGAGTCCACTGGGTTATCTTAAAGCGAGATTCATGTTAGAATGTGCCAGCACAATGTAGGGATTAGTGTTTTCCTGACTAGAAGTGTCGAGCACCGAGAAATTTTGGAACCATTAGATGGTTAGTTTCGATTAGTGATTCGACGAATGCAGTAAAACCAATCAGGTTATGACTTGGTCTTCGACAGTATAAGATTTCCTTTGAGACGATAATCTCGATCAAGTGGGTGTTGGTATCTTTCGTGACCAGAGAGATCGGGGTCAGTTTGGAAGACATATCAATGTTGTGATATGCGAGTGCTAGAGGAGTTCGATTGACCAGTAGCGCAGTAATTTTCAGCTGGGAAAATATTAATGCGGTTAAGCATTAATGGAGCTTGCAGAGAATTCGACAAGAGCCTGAATTTGTCGAAAGCTATTTCGACCAGACACTCAAGTAGTGGTCTATCTTACGTTCTCGAGGTTCTACCTTAGATTTCGAGGACGAAATCTTTTAAGAGGGGGAGAATGTAGTAACCCGTATCCAGAATTAGCGATTAATGAGTATATTAATCGTGTAATCATGTTTATATTAAGTAAAACATGATTAAGAAAATTCCAAATGGGTTAACGGAGTCCAGAAATGGATTCAGGACACTCAAAAATGGTCGGAAAGGTTCCGAGGGTTCGGATGGTTCGGAGGCTCCGAACCGGGCTAGGAGGCTCCGAACTGGATCGGAGGATCCGAACGGGTTCGAAGGATCCGAACTCGGATCGGAGGCTCCGAAGAGAATGCATCATGGGTGACATCATTGATGGGACTTCGGAGGATCCGAAGTCAAGATCGGAGGCTCCGAATAGGAACGGAGGCCCCGAAGTCAGGAACGGGGGATCCGAACCAGTTTGGAGGATCCAAAGTCGAGTTCGGACGGCCCGAACTTTGCCTATAAATAGAGGTCCGAAATTTCATTTTCAACTCGCACCTCTCCTTCTCCTCTCTCAATTCCTAGGCCTTCTAACTCAGATCTAGGGAGTTCTAGGCATCCTATTGGGAATCCGAAAGTGGCATAGCGATCCCGAAGTCGAGGCAAAGATGTGCCTAAGTTTTGAGGCGATTGTCATCAGCGGGCTGACGACAGACGCAGGTATAGCTATGGTCTCCTTAAATTATTTATGAGTATGCAATAGCTTAGTTAAGGCTTTTAGAGCTTAATCATTTATGCATGGGTATTTGCATTGTAGAGCTGATATAGGCTTGGAACCTAGAGTGGGACTGCTAGGAACTGCCTGTAGTAAGGTACGTAAGTACAGACTGAGATAGCCAGCGGGTTTTGCATGCTTATATGTTGCATTTGTGTGTCATATTATTATGCAGCATTTGCATATCATATTGTTTCTGTCCATCTTTTGAGATGAGTCATGTAGGGCCGCTCAGCCCTGTCTAGTACCTATTGACTGACGGGTCATGGGTGGTGTAGTAGCCCATAATTCAAATCAGTAATTGAGGGATTAATCATAATTACTTGGGTAGAGTTCGGAAGCTCCGAAGGTGAGTTCGGAAGCTCCGATCGGGATCGGAAGCTCCGAACAGGATCGGAAGCTCCGATCGATATTACGTCAAGCATGACGTGTGGTTGGATCGGAAGCTCCGATCAGGACCGGAGGCTCCGATCACCCCTATCCGAAGTCAACAAGTGATATTTTGACACGTGGCAGATCAGGATCTTCGGAAGCTCCGATGGCAGGATCGGACGTTCCGATCGAGGTTCGAACGTTCCGATCAAGGATCGGAAGTTCCGATCGTTGTCTATAAATAGAAGGCCAAGACTTCACTTTCATTTGCCAATTCCGAGTTCTCCTTTCCTTTCTAGTCCTTTTGGAGCTGTTCTAGTCTTCTTAGGCTTGGTCCGGAGGTCGGAGAGGCGTTCGGTAGTCGTAGCGGAGTTGTGCCCAAGTTCTGGAGGCATCGACATCAAAGGGCTAACGACGGACGAAGGTATAGCTTTTGCTCCCTATAAATATTTAGGAGTATGCAATAGCTTAGTTAAGGCTTTTAGAGCACTTTAATGATAGTAGTATCATTTGGAAGTGTAGAGCAGACTATAGGCGTGGACCTAGAGTTGGTAGAGCTTACACTGTTTTGAGGTACGAAAGTACTGTTCGAGATATCCTGACTGAGTATGCATGTATTATGTGACTGCATGATTTATATGCCATGATATTATGCTGCATTCATTTGCATCTTGATGTATCTCTTTCGAGATGTCTGTTAGTAGGATTGTACCCTATCCTGTTAGTGGATGGACTTCCATCGATTTGGGTCCGGCGTATCCACGATTATCTCGGTATGGGAGCCACCTCCTGAAGCGACGGCACAGCGTGCTACATACCAGGGCCCGGTCTGTCTCTGTTATCTGATCCTTGACCTCGAGTCTATAGGGAGTTCACTTTGCATGCATGTATACTCATACTCTCGCACTGAGCGTTTTATGCTCACGTCTCGTACTCTGTATTTTTTTGGACACCCTATTCCATGGGGCAGGTTTGCGATTGGATGAGGAGGGTGGATCCAGGAGGGGCTAGTCAGTGGTTGGCCAGCTGGAGCTTCGTCTAGGTTTTATTACTGTTGTTTGGGTTTATACAGCTATTCGATTTGGTTGTATAATATTGGATAATTACATATTCCTTTACTTGGGATTGTATAATGTTATTGGATTCCGCAGTTTTATTCTGATATCTGTTTTATTAAGTTAATTGCATGCATAAGTTCTGTTTAGTAGGTGATCCGGGTAAGGGTCACTACATTTATGGTATCAGAGCATGCAAAAGATTTCTTGGGATTTAGTCTCATCTTGAGGTATTTTTGTAGATGTCAAATCGTGACGACCAGAGTTCTCATGGCAGTGTTGGTGGGCGTTGGGGTGATGCCGACCGGGAGCCTCGTCGAGAACGGCGTCATCGTCATCATGACGACGAGCGTTTCACTGTGCGTCGATTCTTAGCTATGGGTCCTAAGCCCTTAGTTGGAGGTGAGTCTCCGGAGGATGCGGAGAACTGGTTAGACCGCATGGAGACGACTTTTCAGACTTTCCAATGCACCGATGAGCAGAAGGTGGAGACCCTTGGCTATCTTCTGGATGGGCGTGCGCGCAGGTGGTGGAGGTTTACTTCTGCACCTTTTGTTGCGGCGAGAGGAGTGGCCACCTGGGCCGAGTTTCGCACAGCTTTCCAAAAGCGGTATTTTCCTCCTGCACTCTGACAGTCGAAGGCAGGCGAGCTACTGAGTCTGCGACAGGGAACCATGTCTATCGATGAGTATCAGCAGAGGTTCTTTGATCTGCTATCCTATTGCCCCGAGATTGCTGATAGCTCGGAGATGAAGTATAATATGTTCCTTCAGGGCCTTAACCCTGAGATCCATGACCGTGTGGCGGTTGGAGACGACATGTCCTACGAGGGTTTGGTGAGCCGTTGTCATCAGGCAGAGGACAGCATTTGGCGGAACAGGTCTTTTCCTCAGTCGAGGCCTGCTAGTTCTTTGGGTCCCCGTGCCCAAACTTTCAAGAAGTCTGGATCTTCTTCTTCCTCTGGTTCTGGAGGTATTGTCCGTTATGGTAAGAAGGACAAGTGTGATCACTGTGGGAAGAACCATCCATCCGACAAGTGCCGCAGAGCTTCTGGAGCTTGTTTCCGTTGTGGAGAGACTGGTCATATCCGGAGGGATTGTCCACAGTCTGGGGGAGGCGGTTCTGGATCTGGTTCAGGATCGGGTTCTCAGGCCACCGTTCAGCAGAGGTCGCAGGGACAGTCTGCTGGGAGTTCTCATTTGAGTCCACGAGCTTCTGGCCAGGTGTTTGCCCTGAGACATGATCAGGCTGTGGAGGAGAATGAGAAAGTCATCGCAGGTACATTTATGCTTTATGGTATACCTGCTCTTGTACTTATTGACACTGGTGCATCTCATTCCTTCATTTCTGCACGTTTTGTTAAGAGGCATAAATTACCATGCATTGCACTAGACGTAGTGATGTCTGTTTCTACTCCGACGGGCCAATCTGCTTTGGCTAAGCGTCTAGTGATGGGTTGCCCTTTAGAGTTCGAAGGGAACATTCTGTTAGCGAGTCTCATGGTCCTGGCGATGGACGACTTTGATTGCAGTTTGGGGATAGATATGCTGACTACCTATCGAGCTTCAGTGGACTGCTATCAGAGATTAGTACGCTTTCATCCGGAAGGGAGTGAGAGTTGGTTTTTCTATGGTGAGGGAGCGCGACCCCCGATGCCTTTGGTATCAGCTTTGAGAGCCTGTCGAGCTCTAGAGTCTGGCGGGGAAGGCTACCTTATCTATGCAGTTTATTTGTCCGCTGAGAGTATTGGGATAGAGAGCATTCCTGTTGTGGATGAATTTCCAGATGTGTTTCCTGATGAGATTCCGGGTTTTCCTCCTGCTAGGGAAGTCGAGTTTGGCATAGAGTTGATGTCGGGTACTTCGCCTATTTCTAGAGCACCGTATCGTCTGGCACCGTCAGAGATGCGTGAGTTGAAGAATCAGCTACAGGATCTTTTGGACAAGGGGTACATTCGTCCTAGTGTATCTCCTTGGGGAGCTCCTGTTCTCTTCGTGAAGAAGAAGGATGGGTCGATGCGGCTGTGCATTGACTATCGGCAGCTGAATCGAGTCACTGTGAAGAACAAGTATCCGTTGCCTCGTGTTGATGACTTGTTTGACCAGCTGCAGGGCACATCAATTTACTCCAAGATAGAATTGAGATCTGGGTATCATCAGTTGAGAGTCCGTGATCAGGATGTAGCCAAGACTGCATTCCGTACTCGCTATGGGCATTACGAGTTCCTAGTGATGCCATTTGGTTTGACTAATGCGCCGGCTATATTCATGGATTTGATGAACCGCGTCTTCAGGGAGTATTTGGACAAGTTTGTCGTGGTCTTTATTGACGACATCTTGGTGTATTCGCGTAATACGGAAGAGCATGTTTCTCACTTGCGGTTGGTACTGCAGACTCTTCGAGATGAGCAATTGTACGCCAAGCTGAGCAAGTGTGAGTTCTGGATGGATAGAGTGGTTTTTCTTGGCCATATCATATCCAGGGAGGGGATTTCTGTTGATCCAAGCAAGATTGAAGCGGTACTTAATTGGTCGCGTCCGACGACAGTTGCTGAGATCCGTAGTGTTCTGGGTCTAGCAGGGTATTATCGTCGCTTCATTCTGAACTTCTCTCAGTTAGCTCGACCGTTGACGCAGCTTACCCGCAAGGGTGTGGATTTTGAGTGGTCCTCCGAGTGTGAGGAGAATTTCCGTGAGCTTCGACGGCGGTTGACTTCTGCGCCGGTGTTGGCATTACCGTCAGGATCTGGAGGGTATGTAGTTTACACGGATGCTTCTCTTCAGGGGTTAGGTTGTGTCCTGACTCAGAATGGGCATGTGATCGCATACGCTTCTAGACAGCTGAAGCTTCACTAGGACAACTACCCAGTCCATGATTTGGAGTTAGCAGCCATTGTGTTCGCTTTGAAGATCTGGCGTCATTATCTTTATGGCGAGAAATTTGAGATCTTCACCGACCATAAGAGTCTCAAGTATTTGTTCACTCAGGCAGAATTGAACATGAGACAGAGGCGTTGGATGGACTTGCTTAAGGACTATGATTGCGAGATTAAGTACCATCCGGGAGCTGCTAATCTCACCGCTGATGCTTTGAGTCGCAAGGTGCGACTATCCGCACTTCAGACTTGTTCGATGTCTAGTGCGATCAGTGACTGTTGTACTTCAGGTTATACCTTCAAGCATAAGAAAGGTATGCAGAGTATCCAGATGTTTGAGATATTATCTGAGCCAGCCTTGTATTCGCGGATCCGAGATGCTCAGATGTCTTATTCGAAGACCCAGCGTTTAGCCCGTCTAGCTAACGAGGGTAGCTTGTCTGGATTTCATTATCAGTCAGATGGCTTTCTGTGTTTGTCTGGTAGGCTTGTGATTCCACAGGATGAAGAGTTGCGAGAGGAGATTTTATCTCAGGCACATCGCACTAAGTTGAGTATTCATCCTGGGAGCAACAAGATGTACAAGGATCTACGCACTCGTTTCTGGTGGAAGGGAATGAAACGCAGTGTTTATCAGTTTGTTTAGAGATTTTTGGTGTGTCAACAGGTCAAGGCAGAGCACCGACGACCTGGAGGATTGCTTCACAGTCTGCCTATTCCTGAATGGAAATGGGAGTTTATCACTATGGACTTTGTGACCCATTTGCCGGTATCCCCGAGGAACTGTGATGCTATCTGGGTTGTGGTGGACCGACTCACCAAGTCAGCGCATTTCATTGCCTATAGCCGAGAGTACTCTGTGGATCGCATGGCTCGGTTGTACATTCAGGAGATCGTCCGACTTCATGGAGTGCCTGTGAGCATTGTCAGCGATCGGGACCCCAGGTTTACTTCTAGATTCTGGGGAAGTGTTCAGCGTGCGATGGGTACTACTCTCAGTTTGAGTACAGCCTATCATCCAGAGACTGATGGTCAGTCAGAGCGCACTATCCGTACGTTAGAGGATATGCTTAGAGCGTGCGTCATGGATTTTGGTTCAGCCTGGCAGGATCATTTGCCGTTGATCGAGTTCGCTTACAACAACAGCTATCACACTAGTATTGGGATGGCACCTTTTGAAGCGTTGTATGGGCGACGTTGTCGTACTCCACTCTTCTGGGAAGAAGTGGGGGAGAGACAGGCTGAAGGACCGGAGTTTATCCAGCAGGCGATAGATATTGTTGATCAAGTCAAGAAGCGGATTAAGACTGCACAGGATCGTCAGGCCAGCTATGCTAATATCAAGCGTAGGCCTTTGCAGTTCGAGGTCGGGGAGAAAGTGTTTCTGAGAGTGTCACCTTTCCGCAAGATTCTCAGATTTGGCCTTAAGGGCAAGTTGTCTCCCAGATTTATCGGTCCGTTTGAGATCTTGGAGAGTATTGGCGATTTGGCTTATCGACTAGCATTGCCACCGCATCTATCCAGCATTCACGACGTGTTCCACGTATCTCTGTTGCGACGGTATGTGGCGGATGAATCTCATATTCTGCAGCGGTCTGAGGTTCAGGTAGACAAGGATTTGACTTATGTTGAGAAACCTCTTCGTATCCTGGATTATAAGGATAAGGTTTTACGGAACAAAGTCATTCCTTTGGTTTTAGTTCAGTGGCAGCGCCGAGGCACTGATGAAGCTACTTGGGAGCTTGAGGACAGGATACGTAAAGACCATCCTGAGTTGTTTTGATTTCATTCTTTAAGTTGTATTCAGTTGCAAACTCTGTAAACGTTTGATTTGAATAAAGAATGTTTCTGATTTCTGTATTTTGCATTCGGTACTTAAGATCTGATTTCGAGGACGAAATATCTTAAGTGGGGGAGAATGTAGTAGCCCATAACTCAAATCAGTAATTGAGGGATTAATCATAATTACATGGGTAGAGTTCAGAAGCTCTGAAGGTGAGTTCGGATGCTCCGATCGGGATCGGAAGCTCCAAACAGGATCGGAAGCTCCGATCGATATTACGTCAGGCATGACGTGTGGTTGGATCGGAAGCTCCGATCAGGACCGGAGGCTCCGATCACCCCTATCCGAAGTCAACAAGTGATATTTTGACACGTGGCAGATCAGGATCTTCGGAAGCTCCGATGGCAGGATCGGACGTTCCGATCGAGGTTCGAACGTTCCGATCAAGGATCGGAAGTTCTGATCGTTGTCTATAAATAGAAGGCCAAGACTTCACTTTCATTTGCCAATTCCGAGTTCTCCTTTCCTTTCTAGTCCTTTTGGAGCTGTTCTAGTCTTCTTAGGCTTGGTCCGGAGGTCGGAGAGGCATTCGGTAGTCGTAGCGGAGTTGTGCCCAAGTTCTGGAGGCATCGACATCAAAAGGCTAACGACGGACGAAGGTATAGCTTTTGCTCCCTATAAATATTTAGGAGTATGCAATAGCTTAGTTAAGGCTTTTAGAGCACTTTAATGATAGTAGTATCATTTGGCAGTGTAGAGCAGACTATAGGCGTGGACCTAGAGTTGGTAGAGCTTACACTGTTTTGAGGTACGAAAGTACTGTTCGAGATATCCTGACTGAGTATGCATGTATTATGTGACTGCATGATTTATATGCCATGATATTATGCTGCATTCATTTGCATCTTGCTGTATCTCTTTCGAGATGTCTGTTAGTAAGATTGTACCATATCGTGTTAGTGGATGGACTTCCATCGATTTGGGTCCGGCGTATCCACGATTATCTCGGTATGGGAGCCACCTCCTGAAGCGACGGCACAGCGTGCTACATACCAGGGCCCGGTCTGTCTCTGTTATCTGATCCTTGACCTCGAGTCTATAGGGAGTTCACTTTGCATGCATGTATACTCATACTCTCGCACTGAGCGTTTTATGCTCACGTCTCGTACTCTGTATTTTTCTGGACACCCTATTCCATGGGGCAGGTTTGCGATTGGACGAGGAGGGTGGATTCAGGAGGGGCTAGTCAGTGGTTGGCCAGCTGGAGCTTCGTCTAGGTTTTATTACTGTTGTTTGGGTTTATACAGCTATTCGATTTGGTTGTATAATATTGGATAATTACAGATTCCTTTACTTGGGATTGTATAATGTTATTGGATTCCGCAGTTTTATTCTGATATCTATTTTATTAAGTTAATTGCATGCATAAGTTCTGTTTAGTAGGTGATCCGGGTAAGGGTCACTACAGGTGGCTAGCATCGGGGGACATAGTCCACGTCCTGTAGGAATGAGCAGTGTCGACAGGGTTTGCTCCCCGGGTTGTACCACTCATGTCCTAGTCGCCTCTACTGAGCAGTTATATACAGTTATCCCAGATATGGATACCCTATCATTTGCATGCATCATATTTGTATGTTTTACCCAGTGCTCTCGTATTGAGCTTAGAGCTCACGTCCAGTATTTTCTGTGTATTTGGACACCCCATTCGACGGGGCAGGTGTAGGTGCAGGATTGAGCACCCGGAGCTTGGAGTAGCCAGTGACCAGTGAAGACAGCAGGATTGGCTGTAGGTTTTGTCTTTAGGCTATTTATTCAATTTGGTTGTATAAATCGAATTGGTTTAACCGGTTGTATTCTGCCGGTCTGTTTTTTATTTAAGTCTTCTGCAGCGATTTATTTAATTCATGTTTAATTATGCTCTTAACTCTGATTAGGTAGTGGATCCGGGTAGGGTAACTACAATGGACATGGTTTGGTCTATGATGGGGTTCACGGAGTTGCCGCCATCCTTTTGGGGATATGCGCTTGAAACAGCGGCACTGTTGTTGAACAATGTCCATTCAAAGGCAGTTGATAAGACACCATATGAGATATGGATGGGAAAGCCTCCTAAGTATTCTTATCTTAGAATATGGGGATGCCCTGCTTATGTGAAGCAGACAGTGGGAGATAAATTGGATGCTCGATCCATTTTATGCTACTTCGTGGGATATCCAAGGAATTCGGTAGGATATTATTTCTATCATCCCAAAGAAACAAAGGTGTTTGTTTCTAGGAATGCGACCTTCTTGGAGAAGGAATTTCTATTGGATAGAAAATGGGAGATGATAGAACTCGAGGAAGTTCGAGAAACACCCACGATTGTAGAGCCCACACCCAAACAGCCAAGAGAGGAGATACAAGTTCCTAGGAGATCCGAAAGGGTCTCAAGACCACCTATGAGGTATGGTCTGCTTCTTGAAGAGGGCCCTGATGAGCCTGATCATGGATGTGATCCAAGAACCTTCAAGGAAGCGTTATCTGATGCCGATTCATCCAAGTGGCTTGAAGCTATGGAATCTGAGATGAATTCCATGTATTCGAACCAAGTGTGGAATCTTGTGGATCCACCTGAAGAAATTGTTCCTATAGGGTGTAAATGGATTTACAAGAGGAAACTTGGAACGGATGGGAAGGTTGTGACCTTCAAGGCTCGATTGGTAGCAAAAGGTTATACTCAAAGGCAAGGAGTTGACTTTGAAGAAACTTTTTCTCCAGTCGCAATGTTCAAGTCTATTAGGATAATGCTTGCCATTACCGCATGGTACGACAATGAAATATGGCAGATGGATGTGAAGACAGCTTTTCTTAATGGGGATATTAAGAAAGAAATTTACATGTCTCAACCTGAAGGTTTCACATCTATCGGAAGTGAGCATAATGTATGCAAACTTCAGAGATCTATTTATGGTCTCAAACAGGCATCTAGGAGCTGGAACCTCAGATTTGATGGTACAATCAAAGAGTTTGGGTTTACTAAGAATCCTGAGGAACCCTGTGTGTATAAGAAGGTCAGTGGGAGTGCTGTGACATTCCTGGTACATTATGTTGATGACATTCTACTCATTGGGAATGATGTAGGAATGTTGCAATCAACTAAAGTATGTTTGTCAAGTAAGTTCTCGATGAAGGACTTGGGTGAAGCATCTTTTGTATTGGAAATACAAATCTATCGGGATAGATCAAAAAGATTTCTTGGTCTCACCCAGTCCACATACATTGATAACATCGTGAAGAGGTTCTCGATGGATGAGTCTAAGAGAGGACATCTACCAATGTGTCATGGCGTGTCTCTATCCAAGTCCATGTCTCCCAAAAATGATGCAGAGATAGAGGCGATGACACGCATTCCATATGCATCTGAAATTGGTAGTATCATGTATGCGATGATATCTACACGTCCTGACGTGGCCTTTGCACTTAGTGTAACAAGTAGATATCAATCAAACCCTGGTCTTCCACACTGGAAAGCTGTGAAAGACATTCTCAAGTATTTGAGAAAGACTAAGAATATGTTCTTGGTTTATGGGGGTGGAGAATTAAAATTGGAAGGCTATACCGACTCTAGCTTCCAAAGCGATGTTGATGATTTAAAGTCAACTTCCGGTTTTGTATTCATGCTCAATGGTGCTGCTGTTTGTTGAAAGAGTTCCAAGCAAAACAGCACTGCGGATTCAACCACTGAGGCAGAATATATTGCTGCATCCGATGATGCAAAGGAAGCTGTTTGGATTAGGAATTTCGTCCAAGAGTTGGGCGTTATTCCTAATGGAGTTGATCCAGTCCCGGTGTACTGCGACAACACTGGTGCCATTGCTCAGGCAAAAGAACCAAGGTCTCATCAAAAATCCAAACATGTACTGAGAAAATACCACATCATTCGGGAAATTGTGGAACGAGGAGGTGTCTTGTTAGACAGAGTCTCCTCCGCAGATAATGTTGCAAATCCACTAACTAAGCCTTTACCAGGACCATTGTTCGAAAAGCATCGCGAATCAATGGGTTTGAAGAATATGGGTAGTTGGCTCTAGTGCAAGTGGGAGATTGTTAGAGTAGGTGTCCGTCGAGCCAATTGTGTTGGTCGATGGTCCTTGAGAGAACTCTTGTATGACAATTTTTATTTTAATAATATTTTACATTATTTAATTTGGCACATCTTTATCTTTATACACATGCTAGCTGCATAGTTAAATCCCTTGAATATACAAATAGTAGAAAGAATATGGGATGGTCATGCGATGACTATCATGAAACTTATATTTGGAATACTGTATATTTTAAACTGCTCCTAGTCGATTCAGCCGCCATAAAGAAGGATAAAGCCGGTCAAGCTTGAGACTAGTATTTGCGATGTGAGTACCATGTTTCATTGGTAGGGGACATGGAGATGTCCAAGCATGCAAATAGGTGCTCCTTGTAGAGTGCACTGAACAACCCCCCCTAAAGGACTTTCCAAGTGGTTCTCACTTATCGAGTGGAGAAGTCCTAGTTTATGGTTGTACACCACTAGTCCTTATGACCCGGGACAACATGGAGACTCTATATGCCAGTGCTTCACTTTGACTTGTTTACCGACTCATCTGGGTCATCAGGTGGCAATGTTGGGTGTTGTGACGAAACATATAGGAGTCAATGCATTGTAGTTTGGGATTCACCGCTTACCTATGGGTATGGATATCCTATGTGATCTCATGCATGCGTAGCTTGAAATCTCTGATCAGAGTAGGTGGTAATTAAGAAAGGGGTTTATTGAATTACACCTTCGATGCAACTACGGCATGACACATAGTTATCGATTCAATGACAACTCTCGATAAACCAATGGTTGTCGAATCGGTCGGGATATATGAGTTGAAGGGACCGTACTGTACGCTAACCATAATTGATTGGTTTTTGCAGGCACTATCATTTGATATCTAGGGAGTCATGTAAGTGATGCTGCTAGTCGTTTCACATGACTGGTTGGGTACTATCATACTTGAGTTTTCTGACATTCTTATTATCAAGGAGTTGATCAATAAGAATGGAGCTATATAGGGTATGCTCATATAAGGAACTTGTTGATCCCGAATCACATGGAGATGTGAACCCACTGCTAGTTGTATCAATGAAACATTGAGGGTCACACAAGTACTAGCTTTCTAGATCCCGTTGAGATGAAAATAAGTTCAATGTGTTGAACAACTTATAAAGGAGTTTATAAGTAAAATAAATTAGAAGTTTGACTTCTAAATTGGAGAATGAATGGAATAAGTAACTTTTAATTTGTGAATGTGTTCCAAGATTAAAAGTTGACTTAAAATAATTAGTTTATGAAAATGTTGATTTTCTAAACTATTATTTTTAACTTAATTAATTAATTCAAGTGTTGAATTAATTTTACACTAGTAGATTTTGTAATGTACAAATAATTAAATTAATTCAAGTGTTGAATTAATTAAACACTATTGAGTCTAGTAGAGCTCAAATTAATATAGTGTTGAATAATTATATACTAGTGGACTTGAATGCTCCTTCTAGTGGTCACTAATTGATCCCACCAGATTAATCCATAATCTACAAACTCAACCACTGCCAACCTCACTTTCTTAAGATCATAATAGTGATGGCAATCAAACACAAATTCCACACGCTTCTCCCATTCCAGATACACCTCCGGATCAGATTTCCCAAGAAACGTTGGAATTTTCATCTTAATGCTACTAATATTCTCATCCTCCTTACTGTCCTCCGTATATTTTCCACGCATCGCTTCTCGCCTATGTCTACCCCCATGTACTCTTCTCTTCTCATCCCAATTTTCATCATAACTCTCCTCATCATCCTCAAATCATTCCCCTTTCTACTTTTATTTTTCTTTCCAATACCACTACTCTCCTCCAATCTACTCATCCTCTCATAAAGAGGTTACAACTCCGATCTCATCACTTTAATAAATTGCCCCATCAACGCCTCCATTTGAACCTTGGAAATTCCTTGGTTCATACTTACACTAACATCTTTATTAGGATTCATGGTACCTGCAAGAAAATCGTTAATAATAAATTTCCTCACACATGTTCTCACAGTTCACTCCAATCGAATCACTCAATCACTCCTTTTTTTCACTCAAATTTGTGGTAAGGCTTTGCTTTGTAGAGTAAAGGATCAAACTTTCAAGTTTAAAACCCTTAGAAGGTCGAAATTTGACTGACAGAGATTGACAAAACAAGCAAAGAATTCTATGGACGAATTGACTTTGACTCCACTCAAGGATGAACAAAGACAACCTAATTTGCCACAAGTTACTTTTCTTCTTTAATTTTTTTTGACAAATTTTCGGCCTTTCTATTTTATTTTAATTTTTTACCGATTTTTGTTTTTTTTTTTTTGTTTGTTCACTCAAATTTGTGGTAAGGCTTTGCTTCGTAGAGTAAAGGATAAAACTTTCAAGTTTTAAACCCTTAGAAGCTCGAAAATTGACAGACAGAGATTGACAAAACAAGTTCTTCTGTTTTTTTTTTTAACAAATTTTTGGCCTTTATATTTTTTTTTATTTTTTTTACTTTTTAACCGATTTTTATTTTTATTTTTTTTTTACTTTTTCGAGATAACTTGTTGCACATGACACAAAAACTTGGACGACAAGATTGACACAAAAACGACTTAGAAATTGAAATAGAATAGACTTAGATGAAGAACGAAGAACACGAAGAATACAAAAAACAGATATAGATAAAGATAAGATACTTTAAGGCATTATTTGGTTTGATGTATTATTAATCTATGTATAACTTATCTCAATTAATTTTGCATTATTCGCCCCTTTTCAGTTTGATGTCGACTTTTACCTTTTCTCGATTCGAAGCTCCAACTTAGGATAAGCTACAAAGACAAAAGATACAATAAAAATCCATCCAAACTCAATTCAAACCAACGAGGTAAACATGTTACCAATCTCAATCACTCCGTCGACGATTCAAATTCTGAAAACTCTGACTTCACCAACTCCCAAACCAATCTGAAATGAAGCAATATAGGATCAATATCGACATTCAAACTCGATCGAAATACGACTCAAGTACTTCAAACTAATCGATATCCAAATCTCAAACCGGCGACATAACGGCTAATAAACGGCTAACCGAAAAATCAACACAACCACAAAATATTCCATCTCAACTCATATCATCAACAAATCAACAAAACCAACTCAAAATCAACAAAATATGAAACCCTCATTTTCGAAAATGGCTTCCAAAATTCATAACAATTCAAAACGTTGTTCCTTTTCGATTCGTCTTGAAATAAACAATCTATGCTAGCTCAAGAACAACATATCCAATCGAAATCAAATTCTGACAACGTCTCAAAAACAAAACATGTTGGATCAAAATAAAGCTTATGATAGAACGAAAATCTCATAGCTGTGATCGCAAATATACATTCAAATTCGAAATCTACCTGGCGGATCGTGCGAAACCGGAAAATACAAAAGCTCAAAGTCACGTTGGGGAGCTTCAATGGAGGGGGACCGTTCTTGGAGAGAATAAGAAGAAAAGAAGATGCCTAGTCGCCTAAACAAATATCAAGACTTAGTCAAAAATAGGGAATTTGCACTTTAGTCCCTGAATTCTTTAAAAATTGCAAATCAATCCATGATCAAATATCAATTCAATCCCTCAAATTTCTAATCTCGGAATATAAAATAATAATCTCAATTAAGATAATTTTGAGGCGTTACAGTTAGGCTATGCGCACTACTGACGTGAAGATCGGAGCATCCGAAGTGGGAGTTCAAAACATCCGAACAGGATCGGAACTTCTGAATTGCATATCGAAGCTTCCGACCACGGTTGTTCAGAGAAGTGGAAAGCATGCAATTTTGGACCTTCAGTACTCCGTCTATAAATAGGCCACAGATTTCTCACAATCAATTCATGTTTGGAGGTGTATGAGTGTGTATCAATGTATATTCTTAGTTTTTATAGCCTTATACTCAAGGGTTGCGTGATAGTGAGGTGCTATGCAGATTGTAACGGAGCAATGCTAGGGTTGGGGCCTTCGACAACAGCGGGCTGACGATGTATGCTTTCATGTTGAGCTATATCTCGTTCGAGATAGCCTCTCGAGTAGGATCAGCCCTTTACCCTTGTATATTTTCGAATATTGAGAGATGTCGTGATGACGGAGACTGACGCTACTGTGATCTTGACAAGTGTGGGGAGTTACCCAGCGGAATTTACCCCCGAGGGTACTACACACTCATTTGGAGCCTAGACTGAGCAGGACTTGATAGTTGACCAGTACCCAGTCATTTGCATGCATCATATCGGTTTGTATACTCGTACTTTAAGTTCTCGGTGTTAGCACTTACGTCTTTGTTGTTCATCATGCACACACCATTCGACGAACAATTTCAGATGGCTCAGGACTTGGACATGCGCGTAGTCGGTGACCAGGGCTTGGAGGCGGAGGTTACCATTAGTTTTGTTCAAGTTATTATTTTCGGTATTGTATTGGGTTGTATAATTATCAAATGTTTATTTGGTTTTTGGTTGTATTCTTTTGGATTATTAATTGATTTAATTTTTCCTCGTTTATATTTGATATTGTTTAACTGCTTAAGTCATTTGCATGCTTAGGTTGTTAGCTATTTGGTGATCCGGGTTGGGTTCATCTTCATTGTGCTCGCTACACAATGTTGATTAAAATAAGCTTTTAGAGACTTCCAACTTCTACAAATTCTCATCAATCTAACTATACTAAGCTCTTGTAGCTTGTTTTAATTCGTAGATTGACTTTTTAATAAAATAAACTTCTCCTCATCTCTTTCCTTTACATAAACTTTCGATTGCTCGACATAAATCTCCCCTTAAAGAAAATCATTCAAGAATGCAAAATTCACATGTTATTGATACAACTTTCGTTTTCTTTTTTTTTCCCCGCAATAACGAGTGAGGGCATAATGGCCAATGATGCAAAGGTTTTTGAGTAATCTACTAGCTTATTAAACCATCAGCACTAATCTTATTTCTATACACCCACTTGACTATGATTACTTCTGTTTTGGGGTCAAATCATTCAACTCCCATATATTGATTCTTTCAATCATCAAACATTCGGTGAATAATTATTATTGGGATAATTATCAATTTAGTCCCTCACTTAGACCGCGTTCCTGATTTGGTCCTCCATTTTTCAATTGACTCAATTTAGTCCTTCATTTTTTGTCCTGTTTTCACAATTGGTCCTTTGTCCAATTCAGTGTTAACACTAACAGAGTTTACCTGCTTAGCCCATTGTGAAGCTTAAGAAACTGTTCAAAGGACACTTTCAACGTATTACAGCAGGGAATCATTGACATTTATAATCACAATTTCTTTCACAAATATTCAAGGTCCTTTTGAACGAATTAAAGTTCATTTTACAGCATGAATTTATCGACATTTATAAGTAGTAATCAATCATAAGTTTTCTTTCACGACCACAAAAAAAGTTTTAGATTAAGCATGTGTGGGTGAGAGTAGTACTAGGATGGGTGAACTCCTGAGAAGCTCGAGTATGTCAATCTGCTAACGTTGCGCTACTTTATCTGGTTGACTAATGGGCCATAAAATATGGACACCAGATCTTAATGGGTAATATTGTCTTTGTTGGGGACAGGGTCAGTAGTAGGAAAATGATAAGACTGATCTCGAAAGGGATATGAAATAGTACCAACAATAAGACACGCCCCTCCCTAGACTAATGGGCTTAACATCCTGACTCATCTACACTGCCATAAGTATAAGAAAATAAAGTTGCGTCTTGGCTAACATCTATAGCTTTTAGCCTAGTGGTAAGTGTTTGATCCTGTCAACTGGTAGATTAGGTGGGCCGTAAAATAGGGACACCAAATCATAACGAGTAATATTGTCTCTGTTGGGGACAGGGCCGGTGGCAGAGAAAAGATAAGACAAATCTCGAAAGGGATATGAGATAGCACAAACAGTAAGACACGTCCCTCCCTAAACTCATGAGATTAAAAAACCAAACCATATGCACTGCCACAAGTATAAGAAAATAAAGTTGTGCTTGCTTTTAGTCAAGTGTTACGCGCTTGATCCTAACAACTGATAGACTAGGTAGACCATAAAATAGGGACATCAGATCTTAACACATAATGTTGTCTCTGCTGAGAACAGGGTCATCAATAGGGGAAGGATAAGACTGATCTCAAAAAGGATGTAAGACAGATCTCGAAAGGGATATAAGACAGCACCAGCAGTAAGGCCCTTCCCTTGATTCATTGGCTTAATAATTCGATTCATCTGCGCTGCCTCAAATATAAGAAAATAAAATTATGCCTAGGCTAACATCTATGGCTTTAAACCTAATGGTAAGCGTTTGATCCAAACAAAAAAGAAAGAAATGTTTGCATCCACCATTGAAATCTTCAAGATGTTCTTCCTCTTCTCCATCACTTGAACGACACATTCAGATTCATTATCATTCAACCCCGGATGAAGTGAATGTTTCAACCTGCTGCATCCTTGGGACAAGAAACCGAGGAATTTGGGTGATTTCCCGACTCACTTTTTGTTTGTGACTAATTCTAGGGGGCAAACCTCCTTTGCGGATGTAATCAACTTCTTCTTGGCTCTAGTGTATTCATCGATAAAACCTACTGCTCGAGGTGGAAGCCTAGGTCTTAATACAGATAACATGAATACAAATTCATCTTCTGAGACGTTTTTGTTGTCAAATTCGATAATTTTAAGAATTTATTCGATCGATCTTGCCCACATGTTGTGATTAATATAAATGAAAGAGTGGATGCCCTGCTAGCCAACTTGTGGCATAGGGCCTTTATGACTCTATTTGTAAACAATCTTTGTTTAATATAATTTACACTCCTTATTGGCATTTAATTTATCTTTTATCATATTGTTATGTTGTGACGTTCTATACGATGTTTAGATAAAGACCTTGAATATACTAAAGTTCCTGTAAGATGTGATCGTGGATATGGATGACTATCATGAAACACATCTTGTAATCACTTTATATTCTAAACCAGTTCCTAGTCAATTGAGCCGTCCGCAATAAGGATAAGGATCGCTCGAGATTGAGACTAGCATTTACGATGCCGAGTACCGCGTTTCATTGGTATGTAACATAGAGATGTTCGAAGCATGAAAATGGATATTCATTTGATGGATGATCGAACTACCCTATTCGGACTTTCCAAGTGGTTTTCACTAATTGAGTGGATAGGTCCGTGGTTTTGGTTTTACACCATTAGTCCTTACTACTTCAAACATCATGGAGGCTCTATATGCTAGTACTGTACTTTGACTCGTTTACCGACTCAATGAGTGTGGGGACTCGGGTTGCTAATCTTATCTTAGGGAAATTTATTATAAATAACAATGAATCAAGTACTCAAAAGAAATAAAGAACCAAGAGCTAAAAAAATATTTTTTTTTAAAAAAAGATACAGTACCTCGCTCGATCGGGGAAACTTGCCCGATCGAGCGAGCTCAAATTGTAAACTCTCGATCCAAAATATTTTTGGCCTCGCTCGATCGGTGAAAGTCACCCGATCGAGCGGGCAAGAAATTTGATTTCTCTGTTTTGCATATTACAGGGCTCGCTCGATCGGTGAACTTCACCCGATCGAGCGGGCTTCAATTTCTGGAAATTCTGCTGCTAACATTTTGTTGTCAAAGTTGAAACAATAAACCATCAAGTCTTGTACAAGCTCCAAAATATTATATAATGTTCTTGTATCATTTCTAGCATGGTTCATCAACTCCAAGTACAAGACATTCTGCTACAACCCGAGTTCTCACGTGCTATAACTTTCTCTCGAGCTATTACTGTCTCCTCTAACTAGCTCCTGCCCCACCTATTGCCATGCACACATACAAAACAAAGCAATAACCGAATACCTCCGGTGAGAAGAAAATCCCAGTATAAACAACATAAAATGTAAGATAATAAACGTGGATGCAATGCATATGACAAACGAGGCTATCAAGATGATTTCAATCGAATATAAGTTCTTGGGATCCCGAGGAAATAAAATCTTCAACTAACACCCACTCACCCAATAGAGGTGAAGTCAAATACTTTATTTCCTCTGACTTTGGTGCAACCATTGTGAGTCTTCTGGCTCTGGAAGTAAGTCTACATTCCGTGCCACTCAACTACAGCCCTCCAAACGTCATATGCACTCTAAGCCTTTCAACCCTCTGTGCTTTTTGGGCTGGAGTTCAAGATGAATGCAACATATTCTGTATGCATTAAATTCTATAAAACACATTGAACACTTAATCAAATAAGCAAGCAAAGCAATCAAAACATCTAATCACATAAAAACACATAAACAACTAAGTATGTGATTAACAAGGGAATACTCGAAACAATAGCTATTTCGAGCGTTCTATCCCATCTGGATTAGCTGTCATTTATACCTTTCTCTGTCGAGTCTGAAAGTACTTCAAATCTGAAAATACAATCAACAACAACATATAAAAATCTGCTCCGCTTCTCAACTTCATTTCAAATACAAATTCTAGCAAACCTTGCTTCACTCCTTTTTGGTTCGAATCGAAGATCTCGAGTTCGGCAAACATCAATACAAAGCTGAAATGACATATACAGTAGCTAGAAAAATCAGTATACAACTCAAACCTTGCTTCTGTCAAACCATAATAACAAAGTCTTGACATTTTGCAAATCGACGGCATAACGAATAAAAACCAGCAACCGAATCAATATCACAATCAATCCAACAATCAATATAACTCATAATCTCTAACATATCATCTCAATAACATCAAAATCTTTATCACTCAGACATGGTAGTGTTCGAATTATTCTTTAAAAATTCATATAAAATCCGAACGACAGTCTTTCGTCCGAACCGTCTTCGAATACACAATCGGTACAGCTCGTATATGCATATATCTTAAAATCATAAAATTCCATCTTCAACATAAAAATAAAGTCTGAGAAAAATGAATGAAACTTGTACCAAAACGAAGGTCTCGGAGCAGTGATCGCAGATATATATTTATTCGGAATTTCTGACGACCGGATCACGCAAAATCAAAGTTTTTAAGAGACAAAAATGGAGTCCTGGAGTTTCAGCCGTTCTTCCTTTTCTTTTCTGCTCATTCACGTGTAAATTGGCTGAATAAGGTATAAGTGTAGATAAATATTAGCCAGATTACAATTTAGTCCCTAAACTTTTAGCTATTTGCAATTCAGTCCCCAGAAAAGCGATTTAATTCAATTTCAATCCTTATTCATTTAAGAATATTAGAATTTAATTCTAAACTCTAAATATTCCCAAATTAAATATTCTCGGATTAAAATTAAATAATCCCGGACCTTACATTTCTCCCCCACTAAGGTATGAGTTCGTCCTCGAAATCATAAGCAAGCTGTATAGATAATCTGTATACACATAAGAGAATAAAATAACATAAAGCAGAATAAGAACTCACATCAATGAAACAACTTTGGAAATATCTGTCTCATATCTGACTCAGTCTCCCAAGTCGCTTCTTCAGTGCCATGTCGACTCCACTGACTTTGACTAGTTGAATTGTCTTGTTTCTGAGCTGTTTATCTTTGCGATCAAGAATCTGAATAGGTTGCTCAAAATAACTGAGAGTTTCGTCAAGTTCAGCTTCATCAGGCTGAAGAATATGTGAAGGATCAGTCTGATACTTCCGTAGCATGGAGACATGGAATACATCATGAATACCAGACAAAGATGGAGGAAGAGCAAGTCGATAAGCAAGATCGCCTATCTTCTCGATAATCTCATACGGACCGATAAAACGCGGAGATAACTTTCCTCTCTTGCCAAATCTGACTGTACCTCTAAATGGAGAAATCTTCAAGAATACTCTTCTCCCTGATCAAAAGATAAAGGTCGTCGTCTGATATTCGCATACTTTTCTTGTCTGTCCTGAGCTATTTTCATTCTTTTCTGAATAAGCTTCACCTTTTCAGTCATTTCTCTGATCATATTTGGCCCAACATCAGGAATTTCTGAGATATCATCCCAATACAACGGTGATCTGCATTTCTTTCCGTACAGTGCTTCAAAAGGAGCCATCTCAATGCTCGTCTGATAGCTATTATTATAAGAAAATTCTGCAAGTGGTAATGAATCTTGCCAACTAGTACCAAAATCTAGTACTACAGCTCTCAACATATCCTCAAGTGTGTGAGACCTCGGTTCTAAAAATCTAATTAAAGAGTAAACAATAATTAAGCATCCAAGATCTAAGAACTAAAAGCAAAGCAAGGGAAAAAAAAAATTTTAAGAGGGCCGCGCTCGGGCGGCCAAAAACCGCCGCTCGAGCGCGCCCTGGACAGAGGCGCTACTGGTCTCGGGGTGGGGTGCGCTCGGGCTGCTAAAAATTGCAGCTCGGGCGCCCCCTACAGCAGAAACAGAACAGCAGAAAACATGCTTGCAACTCCATCTAAAACTATTCCAATGCAATCCAAATCAACACATACATTATAAATGCAGTTCCTCCGATTAATACATGAAGTTCTAGAGTTTAACAACTACTCCAAAATAGAACATGCCACGATAACAACACGGCAAATCTTGCATGTCAATAAAACATAATAACGAAGTTCGATATCTAAACATGTTCTAACAACACTAGGTAGACATGCTGACACGAATTCTAAACCGAGTCTCACTGCTACAACTTTCTCTTGGAGCTAACCATGCCTCTTCTGACTTGATGATTCCCCACCTGTTGCCAAGTACACATACAAAACAAAGCAACAGCCGGATAACCGGTGAGAACGACATTCCCAGTAAAAGCAACATAACAATTTATACAACAATCAACATGCATTCAATACAACAATTAAATTAATAACAACGTAATGAATGCATGTCTTTTAAACCGGGATATCAATCTGATAAACAAGGGATTGCTGTTGTGCTTTTGGGATCCCGAGGATAAGATCACGTAACAACTCACCGACCCTCTCAATCGAGGTGGTGCCACGTATCCCACTCCTCTAGACTTTGAGCAACCATAATGAGTATGCTAGCACTAGGCGAAATACTACAACCTAGGCCACTCAATCATAGTTCCCAAACGTCTAAACAAAAAGGGCGGTTCTGCCCGCTGAAAACAAGATTGGCTCAAGATGAATGCATAACATAAATATAACACATAAGTCATTTAACAAAAGCCAATACAATCAAAAAAGACACAAGTTCCTCATGCTAGAACAAGTGTAAATGCAAATATGTGATTTCAAAGGAAAAACTCGAGAACCACAGTCCCGAGTATGCTATCCCGCTACGATGACTGCTTTTACCTTTCAATGCAGTAGCTTCCAACTCTGGATACGCTACAAAAGAGACTGTATCAACAACTATACAATCTAACAACAACAAGGCAACGGTTCAAGGAAATGCTCTATACCGTTCTTTGTTCAAATCTCGAAAACGATCAAACAGCCGCTAACTCTGGGCTTGATACCTCCAAACGGATCTGTACGGAGACAAATGAATGATCAATAACCAAGATCAACTTATAAGCCAAGTTCCAACAACTCAAAAACGGTTCAAAATCCCCAAAACTCAAACCGACGGCATAACGGCTATAACTGAACAAACCGGCAATGCAGACGGCAGTTCAATACCGATAACAACTCAATTCAATGCTAATACAACAACAACAAGACAAACCCAACAAATCTCAAAACTCACATTTTCGAAAATAGCTTCCAAAAATCATAACAATTCCGAACGTCGCTCTATTTCAAAACCGACAGATAATTAACGATCAGAACTCTGTCAAGAACAACATACTTGAATCTAGAACGATTCTAACAACATCCAAAAACTAGAATGTATCGGATCGAAGAAGAACTTACGATATAACAGATTTCTCACTGCAGTGATCGATAATCTGCCTTCAGAAATAATTTCCAATGGACGGATCGAGCCCGGGATGAAATCACAAAGCTCAAAAGCTCAAAAGTGGCGTCTACGATGGAGGAGGCGTGCTTTAGGAAGGAGAAGAAAGCTTCTCCAATCAAATCCAAGTATAGATAATATATAAAAATCAATATTTGCGTTTTAGTCCCTGAAATTTCCAAAATTTGAAAAAAGAACCCTGATCAAAATCAAACCGGCTCGAGAACTCTGTAATCTCTGATTAACTCAAATAAACTCATTTAAGATAAAAATGGGGCGTTACAATTCTCCCCCATTAAGAAGAGATTTCGTCCTCGAAATCAATGAGAACCACAACTCATAAGATAGAATAAAGAACTAAAGACAGTAAGAAGAACTCACGTCATCCGAATAACTCTGGAAAACGGTGTCTCATGCTAGACTCTGTCTCCCAAGTTGCTTCCTCGATGCCGTGACGGCTCCACTACACTTTCACTAACGGGATCGACTTGGTTCTGAGTTGCTTTTCTTTCCGATCAAGGATCTGAATCGGTCGTTCAAAGTAGCTCAGAGTCTTGTCTAACTCGGCTTCGTCAGGCTGAAGGATATGAGAAGAATCTGGATGATACTTTCGCAGCATAGAGACGTGAAAAACGTCGTGAATACCAGATAAAGACGGAGGAAGTGCAAGTCTGTAGGCAAGATCGTCTATCTTCTCGTGAATCTCGTACGGCCCGATGAATCTCGGAGATAACTTCCCTCTCTTACCGAATCTGACGGTGCCTCTGAACGGAGAAATCTTAAGGAAAACACGGTCTCCCTGCTCAAAACTCAGAGGTCAACGTCTGACATTTGCATACTTAGCCTGTCTATCTTGAGCTGACTTCATTCTGGTCTGAATGATCTTAACCTGCTCTGCCATATCTCTAAGCATATCCGGTCCCAAATCTGGTGACTCGGACAAGTCATCCCAAAACAACGGAGATCGGCATTTCTTACCGTACAATGTCTCAAAAGGCGCCATACCGATACTCCCTTGGAAGCTGTTCTTGTAAGAAAACTCGACAAGAGGCAAAGAATCCTGCCAACTAGTGCCAAAGTCTAGCACTACCGCTCGCAGCATATCCTCTAACATCTGGACAGTCCGCTCTGACTGTCCATCGGTCTGAGGATGATAAGCTGTACTCAGATGCAATCGAGTACCAAGTGCCCCCTGAAGACTGTGCCAGAAGTGAGAAGTGAATCTAGGATCTCTATCTGAAACGATCGACTTCGGCACCCCATGCAGTCTCACAACATTGCTAACATACAACTCAGTCATCTGATCATGACGATACGTCATCTTGTACGGAATAAAACACGCAGATTTCGTCAATCGGTCGATCACTACCCAAATGGCATCGCATCCTCGAACGGATCGTGGAAGCTTCGTGATGAAATTCATAGAAATGTGATCCCATTTCCATTCAGGAACAGATAAGCTGTGCAATAGACCACCTGGTCGCTTTCGCTCTGCTTTTACTTGCTAACAGTTCAAACACCGAGATACAAACCTTGCAACATCGCCCTTCATTCTCTTCCACCAGAACTGACTCTTCAGATCATTGTACATCTTACGACCTCCAGGATGAACACTGAACCGACTGCAATGAGCCTCTCGGAGAATACGCTGTCTCAACTCCGAAATATCAGGCACAACAATACGGTTATTCACAAACAAGACGTCATCTCTAACCTGGAATTCTGACTGATGCCCAGATCTGACTTTCTCTACTGAAACCTGAATGCTCGGCTCAGACTTCTGTGCTTCTCTGATTGCAATAAACAACTCTGGTTTGGCTTGAATAGAAAACACTCTGATAGTCTCCCTATCTGTTTCAAACTCTAAACCAGAAGTGCAACAATCATCGATCAACTGAGAAACACCAATAGTAGAAAGAGATAAAGAACAAAGCTTTCGGCTCAACGCATCTGCAACTGCATTCGACTTCCCCGGATAATACTTGATCTCACAGTCGAAATCTTTCAACAGATCTAACCACCTTCTCTGTCTCATATTCAGCTCTGCTTGAGAAAACAAGTACTTAAGACTCTTATGATCAGAAAAGATCTCGAAGGACTCACCATAAAGATAGTGACGCCAGATCTTCAAAGCAAAGACGATCGCAGCTAGTTCAAGATCATGGACTGGATAACGAGTCTCGTGCGGTTTCAGCTGCCTCGATGCATACGCCACCACATGCTTATGTTGCATAAGAACACAACCCAAGCCTCGGTTAGAAGCATCACAATAGACTGTGAAACCTCCAGTATCCTTCGGAATAGAAAGAATTGGAGCACTGGTCAGTCTCCTCTTCAGATCAACAAAGCTAGCCTCACAATCTGGAGTCCAAACAAAAGGCGCATTCTTCTGAGTCAGCTGGGTAATTGGCTTGGCAATAGACGAGAAACCCTCGATGAAACGACGGTAATAACCAGCTAAACCCATGAAGCTTCGGATCTCCGGCACTGAAGTAGGTCTAGGCCAATTCATAACCGCTTCAATCTTGTTGGGATCGACAGAAATCCCATCTTCAGAAATAATATTACCGAGAAAGACAACTCGATCTAACCAGAATTCACACTTAGACAGCTTGGCAAACAACTGCTCAACTCTCAAAATCTGCAGTACGGTCCTCAAGTGCTCTGCATGGTCAGTACGGTTCTTCGAGTAGATAAGAATATCATCGATAAAGATAATGAAGAACTCATCTAAATAACGCTGAAAGATACGGTTCATTAAACCCATAAAAACCGCTGGGGCATTAGTCAAACCGAACGGCATGACTATAAACTCAAAGTGACCATACCTCGTCCTGAATGCTGTCTTAGGAATGTCTTCCTCTCGCACTCTCAACTGGTGATAACCTGACCTCAGATCAATCTTAGAGTAGACAGAAGAACCCTGCAGCTGATCAAACAAGTCATCTATTCTTGGTAAAGGATACCTGTTCTTAACTGTAGCCTGATTCAATTGGCGGTAGTCAATATAGAGCCGCATAGAACCATCCTTCTTCCGAACAAAAAGCACCGGAGCACCCCAAGGCGATACACTAGGTCTGATGTATCCCTTGGCAATCAAATCCTCAAGTTGCTCCTTCAACTCTCTCAATTCAACAAGTGCCATACGATAAGGAGCTTTTGAAATAGGTTGAGTACCTGGCACTAAGTCAATGCTGAATTTGATTTCTCGAATAGGTGGCAAACCAGGAACATCTTCCGGGAACACATCCGCAAAATCTCTAACCACTGGTATATCGACCAAAGCTGGGCTAGATTTCAGTACATCAACGGCATACACCAAAAATCCTTCTGCACCTTTCTATAGCAAACGAGTCATAGATAACACTGAAATAAAAGGAATTCTAGATCGAGAACCCTTACCAAAGAATTTCCACTCGTCGGCCATTTCAGGTCTGAACCGGACAACCTTCAGAAAACAATCAACTGTTGCCCTGTACTTGGTCAAAGCATCTATACCGACAATACAATCAAAATCTGACAACCCAAGCACAATACAGTTGAATTCTAACAAATTCCCCTCAAAACAAAGTTCACAGTTCCTGACTAGTCTGATAGAAACAATTCCTCCACCCAAAGGTGAAGTAACAGCTACTACTGTAGGCAACAATTCAGTTGGCAAAGCATGCAATAATACAAATTTCTCAGAGATAAAAGAATGGGAAGCACCCGTATCTATCAAGACATGAGCAGAATAACCGAAAATCGAACAGTTACCTGCTATGACATCGTCAGGTGCTGCCTGAGCCTGATCCTCTGTCAATGCAAAGACTCGTGCTTGCTTTCTCGGAGGCTGATTTGCACTAGAGTTACCTCCCTGTCGGTTCTGCTGCTGAGGCTGGAAAGAGTGCACTGCAGAAGACTGCCTCTCAGGCTGAGCTGCAGGTCTAGACGAACTCCCACTCTGAGCTCTATCTCTGTTACGTTGAGGGCACACCTTAGAGAAGTGTCCCGGTTGCTGACATGTGTTACAATTGCCGAAGACTCCCACACACTGATCTGGTGAGTGTCTTCCTCCACACTTGCTGCAGTACAAAGATGAGGACCCAGAACTCGGTCCTGAACCGAATTGCTTTGAACCACTGGAACTGGACGAACTGTTTCCTTGCCTCTTGAACTGTTTACCTCTTGCTTTGTACTGATCCTTTCTGTTTCCCCCACTGCTACCACCTTCGTACCTCTGCTGCTGGTTCCGATGTTGAGGTGGCTGATTCTGGTACTGAGATGGTTGGTTCTGATACTGCCTCTGCTGCTGAGGTGCCCCCTGATTACCTATTTGCCTCCACAAGCCTGCTTCTGCTCCCTTTGCGTAATTCATGGAATCCGCAAAGTTGCTAGGCCTGTTGGTGTTAACCAACGTGAAGACATCGGGGTTCAACCCGTTGATGAAATGATCTGCCTTAGCTTCTTCATCTCCGGCAATTAGCGGTGCAAAACGCAACAGACTATCGAACTTAGCCACGTACTCTTCAATGTTCAGATTCCCTTGCTTCAGATTTGCAAACTCTGCTCCCTTATCCTTACGATACGAGATAGGGAAAAACCGCTTATAAAACTCAGATTTAAAAAGAGTCCAAGTAACCTCTGTACCTCTACTCTCAAATGCTTTCTTTGTCATGATCCACCAGCTCTTAGCACCACCACGCAGCTGATGAATTACTAACCTGATTCGGCGGTCATCTGTGTAGTCAATGGAATCAAACAACTGATCCATATCATCCAACCAACTTTCACAGTCAACTGGATTTTCTGAACCCATCAACAACGGCGGATTGAACGACTGAAACCTCTTCAGCAAGGTTTCCATAGGAGTCGCTGAAGCATCCAACTGATCAACTTCAGTGCTAGCTTGCTCAGTCGCAGGGATAACTGGCGGTGTGTTTCTGTTTATTACTCGACGAGGACCCATCTGATAATTAAATGTTAGGACACGAGATATTTCAATCGCTACAATCAGTGCCCTTACAACCGCTTGGAATACCGGATACCAATCGATAACAGAAACAGTTATATTTCAAGTAGATCATGCTTTATAAATTAAATCACATAACCATGTAATTCAATAACTCTCAATAATAAAGCATTCTCGCATGGAATTAAGTACACAGTTAAAATAATTCAAACACATGCGAGGAGCCAATACACGCAGACTCGATCTACCCGCTCACTCTAGTTCAACCAAGAATCGTAACTCTCTGATACCACTTAATGTGAGACCTCGGTTCTAAACATCTAATTAAGGAGTAAACAATAATTAAGCATCCAAGATCTAAGAACTAAAAGCAAAGCAAGGGAAAAAAAAAATTTTAAAGAGGGCCGCGCTCGGGCGGCCAAAAACCGCCGCTCGAGCGCGCCCTGGACAGAGGCGCTACTGGTCTCGGGGTGGGGTGCACTCGGGCTGCTAAAAATTGCAGCTCGGGCGCCCACTACAGCAGAAACAGAACAGCAGAAAACATGCTTGCAACTCCATCTAAAACTATTCCAATGCAATCCAAATCAACACATACATTATAAATGCAGTTCCTCCGATTAATACATGAAGTTCTAGAGTTTAACAACTACTCCAAAATAGAACATGCCACGATAACAACACAGCAAAGCTTGCATGTCAATACAACATAATAACGAAGTTCGATATCTAAACATGTTCTAACAACACTAGGTAGACATGCTGACACGACTTCTAAACCGAGTCTCACTGCTACAACTTTCTCTTGGAGCTAACCATGCCTCTTCTGACTTGATCCTGCCCCACCTGTTGCCAAGTACACATACAAAACAAAGAAACAGCCGGATAACCGGTGAGAACGACATTCCCATTAAAATCAACATAACAATTTATACAACAATCAACATGCTTTCAATACAACAATTAAATTAATAACAACGTAATGAATGCATGTCTTTTAAACCGGGATATCAATCTGATAAACGAGGGATTGCTGCTGTGCTTTTGGAATCCCTAGGATAAGATCACCTAACAACTCACCGATCCTCCCAATCGAGATGGTGCCACGTATCCCACTCCTCTAGACTTTGAGCAACCATAATGAGTATGCTAGCACTAGGCGAAATACTACACCTAGGCCACTCAATCATAGTTCCCAAACGTTTAAACAAAAAGGGCGGTTCTGCCCGCTGAAAACAAGATTGGCTCTAGATGAATGCATAACATAAATATAACACATAAGTCATTTAACAAAATCCAATACAATCAAACAAGACACAAGTTTCTCATGCTAGAACAAGTGTAAATGCAAGTATGTGATTTCAAAGGGAAAACTCGAGAACCACAGTTCCGAGTATGCTATCCCGCTACGATGACTGCTTTTACCTTTCAATGCAGTAGCTTCCAACTCTGGATACGCTACAAAAGAGACTGTATCAACAACTATACAATCTAACAACAACAAGGCAACGGTTCAAGGAAATGCTCTATACCGTTCTTTGTTCAAATCTCGTAAACGATCAAACAGCCGCTAACTCTGGGCTTGATACCTCCAAATGGATCTGTACGGAGACAAATGAATAATCAATAACCAAGATCAACTTATAAGCCAAGTTCCAACAACTCAAAAACGGTTCAAAATCCCCAAAACTCAAACCGACGGCATAACGGCTATAATTGAACAAACCGGCAACGCAGACGGCAGTTCAATACCGATAACAACTCAATTCAATGCTAATACAACAACAACAAGACAAACCCGACAAATCTCAAAACTCACATTTTCGAAAATAGCTTCCAAAAATCATAACAATTCCGAACGTCGCTCTATTTCAAAACCGACAGATAATTAACGATCAGAACTCTGTCAAGAACAACATACTCGAATCTAGAACGATTCTAACAACATCCAAAAACTAGAATGTATCGGATCGAAGAAGAACTTACGATATAACAGAGCTCTCACTACAGTGATCGATAATCTGCCTTCAGAAATAATTTCCAACGGACGGATCGAGCCCGGGATGAAATCACAAAGCTCAAAAGCTCAAAAGTGGCGCCTACAATGGAGGAGGCGTGCTTGAGGAAGGAGAAGAAAGCTTCTCCTATCAAATCCAAGTGTAGATAATATATAAAAATCAATATTTGCGTTTTAGTCCCTAAAATTTCCAAAATTTGCATAAAGGACCCTGATCAAAATCAAACCGGCTCGAGAACTCTGTAATCTCTGATTAACTCAAATAAACTCATTTAAGATAAAAACGGGGAATTACAAAGTGTCTGGATAGTCCGCTTTGACTGTCCGTCTGTTTGAGGATGATAAGATGTACTCAGATGCAATTGAGTACCAAGAGCTTGTTGTAAGCTATGCCAAAAGTGTGATGTAAATCTAGGGTCTCGGTCTGAAATGATAGATTTAGGCACACCATGTAATCGTAACACTTCTCTGACGTAGATCTCTGCCATCTGATCATGTCTGTACGTCATTCTGTATGGAATGAAACATGCTGATTTTGTCAAACGATCGATAATCACCCAAATGGCATCGCACCCTCTGGATGAACGTGATAGCTGTGTAATGAAATCCATAGAAATGTGATCCCATTTCCATTCTGGAACTGATAAACTCTGTAATAGACCACCTGGCTTCTTTCGTTCAGCTTTCACCTGTTGGCAATTCAAACATCTGGATACAAATTCAGTCACATCTGACTTCATTTGTTTCCACCAATACTGCATTTTCAGATCATTATACATTTTTCTGCCACCAGAATGAATACTAAATCGACTGATGTGAGACTCTTTCAATATCTGCTGTTTCAAATCTGAAATATTTGGAACAACAAGTCTATTATTCATATATAACACATCATCAGCACTGACCTGATATTCAGATTGATGTCCAGATCTGACCATAGGAATCGAATTCTGAATATTCGGATCCTCTTTCTGTGCTTCTTTGATTCTTATCAAAAGTTCTGGCTCAGCTTTCATAGCACAAACACGGATAGGTTGCATATCTGTTTCAAATACTAGTCTAGAAATAAAACAATCTTCTACCAATTGAGATACACCTATCGTAGACAAGGATAAGGAACATACCTTTCTACTCAAGGCGTCTGCAGCTGCATTAGATTTTCCTGGATAATATTTGATCTCACAATCAAAATCTTTCAGTAAATCAAGACATCTACGCTGTCTCATATTCAATTCTGATTGCGAAAACAGATATTTCAAACATTTATGATTAGAAAAGATGTCAAACTTCTCACCATAAAGATAATGTCGCTATATTTTCAATGCAAAGACAATAGCGGCAAGCTCCAAATCATGGATAGGATACCGAGTCTCATGTGGCTTCAACTGTCTCGATGCATAAGCAATAACATGTCCTCGCTGCATAAGCACACAACCCAGACCCTTGTGAGAAGCATCACAATATACAACAAAATCACCCGTACCTGATGGAATCGTCAAGACAGGTGCACTTGTAAGCCTTTTCTTCAATTCCAAGAAACTAGTTTCATACGCTTTAGTCCAGACATACGGCATATTTTTTTGTGTCAATTGCGTAATAGGCTTCGCAATGCTGGAGAAATCTCTGATAAAGAGTCTATAATAACCTGTCAAGCCCATAAAACTCCGTATTTCTGGCACTGATATAGGTCTAGGCCAATTCAGTACAGCCTCGACCTTGTTTGGATCCACTGAAATCCCATCACCTGAAATAATATGCCCAAGAAACACAACTTTCTGCAACCAAAATTCACATTTCGATAACTTAGCATATAATTTCTCATTTCTCAAAGTCTGTAAAATGATTCTGAGATGTTCAGCATGATCATCCACATTCTTGAAATATATCAAGATATCATCGATAAAAATAATGACAAAGTCATCCAAGCATTTCTGAAATACCCGATTCATTAATCCCATAAATACTGCAGGAGCATTGGTTAAACCAAAAGGCATGACGATAAATTCATAATGTCCATACCTTGTTCTGAAAGCAGTTTTAGGAATATCTTCATCTCGTACTCGCAACTGATGATATCCGGATCGCAAATCAATTTTAGAATAGAAGCTCGAACCCTGTAGTTGATCAAACAAATCATCTATTCTAGGCAGTGGATATTCATTCTTGACGGTTACCTTGTTCAATTGACGATAATCAATACATAAGCGCATTGAACCATCTTTCTTTCGTACAAATAGTACCGGAGCACCCCAAGGTGAAACGCTCGGTCTAATGTACCCTTTGGTCAATAAATCTTCCAGTTTATCCTTTAACTCCCTCAATTCAATAGGCGCCATTCTGTAAGGAGCTTTGGATATTGGTTGCGTACCTGGCATTAAATCAATGCTGAAATCTATCTCTCGGACTGGATTTAAACCAGGAATTTCATCAGGAAAGATATCAGCAAATTCATGTACAACTAGAATATCTGTTACTGCTGGACTGGATTTCAATACATCGACTGCATAAATCAGAAATCCTTCTGCCCCTCTCTGTAATAAACGGGTCATAGATAACACAGATATCAAAGGGATCTTGGCTCGAGAACCCTTACTGTAGAATTTCCATTCAGATGCCATTTCTGGTCTAAATCTGACCACTTTCTGGAAACAATCTACAGTCGCCCTGTACTTGGTTAACATGTCTATACCAATAATACAATCGAAATCTGATAATCCAAGTACTATACAATCTATATCAATCACATTCCCGTCATATTGCAAAGCACAATTTCGAATCATTCGAACAGAGATAATACCTTCACCCAAAGGTGAAGAAATAGAAACAACAGTAGGCAATGGCTCACACGATAAAGAATGCATCATAACAAATTGTTCAGAGATGAATGTATGTGATGCACCTGCATCTAACAAAACATAGGCAGGATAACCATAAATAGAGCAGTTACCTTCTATGACATCGTCAGGTGCTGCCTGTGCCTGTTCCTCAGTAAGTGCAAATACTCGAGCTTGTTGCCTAGGAGGTTGAGTAACAGTCTGGCTTCCTCCTGCTTTGGTCTGTTGTTGAGGCTGGAATGAATGCACTAATTGTCTTTCTGCCTGAGGTACTGGTCGAGAAGAACATTCACCAATAGCTCGTTGAGGACACACCGTGGCATAGTGATCTAGTTGGCGACAAATATTACAATTCCCTGATACACCTCTACAATGATCAATAGCATGTCGTCCACCACACTTCCCGCAAAATACTCCTGACTCACCAGTTCTCTGCCCTGTACCAAACTGTCTCTGTCCACTAGAACTGGAAGAACCACTACCTGCTTTCTTGAACTGTTTACCTTTTGGCCTGAATCTTGAATCCTTTCTGCCACTGCTTCCTCCCTCAAATCTGGGAGATGATTGCTGAAACTGTGGTGGATTCTGTGGAATTGATGCTGATATAGGCTGTGGAAATGGCTGGGGAATATACGGTGTTCCTCGTTGTCTCAATATAGCTGCTTCTGCGCCCTTAAATTTGTTCAAAGCATCAGCAAAAGTATTGGGTCGTCCACTGTTCACAAAATTAAACACATCTGGATTGAGGCCATTAATAAACTGATCTGCCATTGCTTCGTCAGTCGCTGATATATGTGGAGCAAACTTCAAAAGACTTGAAAATTTGGCCACATATTCTTCGATATTCAAGTTTCCTTGCCTCAAATTGGCAAATTCAGCACCCTTATCCTTCCTGTAGGAGACTGGAAAGAAACGTTGATAGAACTCGGTTTTAAAGATAGTCCAGGTGATAATCGTACCTCGTTGTTCCAATGCCCATTTTGTTGTAATCCACCAACTTTTGGCAACTTTGTGAAGTTGATGTATCACTAATTGGACACGACGATCATCAGTATAGTCAAGTGACTCAAACAACTGTTCTATGTCTTCAAGACAGTTTTCACAATCCACTGAGTTTTCTGTTCCTTTCAATTTTGGCGGTTTCAATGACTGAAATCGCTTCAACAAAGTTTCCATTGGAGTAGCAGTAGGATCCATAGGGTCAGCAGATGTACTACCCTGTGCATTCTGAAGTTCAGCAACTGGCAGTGGTACTGGTGCTGGTTCAGCCTGAGGAACCGCTAATGGATATCTGGTGGCCGGTGCTTTACGAGGAGGCATATCTGATTGTCAAACAGATTAGTGCATAAACAATATCATATGCAGCAATTTATTCCATCCTTCTCTGATAAGCATTCTCATGCATTCTCATGAGAATTCAGGTTCTGACTGAGGATAATCTAAAATACAATTGCATATATAGCATGCAGTAGAAATGAAAGAACATAATCATGCAATCACATAATTATTGCAATATAAAGCATGCTAGCATATAATGCACATAATCAGATACAACATGTAATCTCATGCAATATCAAACAATCAGACAGACTCAATCTACCCCACTCATCAACTTCTATCTAATTCCAGAAACTTACGCTCTGATACCACCTGTTGTGGGGACCCGGGTTGCTAATCTTATCTTAGGGCAATTTATTATAAATAACAATGAATCAAGTACTCAAAAGAAATAAAGAACCAAGAGCTAAAAAAAATTTTTTTTTTTTTTTAAAAGCTACAGTACCTCGCTCGATCGGGGAAACTTGCCCGATCGAGCGAGCTCAAATTGTAAACTCTCGGTCCAAAATATTTTTGGCCTCGCTCGATCGGTGAAAGTCACCCGATCGAGCGGGCAAGAAATTTGATTTCTCTGTTTTGCATATTACAGGGCTCGCTCGATCGGTGAACTTCACCCGATCGAGCGGGCTTCAATTTCTGGATATTCTGCTGCTAACATTTTGCTGTCAAAGTTGAAACAATAAACCATCAAGGCTTGTACAAGCTACAAAATATTCTACATGCTATCTAATATCATCTTATAAACTTCCATACACAAGATACACAAACTAACATGTATTCAACAACATTATACAATGTTCTTGTATCATTTCTAGCATGGTTCATCAACTCCAAGTACAAGACATTCTGCTACAACCCGAGTTCTCACGTGCTATAACTTTCTCTCGAGCTATTACTGTCTCCTCTGACTATCTCCTGCCCCACCTATTGCCATGCACACATACAAAACAAAGCAATAGCCGGATACCTCTGGTGAGAATAAAATCTCAGTATAAACAACATAAAACGTAAGATAATAAACGTGAATGCAATGCATATGAAAAACGAGGCTATCAAGTTGATATCAATCGAATATAAGTTCTTGGGATCCCGAGAAAATAAAATCTTCAACTAACACCCACTCACCCAATCGAGGTGAAGTCAAATACTTTATTTCCTCTGACTTTGGTGCAACCATAGTGAGTCTTCTGGCTCTGGAAGTAAGTCTACATTTCGTGCCACTCAACTACAGCCCTCCAAACGTCATATGCACTCTAGGTTTTTCAACCCTCTGTGCTTTTCGGGCTGGAGTTCAAGATGAATGCAACATATTCTGTATGCATTAAATGCTATAAAACACCTTGAACACTTAATCAAATAAGCAAGCTAAGCAATCAAAACATCTAATCACATAAAAACACATAAACAACTAAGTATGTGATTAACAAGGGAATACTCGAAACAATAGTTATTTCGAGCGTTCTATCCCATCTGGATTAGCTATTTTTTCTACCTTTCTCTGACCAGTCTGAAAGTACTTCAAATCTGAAAATACAATCAACAACAACATATAAAAATCTGCTCCTCTTCTCAACTTCATTTCAAATACAAATTCTAGCAAACCTTGCTTCACTCCTTCTTGGTTCGAATCGAAGATCTCGAGTTCGGCAAACTTCAATACAAAGCTGAAATGACATATACAGTAGCTACCAAAATCAGAATACAACTCAAACCTTGCTTCTGTCAAACCATAATAACAAAGTTTTGACATTTTGCAAATCGACGGCATAACGGCTAAAAACCAGCAATCGAATCAATATCACAATCAATCCAACAATCAATATAACTCATAATCTCTAACATATCATCTCAATAACATCAAAATCCTTATCATTCAGACATGGTAGTGTTCGAATTATTCTTTCAAAATTCATATAAAATCCGAACGACAGTCTTTTGTCCAAACCGTCTGCGAATACACAATCGGTACAACTCATATATGCATATATCTTAAAATCATAAAATTCCATCTTCAACATAAAAATAAAGTCTGAGAAAAATGAATGAAACTTGTACCAAAACGAAGGTCTCGGAGCGGTGATCGCAGATATATATTTATTCGGAATTTCTGACGACCGCATCACGCAAAATCGAAGTTTTTAAGAGACAAAAATGGAGTCTTGGGGTTTCAGCCGTTCTTCCTTTTCTTTTCTGCTCACTCACGTGTAAATTGGATGAATAAGGTATAAGTGTAGATAAATATTAGCCAAATTGTAGTTAAGTCCCTGAACTTTTGGCTATTTGCAATTCAGTCCCCGGAAAAGCAATTTAATTCAATTTCAATCCTTATTAATTTAAGAATATTAGAATTTAATTCTAAACTCTAAATATTCCCAAATTAAATATTTTCGGATTAAAATTAAATAATCTCGGGCCTTACAATGAGGGTCATCAGGTGTCGAGATTGGGTACAGTTACGACACATATAGGAGTCAATGTTTTGTTGTCAAGGATTCACCACATGCTTGCGAGTGTGGATATCCTATGCGATTTGAGGAGATATTAGTGTGACAAATCTCTGGCCAGAGTACATGATGTGCTTTAGGTTGCATGGTTTCCTAGTTGCACATGCGTTGTCACTATTTGATCTTCAAGATATATTGCATAGTTATCGAATCTCGAGCGGCTCTCGATATACCAATGGTTGTTGATTCGATCGGGATATATGGTTGAAGGGACCCTACTGTACGCTAACCAAAACCCACTGGTTCTTGCAGGCACTATCAGTGATACCTTAGAAATCATGGGGCGATGTTGCTAGGCGCTCTTACCATGATTCGATGGGCAAGTCGAAAATTGTTGTTCCGAGTCACAAGGAGTTGTGGGCCCACGGCTAGCTGTATCCCTGAACCGTTGAGATTCACACAAGTAATAGATTTCTAATCCCCGTTGAGATAATTAAATTTAATGAGTTAAATTTAGCGAATGAGAAGTAGGACTTGTTATTGATGAGTAGAGGGAGTGAGATTTCCTAAAATGACATAGGGATGCCATTTTTGGAAACCACTGAATTCGGATTCAGAAAATTTATCTTTACTTTAAAATATGCAGAAAAGGTTTTTGTACACATTGGTAAAATTTTTTTATCAATTTGAGTCACGATGAATTTTATATTAATTTCTGAACGTGTGTGCTTTGTTTTTCATGCTTAAAATTATGAAAATGGGCCCTAAGCTGTTAGCAGCCCATGTTATAAATAAGTTATTGCAGTACAGAAATTAGAGAATTCAAGCTCATAATTTCGAAACCCTAGAGAGCAGTCTCCCTAGGGTGGCCGACCACTCCCCCCTTTTCTGTTCGAAAATCCAGTCTGCAATTTTTGAAAATTGCAGTCTGGTTTGACATATCAGATCTATTAATTTCTCTTCGTATAAACTTTTGATAGACTTTCTAGTGCATTCTATCAGACGATTTTAGAATTCTGTTCGTGGACCTGATTCAGGAGTTGATCGAGGCATCGGTTTTTGGGATATACAGGAAGAGAAGATTTATCTGTTGGAGTTCATACATAACCTCAAGTTGAGACTTGAGAGGTAAAATTTAATTTTGTTTAATTTTACGCATATTATTTTAATCGTGTGGATTTGTTACCCATGATCTGGAATCGTTCCAGATCAGAAAAATAAAATTTTTAAACTTCTGCTTCCTTGGGTATCATATCTGACAGATCCGAGAACGTGTTCCAACAGTGACGTCAGAGCCAGGTTGTTCTCTGATCTTACGATTAAAATTACATCGATTATTAAAAGCCTCGGTTTTTCAGAAAAACAAAAACGAAAAAAAAAATTTGAGGTTGCCCTGCACGCCGGCCTAGCTGCCCAGCGTGCTGGGCTAGGGCAAAACGCATCTGGGCCGCGCACTGCGTCCCAGCAGCGGGGCTGGGCCTTGATAGTCGGGGGCTGCCCGGGATCGTCCCGGGCATCCCAGAAAAATTATATATATATTTTTTTTGAAACTATGAATTTCGTCCCGTTAATAGTTATTGGGCCCAGTTTTTGGCCCGATCAAAAATTGTTTCTGTTGGTCCACGAGACAATGGGTTAAAATTGTTTGAACCCGAAATTTTTAAGAATATTAATTTTTGGATGAATATGATTTTTTGGAAAATATATAAATTTAATCCAATAAATTAAAATTTTAAAAATTATTTATTTTGGTATAATTTATAATAAAATATGATTTTATGTATAAAATATGATTTTATGGATAAATTAGATAAAATATGATTTTATATATAAAATGGGATTTTATGTATAAAATATGATTTTATCTGTTTAAATATACTGTCATTTAGAATTGCATGTTATCCAATTATTTAATTAAATTAAATAATTAGATAAAAGGATGGTCGATTGCCATGACCAATTTTTTAGGTGTATGCTAGGTTGTTTATATTTGTTTTTTACTTATTTTTGTTGTTGGGTTTTATTAATGAGCTTGTATTATGGCCCAATTTGATTTGTCATTTATAATAAAATTGGGCCTAGTTTATGGTCAGTTCCCAACCTTAAATATGTATCCCCTACTTGTCATCGAAATTTATTGTAAATTTATTAGACTTAGTGGGAGATAAAGATTTGAAGATATTGGTGGGCCCAGCAGACAATGATAAAGACCGAAAAAATGTAAATTGGAAGCTCAATGTAATAGGATTGCATTGCATACTTGCATATCATCTGGGATTGGACTTAGACTCGTGATTGGTAACCACGGGTCGATTAGATCTAGGCATCGATCATTTTTTATTTAATATTTGATATTATTGTTGTATGCATGTTTAGACTAAATTGCATGAGTCCCGCAAGCATTCAAATTAATTAAATGATGAGACAATTTTTCAAAATTAAAATCCCTCATTTTAGATATGATTTAAAATTAATATCAAGTTTAACAAAAGGGAAATTAAATATAGTTTATATTTTCCTACCTTCCATCAACTATCAGTGCATGATAGATGCTACCCGCGACCGTAGTCCATCTCATATTATTGGGAAGGTCCGTTCGCCAGAAAGTTGTGCATTGAGTAGACAATTGTTGTAAGTTGGGTGGAACTTCCATGGGATCGCCTCATATTATTGGGGGTCCACATGGCGACCGTCCATCACAACTTAATATTGATGGGTCAACTTGACATATCACTTTAAACGGCATCATATTATTGGGCCTTTTATTGGATATGAGGTAAAAACATGGAGTTTGCTCTAGCAGCAATTGAACTCTACCTTTTTAAAATTATAATTGGCTGATTTTATTCGGAACTATAATTTGTAAATTGGGCTCCATGTTCCTACTAAAGAAAATGGTTTTCTCGTTTTCACTAGAGGGTGGTGAAATCGTTAAAATAGTGGGAGAGTAATTCCTAAAATTAAACTCGCCTTATTTTATGTCTTATTAAATTAATTAAGCAATAACTGATTATTGTTTGTTATTTTTCAGTATATCATTATGATGAATTCGCGTAATCTACTATTTCTATTCTCGAACAAAACAAACTGACTGGCGCAAAATATATGGAATGGTTCTGTAAGTTGAAGATTGTCTTGTCCTCGGAGAAGATTTTCTACGTGTTAGAAAAGGCTCCTCCGAATGAAGCACCGGCTAATGTGAGTGCGGATGAGTTGGAAAAACTTGATAAATGGTGGGACCATGATATCAAGGCAAAATGCTACATGCAAGCTTCAATGTCTGATGAACTCCAGAGGCGATTTGAGGATGCCGTGAATTCTGCTGACATACACATGCACCTCAAGGATCTTTTTGGGGCTCAATCAAGAGCTGAGAGGTATTCCACTGTCAAAGAGCTAATGACGTGCCGCATGCGTGAAGGGACTTCGGTCCGTGAACATGGGGTACTCATGATTTGGCTCATTGAAAAGTTGGTGACCCTCGAGTTGACATTGGAGCACGAACTGTGTGTGGACTTATTGCTTCTTTCTCTTCCTCCATCGTTTGACGATTTTGTGGTGAACTTGAATATGAACAAGCTAGAGGTCATCTTTGAAGAAATGGTCAATATGCTTGTCATTTATGAGGCCACATTGAAGAAGGATAAACCAGTTCTCTTGGTGGGCTCCTCTTCTTTTGCTAAGAAGGGGTCAAGTGCAAAGGGTAAGAAACGTTCTGCCCCACCCAAGAAAACTGGGCCCAAGAAGAAGCACAAGAACAAAGCTTCTAACATGGACAAGTCTGAAGATGTTTGTCATCACTGCAAGAAACCCGGTCACTGAAAACGTAACTGCAAGGAATATCTCGAGCAGTTGCGAACTGCGAAGGGTATGTTTTATATTGAAATAAATGTTTCACTTAATACTACTTCTTGGGTATTGGATACCGGATGTGGATCTCACATTTGCAATGATTTGCAGGTAATGTCAAGAAGTCGTAAGATGAGGATGGGTAAGACCCAGTTGAGGATCGGGAATGGTTCCAGAGTTGATGCCAAAGCTATGGGAGATGTTTGTTTAATTTTGCAGAACAATTTTAAGTTATTTCTAAGAGATGTTTTATTTGTGCTAGATTTGGTTAAAAACATTATTTCTGTTTCTATGCTTGATAGAGATGGTTTTTCTTGCAATTTTGTGAATGAGATTTGCAGTATTTAAAAGAATGAATATTTGATTGGATGTGGACAACTTGAAAACGATCTATATAACTTAAAATTAAAAGACGTACCAGTTAATTATGTTGACAAACCGGCAACAACAATGAAAAGGAAAAACGATAGTCAAAACCCAGCAAACCTTTGACATGCTAGGTGTGAGACCTCGATTCTAATCATCTAATCTCGCCAAAGAAAACATAAAATTAATCTAGCACAATTGGCGACGCAAAATCGGACATTTGGCGACGCAAAATCACGTCGCGAAACAACAAAAATTTCTTTTTTTAAAAAAAAAAAATCGAGCTTCAGGCGCGGGCGCACCGGAATTTCGCAAAATGCAAAATTCCAAGCCCAGGGGAGGCGCAGGCGCTCCTCAAGTCGCGCGGGCGCGCTGCCCCTTCGACCTGCACTGAAAAACACTCCCAAAAAGTAAAACTAAAGCTTGGAAAAGTGCAAAACCATAAACCAACTTAATCATAAGCATGCATTGATACACCAAACTGTCAAAATACAATACATGAAGTTCTAGAGTTGTACAATAATCAATCTAGTAGAACATGCATCACTTGTAAGTTCCATAACCGATAATAAACGAGTTCGAATATAATCTACGTTCGATTACATATTCGACTTCTAAAACAACAAGGCCTCACGTCTATCATCTCAACCACCTAGCCATGCTGCCTCTGACTCGGTCCTGCCCCACCTGTTGCCAAGTACACATACAAACAAAGACAACAACCAGATAATCCGGTGAGAATATAATTCCCAGTAAAAGAGACAAACATGCATATCATAAAAACATCTCAAACGAAATGCATCAACTTCCAGATATTCAATTAACAACCATGCAATTCCGAAAGCATATATTGTGACGTCCCGTATTCTAGAACATTTAATAAAATAGTTGCGGAAAAGGTTGGAAAAATTTTTCATAACTTAAAAGTCATACAGCGAGTGCATCACACCAATTCCAAAAGAATTTAAAATCTAAATCTTTAACAATAGAACTCATGACTCCGTGTTCACGAAGTCTAATAAACACTGATGCAACTCAATAACAAAGACCATTTAAAATACGGCACGTCAAAACTTACTACTAACATTTAAATAGGAAAAGGGAATGTGAATTCAATTAATTATTATATAAATAAAATACAGTTGAAAGCAATTGAGAAACTCACTTAACAACTATCAAACTGAAATGAATATTTAAAAGACGAACCATTTGAGATCCTCAAAACTCATCTTTAAAATATTGACAATTTAAATAATTAAACCATTACTTTTGAACATCGTAAATAAAATATTGTAACAACATAACATAAATAAACATAGGTAAATATTTTCTTTTTAAATACATCAGAGCTTTTGAACTATTGTGTCATGCAATGTCTTCGCCTCTTGGACTCTTCAGCCGTGCTACCAAAGCTTTTTAAATCAAAACTGCTAAAACATCTGCACCATTCAAGTATAGTAAGTCTAAAGTACTCAGCAAGATTAAAATATACATATCGATGTCATTATAGCTTCAAAATAATTTAAACTTAAAATGACTTGAGCATACATAACATGATACCTTGAACTTGAAGAATTTTAACGTAAACATCATGGAACTTTAAACTTAAAATCTTAAACATGAACTTCAAAACTCTTAAAAGATGCAAGAAACTTAAACATAGACATCAACTTACTTAATTTTAAATCTTTAAAATAGACTTCATGCATATTCCCAAAACATTACCATTTCATTCTTAAATAAACTTTTGCACTTAACATCTAATAAATAAAATCATGCAACTTGGACAACATCAAATCATGAACATAAACCATGAACATTACATAGAAACTTATCATTTTGGGGTGATGAATTATGTGAAATTGTGGCAACCTTCATAATGGGCACATTCGTAGTTCCTGTTGATCAACAAGCATATGGCACTAAGCCTCATAACATTCGTTCTTTGGAAAGGCCCTCTCCGGAGCTCATCCCGGAGCACCAGTCCCGTGTACTTATCTGTCTCATGGGCCATGTTTGGAAAGGCCCTCTCCGGAGCCCAAATCGGAGCACCAATCCCGTGTTTGCCACCACAAAGACACATAAGACATCAAAATCTTTTCATGCATCAACATATCATATCATGCTTCATCTTAACATCATTCATCATATCATTTCATTCATTATGAAACATCATTGTTTCATCGTAAATTCCGTCATAACTTTCATTTCATGAACATAAAACTTTACTCCATTACTTCATGCATGTCATAGATGATAAATATCATACTTTCATATTGAATATAGGTTTCATGAATGAAACTTAGACATTTACATGCATCACATAGCGTAATCGATCCACGTAAGTTGTTCTTGTCGTTCTTGACTTAAAACTTGAAACTTTTTGCATAAAAACTCTTAAATATATTTTAGAAGCCTTAAAAGATCATAAACATTAATTTAAGACCCTAAAATAACATAAAAAGAACTTGAAATTCGAAGGTTAGGCGCGGCCGCTCCATTATCGGCGCGGGCGCGCTTAACCTGCGCAGATAGGTCTTCTTGCTCGCTCTGAAACTCTATTTTGAATCCAGAATTTGAAAAAGTGGTAAACATGAAAGTTGTAGCTCTGGAGCATGGCTTCCTAATGCCGAAAACCTCACCTAAATTAGAGTTTTCAGTAAAACGTTATGCTCATTCTCCCCAGATGTGTCACGGCCGGGAATTCAAAACACTCTATACACTTTGGGGTGATTTTGACCACTCTTACAAAATGATTTTGATAAAACCCAAAACATCAAAGTTGTAGATAAATAAGCTAGCTTTCAAATAAAATTGGCTTCATATTATTTGGATCACTACACTAATTATTATCCTCAAAATCATAACAAGTATCGGTAATCCAGTGCCACCAAACACAACTTCAACACTTCAAACTTCAAACATAAACTTCTTTTACCCAAAATCCTAACTACATAAATCATCAAACCTCATCTTCTTGTAATTTAAAATGGATTAACTAGCTTCAAAACACTAAAATATTAAATGATTTTGCTTCAAAACTTTTAAACCGTAAATACTATCAAAATTTCTCAACTTCTTCAAAATCTCAAAAATTCATTTTCTTTCAATTAAACATCAATTTCTCACTTTTAAAACTTTCAATAACATCATAATCTTCAAAGATTCATTATTTTCTACACATCTATCAAAAACTTGTCAAGAACGACCATGTTTCACAATTTCAACAATTCATAACTTGACACTCGTAATTTCATGCTTCTTCAAAATCATAAACTATTAAAACATGCACATAAACATACATTTTCATATTAAAATAATTATAATCTTGAACGGGTTTCAAAATCTTAAAATACTTGTTGAAAAACTTGCCTTGAATGAAGATCGAGAAGATCCGGAACCTCGGCAATGGACTAACCTTGGCGCAAATGGAATTTTGGAAGCTAAACTACTTTGGATTTGGGGAAGCCGATGGAACCAAGAAATGAAGAGGGAAGAAGAATGGAAGGAAAGAGAATGAATGGGAAAAAGTTGACGTGAAGAGGGGGGATGATAGAATAATGGGGTGGGGTTGAGCATGTAGTAGGAGGGGGAAACCATAGATTAATGAGGTGGGTAAATGGTAGATGGATGAGGTGACGTTTAATTAATAAATAACGTGTGTTGATTACTTAAAACACATTCAGGTCACACGTTTCGAAACGAACTGATAAAATATTCCACCTCTTGAAGATTAAAGTAAAATTATTACAATATTATACTTAAAATACTCGTAAAAATAATTCCTACGATCTCGTTCATAGGTTAGCTTCGTTCCGTGAGTTCAGAATCAAACTCGCCCTGAAATGATTAGTTCAACCGAGAACGTTAAAACATTAAACACACAAATCATGAAATCAATACATAATCATAACTTAAAACAATTTAAAATATGAAACCATTAAATCAAGCATAACCTTTTAAATCATGAATAATAAAATGAAATAACTAAACATCATTTAACACAATAAAACATTTAAATGACAAAAGCATTTAAATAGCAATAACATTTAAATCATAAATAATCAAATGAAATAACTTAAAATTCATTTAAAATTTCTTTAATAAATCAAGAATAGTTTTATGGATTTTCTGGATATTACAATCTACCCTCCTTAAAAGAATTTCGTCCTCGAAATTTGACTGATCAATCTCCAAAAATATAAATTTTCCTCAACTAATCCATACAATCCCACACTTACATGTCTAATTTCCAATATTATTGTCTTATAAATCAACAATCTACTGCGCACTCTGATAAAATAATATATCGCTCTTATTTGCAATTTTAACCTTATCAAACCAAAACACATATGTTTGAATCTGCCACGAATCCGCTTGATGATTTAATTTAGATCGAAACATATCTTTTCAAGTCGGCTGTGAATCTGCTTTAAGACTTAATTCAGATCACCAAAATCCTCAAAATCTTCAGACACGTGATTCCTACTCCTAACGCTAGCTAAAGGTCAAAGAAAACGGTAACAAAACGGCTTGTTTTTTTTCTTCTTTTGCCCTATAAATATGATCACAAAACAAATTTTAATCACACTCAACTTACTCTTTCTCTCCCAAGTTATTTCTCCAAGATTTCCAAGAAGAAGATGGGATTTGCAATGTTACTCTTTGTAACTATTATGATTGTCCTATTCACGGGCCTTATATTTTTCGGTGAATATCCATCACAAGTCTTTTATTTGTTATTGCTTATGTTTGTACTCTTTGTTCTTTCCTTATATTGTATTGTCATAATGATAGAATTTTACTAAGCTCAACCAAATTCTCGATTTCATCCGTTAAAACTTAGCATTCAAACTATTAACCTTAAAAATAAGCTTGTTCCAACAAACTTAACCTTGTAATACTCCGAAAGTAATTTCACATGCCAACAAATTTTCGTGTCACAGCTTAATCCTAAAGCATTTTTCTTATAGTCCAAAGAAACAATCACCGAGGACATTAGTTGTCATCGAATCTATTCTATACAACAAAAGTATTCCAACGGAAAATCAATAATCATCTTACATTCCTCATGGTGAAAGTATAACATCCTCAGAGAATAATCTTAACTGTAATGCCCAAGAAGTAATTTTTTCCATCAATAAATCTCGTGTCCTCACAAAATCTTTTATTCCAACAATAGTATCCAAAGTATAGCACATTCAAATCTAAAAATGATCACTTAATTTATCCAAACAAGATATTACTATTAACCAAATTTAGAAAGTAACATTAATCTAAATTCATGTCTTTGAACAATGCTCATTATTTCCTCAAGATGCTCTTAATCAAGTAAAGTTCGTCACGATCACAAATCCAAAATCCATTAAACACATGAAAAATTTCCTTTTGAAATTCATACCCGATCATAACTGTAAGAGAAAACACAATTGAAAATTTCAAACATTAAACTTACAGTCATGGAGGCAGGAGCATTCGAGTCCTTGATGAGATTACATGCACGAACTATATCCCAGAGCCAATTGCTCTGATACCAACTGTGACGTCCCGTATTCTAGAACATTTAATAAAATAGTTGCGGAAAAGGTTGGAAAATTTTTTCATAAGTTAAAAGTCATACAGCGAGTGCATCACACCAATTCCAAAAGAATTTAAAATCTAAATCTTTAACAATAGAACTCATGACTCCGTGTTTACGAAGTCTAATAAACACTGATGCAACTCAATAACAAAGACCATTTAAAATACGGCACGTCAAAACTTACTACTAACATTTAAATAGGAAAAGAGAATATGAATTCAATTAATTATTATATAAATAAAATACAGTTGAAAGCAATTGAGAAACTCACTTAACAACTATCAAACTGAAATGAATATTTAAAAGACGAACCATTTGAGATCCTCAAAACTCATCTTTAAAATATTGATAATTTAAATAATTAAACCATTACTTTTGAACATCGTAAATAAAATATTGTAACAACATAACATAAATAAACATAGGTGAATAAATACATCAGAGCTTTTGAACTATTGTGTCATGCAATGTCTTCGCCTCTTTGACTCTTCAGCCGTGCTACCAAAGCTTTTTAAATCAAAACTGCTAAAACATCTGCACCATTCAAGTATAGTGAGTCTAAAGGACTCAGCAAGATTAAAATATACATATCGATGTCATTATAGCTTCAAAATAATTTAAACTTAAAATGACTTGAGCATACATAACATGATACCTTGAACTTGAAGAATTTTAACGTAAACATCATGGAACTTTAAACTTAAAATCTTAAACATGAACTTCAAAACTCTTAAAAGATGCAAGAAACTTAAACATAGACATCAACTTACTTAACTTTATGGTCTCAAACAGGCGTCAAGACGTCAATGCTCCGAACCTAGAACAACAACAATAATTCACTCAAGATTCAATCAAACTTTCTAGTCGACAATAAGAAGATCGATACGATATCGGCTACAATCTTCAGAACTGTTCAAAGCTGAAATCTCGCAACTCCACTGGCTTCAAATCAATCTAACAAAGAAGTCATAAAGATCAATATCGGCATTCCAATTCTTCAATCAAACATCGTTTAATCAAAACAACGAAACAATATTCAAACTTCAAACTGACGGCATAACGGCTATAATCTGATAAACCGGAAACGCAGACAGCATAATATCAATCCCAACAACTCATAACAATCATCATTCAAACATTCAAACTCAAATCCAACACATATCCAAACTCACATTTTCGAAAATCCCTTCAAAAATTCATAACAATTCCGAACGACGCTCTATTTCAAAACCGACAGAGAATAAACGATCAGAACTTTGCCAAGATCAACATACTCGAATCTCAAACTATTCTAACGACATCCCAAAACTAGAACGTATTTGATCGGAGAAAAACTTACGGTATAACAGAGCTCTCTCAGCTGTGATCGTTAATCTGCCTTCAGAATTAAATTCCAACAGACGGATCGACCAGAAACTCAAATCTGAAAGCTTGAGATGTCGTTTCTTTCTTCTCCAATGGAGGAACCGATGGAAGGGAAGATGATGAAGTGAATAAAAAGTCAAAACAAGCTATAAATATCTAACAAACTCCATATTTGCATTTTAGTCCCTGAAAAATCCGAAATTTGAAAAAAGGTCCCTGATCAAAATCAAGTCGGCTCTTGAACTCTGGAATCTCCGATTAACTCAAATAAACTCATTTAAGATAAAAACGGGGCGTTACAATTCTCCCCCTCTAAGAAATGATTTCGTCCTCGAAATCAAACACGGTTCCAACACGAACTGTGTCTCACAACTTACTCCTTCAAGTTTCTCAATCAAAAGTCGACTCATTCTCATCAAAAAATCCTCCTAAGCTCAGTTACAATTGAATCATCTCTGGTTCCAACTCAAGGCATAACATCTAAAGTTCAACTCGTCTAATCTGGTTGTCCGTCGTTCTGAGGATATCAAACTGAAAAAGTTAAAATCAGACAACAAAATTTCATCGAAGTCCTTGCCGAAAGCATGAGTGCATCAAGGATCTCTGTCTAAACTGACAGACTTCGGCAAAACATGACATCTGACGACCTCTGACAAGATCTCAATCCTCTAATCTTTAATGAAAGTCATTCTGTATGGAATACGGTAGCAGATTCTAACAATCGGTCAATCAAATCAGATAGTAGATAAAATAAGAACACCTCTAAACATCGGTTGCTGCATACAATTCCTCAGATTCAGTCAGAAATCTCAAACAATCTAATCCTCTTTTCTGCCTCCAAAACAGCTCCAACTGTGAAAACAATTACTCCAACTCCCTAATCAAAGAAAAGATCATGGAAATCTCTTCATAAGAAAAAAAAAAGATAACAGATCCCCAAATCAATAAGATCGCTGCGAGCTCGAAGTCTAGATTCAGACATTGAGTCTCGAGCGTCTTCAGCTGTCCCGATGTCCAGACTATAGCGCGATTCCTCTGAATAAGAATACATCCCAAAATCTCGATAAGAAGAGAGCGTTGATCGACACAAATTCCATCATTAACTCAAACAATCGAAGAAGACCCTCCAATCCAAAAGAATTCTGACATTGAAGAATAACAACAACTGCTTGGTACTAATATCTGCTATACGATTCTCAAAAACTCTGAAAGATCAGCACGATTCTCATTCCAAAAGATAAGAAATCAACGATAAGAATTCCTAGTCTCAACTAATTCTTCTGAAAGATCCGGTTAACAGAAGTTAACAACACTACTGGAGCATTCATCAATTCGAACGATTCAACAATTTAAAAGAGGCACGTTAAACATATACAGATTCTTCAATAAGAAGGCAAGAGATTCGCCAGTATCTAACAGTCCAATAAAAATAGGAAACTCAATATCGAACGTTACCTGATCTGTCATTATCGGGTGCAGCCTGAGTCTGCGGATCCTCAGACAGAGCAAAAACTCGTGCCTGCTGTCTGGGAGGCTGGCTTGCGTACTGATTACCTTCTGGCACATTCTGTTGCTGAGGTTGGAAAGAGTGGACAGTAGGTGCTTGCTGCTGAGGCTGAGCTGTCTGTCTCGGGAAAATTCCACTCTGAGCTTGCTGAGGAACACGCTGAGGACACGTTCTCGCAAAATGCCCCGCCTGGTTACAAATATGACAGCTTCCAAAAATACCTCTACACTGATCACTGGAGTGACGACCTCCGCAGTTGGCACAAGACATGCCTGACTGTCCCGAACTCTGTCCCGATCCATACTGCCTCGAACCACTAGAGCTCGAAGAACTGGTTCCGTGCTTCTTAAGCTTCTTCCCCTTCGGGAGATAGTAATCCTTCCTGTTACCTCCACTGCTACCACCCTCAGAACTCGGTGGTTGGTTCTGAAACTGAAAGGATTGATTCTGGTAATGGAACGGTTGGTTTTGGTATTGAGAAGATTGTGCCTGAAACTGTCCTTGGTGCTGCTGAGGCACAAACTGATTTCCTCTCTATCTCCACAAACCTGCTTCAGCTCCTTTTGCGTGATTCATGGCATCCGCAAAATTATCCGGCCTAGCAGTGTTTACCAACGTGAAGATATCAGGGTTCAAGCCATTAATGAAATGGTTGGCTTTAGCTTCCTCATCACCGGCAATTAGCGGTGCAAAATGCAACAGACTATCAAACTTGGCTACGTACTCTTCAATGTTCAGATTCCCTTGCCTCAGATTGGCAAACTCAGCTCCCTTATCCTTACGGTACGAGATAGGGAAAAACCGCTTATAAAATTTAGATTTGAAAAGAGTCCAAGTAACTTCCGTACCTCTATTCTCCATTGCTTTCTTCGTCATGATCCACCAACTCTTAGCAACCCCACGAAGCTGATGAATGACTAACCTGATTCGACGGTCATCTGTGTAATCGATGGAATCGAACAACTGATCGATATCATCCAACCAACTCTCACAGTCAACTAAATTTTTTGAACCCATCAACAACGGCGGATTGAACGACTGAAACCTCTTCAGCAAGGTTTCCATAGGCATCGCTGAAGCATCCATCTCAACCGTTTCAGTACTAGCTTGCTCAGTTGTAGGAATAACTGGCGGTGGATTCCTATTAATAACTCGTCGAGGACCCATCTGATAATCAAAGGTTAGGACACAAGATATCTCAATCGCTGCAATTCGGTGCCCTTACAACCGCTTGGAATTCGTATACCAGTTGAAACACAGTTCATATCTCAAATACATCATGCTTTATAATTTAAATCACAAAGTCATGTAATTCAAATAATTCTCAATTAATAAAGCATGCTCTCATCTATTTAATAAATCAATTAAATAACTCAAACACATGCGAGAATTCAATTCATGCGGACTCGATCTACCCCGCTCACTTCTAAATTCAGTCCAAGAATCTTATTCTCTGATACCACTTAATGTGAGACCTCGATTCTAATCATCTAATCTCGCCAAAAAAAACATAAAATTAATCCAGCACAATTGGCGACGCAAAATCGGACATTTGGCGACGCAAAATCACGTCGCGAAACAACAAAAATTTCTTTCTTTTTTTTTAAAAAATCGAGCTTCAGGCGCGGGCGCGCCGAAATTTCGCAAAATGTGAAATTCCAAGCCCAGGGGAGGCGCGGGCGCTCCTCAAGTCGCGCGGGCGCGCTGCCCCTTCGACCTGCACTGAAAAACACTCCCAAAAAGCAAAACTAAAGCTTGGAAAAGTGCAAAACCATAAACCAACTTAATCATAAGCATGCATTGATACACCAAACTGTCAAAATACAATACATGAAGTTCTAGAGTTGTACAATAATCAATCTAGTAGAACATGCATCACTTCTAAGTTCCATAACCGATACAAAACGAGTTCGAATACAATCTACATTCGATTACATATTCGACTTCTAAAACAACAAGGCCCCACGTCTATCATCTCAACCACCTAGCCATGCTGCCTCTGACTCGGTCCTGCCCCACTTGTTACCAAGTACACATACAAACAAAGACAACAGCCGGATAATCCGGTGAGAATATAATTCCCAATAAAAGAGACAAACATGCATATCATAAAAATACGGGTGCTTCCCATTCTTTTATCTCTGAGAAATTCGTATTATTGCATGATTTGCCAACTGAATTGTTTCCTACAGTAGTAGCTGTTACTTCACCTTTAACATCTCAAATGAAATGCATCAACTTCCAGATATTCAATTAACAACCATGCAATTCCGAAAGCATATAATAACTCAATTCAGATGCATAAATGCAATGCATGTCTTTAAATCTGGGATTATCAAGTCGGATAATCAAAAGAGTTGCTGCTTTTGCTTTTGGGATCCCGAGGATGAGGTCACGTAAACAACTCACCGACTCTCCCGATCGAGGTGGTGCTACGTATCTCCATCCTCTAGATTTTGGTGCGACTATAAGGAGTATGCTAGCACTAGGTGAAATGGCTACACCCAGGCCACTCACAATATAATCCCCAAAACGTCTATCATAAAAGGGTCGTCCTGCCCGCTGCTCAAATCAAGGATTCTTAGCTCAATATGAATGCAATGCAAAACATAACTCAAATAATCAAATAACATGCAAGTATATGATTTTTCCGGAACACTCGAATCAAGTCGGATTCGAGTCACACGTTCCATTCCAGTCTAAGTCATCTTATACCTCTTCTCAAGACGTCGATACTCCGAACCTGGAACAACAACAATAATTCACTCAAGATTCAATCAAACTTTCTAGTCGACAATAAGAAGATCGATACGATACCGGCTACAATCTTCAGAACTGTTCAAAGCTGAAATCTCGCAACTCCACTGGCTTCAAATCAATCTAACAGAGAAGTCATAAAGATCAATATCGGCATTCCAATTCTTCAATCAAACATCGTTTAATCAAAACAACGAAATGATATTCAAACTTCAAACTGACGGCATAACGGCTATAATCTGATAAACCGGAAACGCATACAGCATAATATCAATCCCAACAACTCATAACAATCATCATTCAAACATTCAAACTCAAATCCAACACATATCCAAACTCACATTTTCGAAAATCCCTTCAAAAATTCATAACAATTCCGAACGACGCTCTATTTCAAAACCGACAGAGAATAAACGATCAGAACTTTGCCAAGATCAACATACTCGAATCTCAAACGATTCTAACGACATCCGAAAATTAGAACGTATTTGATCGGAGAAAAATTTACGGTATAACAGAGCTCTCTCAGCTGTGATCGTTAATCTGCCTTCAAAATAAAATTCCAACGGACGGATCGACCGAAAACTCAAATCTGAAAGCTTGAGATGTCGTTTCTTTCTTCTCCAATGGAGGAACCGATGGAAGGGAAGATGATGAAGTGAATAAAAAGTCAAAACAAGCTATAAATAACTAACAAACTCCATATTTGCATTTTAGTCCCTGAAAAATCCAAAATTTGAAAAAAGGACCCTGATCAAAATCAAGTCGGCTCTTGAACTCTGGAATCTCCGATTAACTCAAATAAACTCATTTAAGATAAAAACGGGGCGTTACACTAGGCTAGGTCATATTTCCTCACGGAGGATGAACAAGCTAGTGGGAGAGGGCAGGCATGTTTGATATGTCAGATATAAACTCTCTACCTACTTGTGAGTCTTGCCTGAAAGGAAAAATGACTAAAACACCTTTCAAGGTGAAGCCTGGGCGTAGTCAAAATCTATTGGATCTTATCCATACAGATGTTTGTGGACCATTTAGTATTGGTACTAAATATGGTCACACCTACTTTATTACCTTTACTGATGATTATTCTAGGTATGGGTATTTATATTTAATGAAATATAAGTCTGAATCATTTGAAAAGTTCAAAGAATTCAAGACTGAAGAAGAAAATATGCTAGGTAAAAGTATTAAAGCACTCCGATCTGATCGAGGTGGTGAATACATGTGTACCGAGTTTTTAGACTATCTGAAAGAAAATGGAATTCTTTCTCAGTGGTCTCCTCCTGCCACACCTCAGCTTAATGGTGTAGCAGAGCGTCGTAATCGAACTCTGTTGGACATGGTTCGATCTATGATGAGCTTCACTGAGCTCCCACCTTCGTTTTGGGGCTATGCACTTGAAACGGCAGTATTGTTGTTGAACAATGTCCACACTAAAGCAGTGAATAAAACTCCATACGAATTATGGACTGGAAAAACTCATAAGTATTCGTACTTGAGGATTTGGGGATGTCCTGCTTACGTGAAGCAGACAGTGGGAGATAAGTTGGATAGTCGATCCACCTTATGTTATTTTGTAGGGTATCCGAAGAATTCGATCGAATATTACTTCTATCATCCTACTGAAACAAAAGTGTTTGTTTCTAGGAATGTCACCTTCCTTGAGAAGGAGTTCTTACTTGATAGAAAAGGAAAAATGATGGAACTCGAAGAAGTTCGAGAAGAACCCGAGATACAGAATAACAACCCCACACCTCAGGAACCAATAAATGACACGCCACTTCTTAGAAGATCCGAAAGGGCTTCTAGACCTCTTGTTCGACTTAATCTCCTACTTGAAGGGGATCAAAGTGAACCCGACATTGGATGTGATCCAAGAAACTTCAAGGAGGCAATTTCTGACGCTGATTCGAATTTATGGCTTGAAGCCATGCAGTCTGAAATAGACTCCATGCATGCAAATCAAGTTTGGTCTTTAGTAGATCTTCCCGATGGAATTGTTCCTATAGGGTGTAAATGGATCTACAAGAGAAAACTTGGGCCCGATGGTAAGGTGCTGACCTATAAGGCACGATTGGTCGCAAAAGGTTATACTCAAAGACAAGGTGTTGACTTTGATGAAACTTTTTCACCAGTCGCAATGTTCAAGTCCATAAGAATCCTAATTGCCATAGCAGCATGGTATGAATATGAGATATGAAAAATGGATGTGAAGACTGCGTTCCTTAATGGAAACATTAAGGAAGAGATCTATATGATGCAGCCCGAGGGATTCACATCTATGGGAAGTGAGCATAAGGTATACAAGCTTCAGAGATCAATTTACGGTCTCAAACAGGCGTCAAGAAGTTGGAACCAGAAATTTGATGAAACAATAAAGGACTTTGGTTTCATCAAGAACCCGGAGGAACCGTGCGTGTACAAGAAAGTAGTTAAGGATGCTGTGACATTCTTAGTGCTTTATGTTGAGGACATCCTACTCATTGGAAATGATGTAGGGATGTTGCAGTGAACAAAGATATGGTTATCAGGTAGATTTTCGATGAAGGACTTGGATGAGGCGTCCTATATTCTAGGAATACAGATCTATAGAGATAGGTCTCAGAGAATGATAGGACTCACTCAAGCGACCTACATCGACACCATATTGAAGAGGTTCTCTATGGATGAGTCCAAGAGAGGACATCTACCTATGTGTCATGGAGTTTCTCTATCCAAGTCAATGTCTCCCAAGACTAACGAAGAGCTAGAGAAAATGACACACGTACCATATGCGTCAGCTATAGGTATTATCATGTATGGGATGATATCTACCAGACCGGATGTAGCATTTGCTCTGAGTGTCACGAGAAGATATCAGGCCAACCCCGGTCAAATGTATTGAAAAACTATAAAGGATATTCTTAAGTACTTGAGAAGGACTAAAAATATATTCATGGTTTATGGGGGAAGAGAATGGAAATTGGAAGGCTATACCAACTCTAGCTTCCAAAGCGACGTGGATGACTCGAAATCATCCTCTAGATTTGTATTCATGCTCAATGGTGGTGCTGTCTCTTGGAAGAGTTCCAAGCAGGACACCATAGCGGATTCCACCACTGAGTCAGAGTACATTGCAGCGTCAGGTGCTGCTAAAGAGGCCGTTTGGATGAGGAATTTCGTCCAAGAGTTGGGGGTCATTCCTGAAGTTGTTGGTCCAGTCCCGGTGTACTGTGACAACATTGGTGCCATTGCTTAGGCAAAGGAACCAAGATCTCATCAAAGATCCAAACACATACTGAGGAAATACCACATCATCCGGGAGATCGTGGAAAGAGGAGACATTTACTGTCGAGAGAGTGGCATCTGAAGACAATATCGCTGATCCACATACTAAGCCCTTGCCAGGACCATTATTTGACAAACATCGCGAAGCAATGGGACTACGTAGTATGACTAGTTGGCTTTAGGGCGAGTGGGAGATTGAAAGAGTGGATGCCCTGCTAGCCAACTTGTGGCTAAGGGCCTTTATGACTCTATTTGCAAACAATCTTTGTTTAATATAATTTACACTTTTTATTGGCATTTACTTTATCTTTTATCATATTGTTATGTTGTGACGTACTATACGATGTTTAGATAAAGACCTTGAATATACTAAAGTGCATGTAAAATGTGATAGTGGATATGGATGACTATCATGAAACACATCTTGTAATCACTGTATATTCTAAACCAGTTTCTAGTCAATTGAGCCGTCCGCAATAAAGATAAGGATCGCTCGAGATTGAGACTAGAATTTGCGATGTCAAGTACCACGTTTTATTGGTATGAAACATAGAGATGTTCGAAGCATGCAAATGGATATTCATTGGATGGATGATCGAACTACCCTATTCGGACTTTCCAAGTGGTTTTCACTAATTGAGCGGAAAAGTCCATGGTTTTGGTTGTACACCATTAGTCCTTACTACTTGAAACATCATGGAGGCTCTATATGCTAGTACTGTACTTTGACTCGTTTACCGACTCAATGAGGATCATCAGGTGTCGAGATTGGGTACAGTTACGACACATATAGGAGTCAATGTTTTGTTGTCAAGGATTCACCACACGCTTGCGAGTGTGGATATCCTATGCGATCTGAGGAGATATTTGTGTGACAAATCTCTGGCCAGAGTACATGATGTGCTTTAGGTTACTTGGTTTTCTAGTTGCACATGCGATGCCACTATTTGATCTTCAAGATATATTGCATAGATATCGAATCTCGAACGACTCTCGATATACCAATGGTTGTTGATTCGATCGGGATATATGGTTGAAGGGACCCTACTGTACGCTAACCAAAACCCATTGGTTCTTGCAGGCACTATCAGTGATACCATAGAAATCATGGGGCGATGTTTCTAGGCGCTCTTACCATGATTCGATGGGCAAGTCGGAAATTGTGGTTCCGAGTTCAAAGGAGTTGTGGGCCCACGGCTAGCTGTATCCCTGAACCATTGAGGTTCACACAAGTAATAGATTTCTAATCCCCGTTGAGATAATTAAATTTAATGAGTTAAATTTAGCGAATGAGAAGTAGGACTTGTTATTGATCAGTAGAGGGAGTGAGATTTCCTAAAATGACATAGGGATGCCATTTTTGGAAACCACTGAATTCGAATTCAGAAAATTTATCTTTACTTTAAAATATGCAGAAAAGATTTCTGTACACATTGGTAAAATTGTTTTATCAATTTGAGTCAAGATGAATTTTATATTAATTTCTGAACGTGTGGGCTTTGTTTGTGATGCTTAAACTTATGACAACGGGCCCTAAGCTGTAAGCAGCTCATGTTATAAATAAGTTATTGCAGTACAGAAATTAGAGAATTCAAGCTCATAATTTCGAAACCCTAGAGAGCAGTCTCCTTAGGGTGGCCGACCACTCACCCCTTTTCTGTTCGAAAATCCAGTCTGCAATTTTCGAAAATTGCAGTCTGGTTTGACAGATCAGATCTGTTAATTTCTCTTCGTAGAAACTTTTGATAGACTTTTTAGTGCAGTCTATCATAGAGTTTTAGAATTCTGTTCATGTACCTGATTCAGGAGTTGATTGAGGCATCGGTTCCTGGGATATACAAGAAGAACAGATTTATCTGTTGGAGTCCATAACCTCAAGTTGAGATTTGAGAGGTAAAATTTAATTCTGTTTAATTTTACGCATATTATTTTACTCGTACGGATTTAGTACCCATGATCTGGAATCGTTCCAGATCAGAAAAATTAAATTTTTAAACTTTCGCTGCCTTGGGTATCATATCTGACAGATCCGAGAACTTGTTCCAACAATAAATTCCATAGTATTTGTTGCAACCACTTGACTGGCAAAACAGAAAATTGAAGAAGATGGGTTGGATCGGTTGAAGAGGTAAGAATTAAAGCTTTCAATGGTCTATTACAGAAACACAACGAAAGACGGAACAATAAATTAAGTCAATTGAAAAACAAAGGAGCAAATCAAGAATACAACCTAAAAATGAGGGAATTAAATTTGGAATTATCACATTTATTATTAAAGAATGACCTAATCAATCCCACCATACATAATCTTACGATTCAAGAATGTATTACTCAGCTTTTCTAGTAAAAATACTTCATAATCTCAAGTATCACATTATACAATGTAACATATATATAATCAGAGTACTGAATATTTTAGGATTTAAACATCCTTATCGACGACACTAAGCGGCATACTTGGTGTCACCATTTTATTACATATAACTTTACTATAACTAGTTTGTGATCAGCAAGAGTTACAATTAAACTTAACCAGTCTAATCCAGATACGAACTAATAGATACATATTACATCAGATATCAGGTCATCTATCAACAATTTCTCGATTTCACTACCTACCAAGTCGACTTCTCCCTTCGAATCTGACCACTGCATCTCCCTGTCGAGTACCCTTTCTGAAGCCTCCCAACTCAGGAAATCTTGATTGATCAGCTTCACAACGTTGTCTCTGATTCCATCTTTCTGTTGTGTAATTTGCGAAATTCCTAGCTTTGGTGTCACCCAGGGAAACAAGTCATACTGCTGCTGGGAAGCCTGGGAAATCGCTGAACTTATCGTGTCAAAAAGTAACCTTCTTTCAGCCCTCGACCCAACTGTTATGTCACTATATTTCTTCTCGAGGTCATCAAACAACCCAGGATCCAAAGGGCGCTCTGGGGAGTGTGTTTTCGTTGAGGTGCCGGGGTTGGATTCTTCAATACCATAATTGTTTAGCACATCAAGTGCATAAGAAACTTCCCATTCTTCATATTCTAGTACACGATTTTTGCCAGAGACTATTGGAGATAGTTCTGAAACTTCTTCCACAAGGGGGATGAGGGAGACTTCGGAATATTCGCCCGATTCCATCTTGAGGAGCTGTAGTTGCATTCGAAGGTCTGTAGTAAAAAGATGAAAAGAACGCTTGGTGAGAATTGAGATCGTGCTTGCTTTAAGGAAGAAAAGGATGGAAAATAACAAGAAAAGACAGCATAGAGATAGAATAAAGGTGAATAATTTCTTAAAGGATAAGTGTTCGGGGTGCCAGGAAATCAGAATCCCATTCCTAGAACTCGATGTATAGCAACAACAAATAGTACAGTATCACGATGCTGGAGGTAATGAGCGATTTATCTGCTTAACAAAATCACCTATAAAAGATAGATTTCTTTCGAAATTAAACAATCTGAAAGATGTTTTACTTGCAGATATAAAAACTGATTCACACGTGTGATTAAAAGATCAGAGAAACGAGCTTCATACCATGAAGTTCAGCCCTCACTCTTTCAATACTTTTAGAACTAGATGACGTGTCTTCTGCAAAAGGGACATGGAGAACGGACACTGGACTCGGATGATCCGCTTCCTTGGAGCTTTCTGAAGAATCTGGCTCAGTTCCAAGGAAGTGTGAGGACGGAGAACCTTGTTCAAGCCATCCCTTATGCAGTTCCTAGAACATCACCGTTCACAAACAAAAACCTTTTACATTAGTGAACCATTTTTTTGCATTAGTAAACCATTTATAGATCTTAAATCAGTAAGGGGCATAATTATAGACATACCAAATGATTTAAAATTTTAAACATAATAAAATGACAATATCTAGCATAATTATTACGGGGTTAAAACATGATCACAATTTGTTTGGGGAAGTGAAGATACAAACCTGATGAGTGGAATCATTTTGATCGTTAGCATGAGAGAGATCTTCATCTACAATGAAAAATGATTGTCTAGGAAGTGACTCAGAAGATTTTGAAGAAAAGGTTGTACCTCCACGATCACCAATGGCCAATACATCAGACACAATGCTCCGGAAATTTTCATTCTCTCCTTCAATCTGAAACATTGGTTGTTGGCCAGACAATTCCTTAATGTTTGCCTCCATTTTTATCTCAAAATTGGCTTCTGCTGAAGCCTTTATCTCATTGACAGATAAGTTCCGACGCGGAAGATGCTTCTTGCTAAGTAATTTGGAATCTTTAGAAGAATTTATTTCTATCCGACTTAGATTTCCCTTCACAACCTTACTTCTACCACGCCGCAAAGTTTCTCCATCCATTAGATATTTGTCTCCAGCCAATTTCTCATGGCATGTGCTACTTTTGTAACTTCTCCCACCCATAGATGGAGGAATTGATCTATTCTTGTATGAAGTTCCGTACACTATATTCTTCCAACCATCTCTACTACTGATGCCTACAGGATTATCCCCCGTAGCAGTTCCATTATTATTACCAAATAGATTACCTTCTCCACTGATGTTCATTGCAGCATTCGAATGTTTAGACCTGGATTCTCTATCAGATATGGCAAGCATTTCCCCTAGCGTGGTACCCTTACCAACAATTTCCACATCTTGATATCTGTGAGTCACCTTCCACCTCTCAGATAATCTTTTCTTTGCCTCCTTATTGACAGATGACTCAGACAAAGTAGGAGACGTATATGAGCACCATTTTTTATCCCATGAGGAATTTTGATGAAACAATTTAAACTTATCCAACTCACTGTCAGTATCACTTCCGTAAGCATCGTAGGAACTTTCATCTCCTGCATATCCTCTAAATCCAGACGACTTTGGATCCATAGCCTCATCACAACTGACTCTCATTCGCCTCGTAATGTCCCTGGCAATTTCTCTAGCACCTTTAGACATTGGCATTTTGGGAAGCTCCTCATTACATGGTGCATCTTTACTTCTCCATGTCAGTGTTTTGGCAACTCCAACGCTTGAAAATTCCTTCATTTTACTAAAGCTGGGTAGATAGCCATGAGAGGGATGTGATGAACTAGATACACCAGCATTCTGCATTTTTCCAAGGTTTGGCTTCAGAACAACAATCCTTATCGGAATAATCATTGTCTCATTCTCTTCTAATTCAATCTCCGGTGAACTGGGATAAATATAAGACCCATGCCTATCGTGAGGTGCAAGTAGCAGAGCATCTTCGCGTTTTAAATGGCAGCTACTGACCAGATTACTCAAACCATCACTGTCTGATTTCCATGCTTTGGCATTGCCTTCGTACTTGGCAGAATATGACGGCTTCAAAACAGCGATGTGACTTCCAAAAGAATTCAAATGATCAACTTGTGACGAATGCTTTACAAACACGGGACTAGGTTTTTGGAGGTACTTTAACAATAATTCTTTATTGGAGTCTAGCAGATCTAAGGTGTCATCCAGCTCTTTTGAATCCTGAAGGCTTTTATCTGTGGAAAGACGTTTGGCATCAGTAAACTTCTGCTGAATGAATGACATCTCAGGTTTGGTAAGAATTGAACTTGGACTCCATCTTGAAGAACAGCGTCGATTAACAATATGAGATGCTTCCACATCCTCATATACATCCCTGAATTCTTCTTGCTCCAATGCGCTTTTTTTGCCTAATCTGCAATCATGTTGTTTTCTATGCCATTGTTTGTCCTTTGAAGCAATTTTCAGTTCACAGCCATCTGATAACGGTTTTTGTTGTCTATGAACATGCCGTGGAGATGGATTCCCTTCAAGACCCATTAATTTGGCAATGACATTCGGTGATCGTCTCTTGGATTCAATTTCTTTAGACATTTCTTCCGCCAACAACTTCTTCATTGATATCCCAGTGGCTTGGCCCAAGGAACTCTGCCCCAACTTAGGAATGATCTACAGTCATAATATTGCATTACCAAATGTCAAATACTGAAGGAAAATTCTGGATAATCACAGTATGAGAGAAATACAAATAGTCTAGCACAGACCATATAATCCCTATTGCTTCCAGCAATATGAGAACGAGAATCCGAAGACAATCTCGGAGCAGACTTCTGTTGCTGCAACTGTGAAATTTCTGGAACAGATCTCAAATAAAACATGCTCGGTTAGAAATAGACATTTTCAATCGCTTGCACCAACACCTATATGGTACCGGTCTTACATTAACCTTGCCAAGGGAGGAATATATGGAAAAGACTGGGATCACTGGTCAATGTAAAAGGTAATCTACCTCTAGAGCCGTTCATATCCTAAAAACAAAATAGCCGAATGTGCGGCCATTCTCCAAAATATGGCAAACAAAAACATGAATTGATTTCCAATCAAATCATACACATATCAAACTGTGCGTGTATTTATTCCCAAACATTTCAAAATTTTGGGAAAGATGACTTGCATACCTACCAAAGATAGTTTTAATGAGACAAGGAAGAAATTTACGGAAGCTGCTTTAAAGAACTAGGCCCAGCAATCATAACCCATTATGATTAGCGAATTCCGGAGAGGAACAAAGTAATGCCGGCACGCCACCATAATAGAAAAGTAACTAATTCATTCCATTACCCACACAACTTTTTATTTACAAAAGCACAAGACTTATTAGTCACTAATAAACTCGGTATATTTTGGGTACAGCTTCGAAATTTTTTTGCGACGGAAAAGGCAAAAACTGGATCGCAGAAATTACTCATCCTCAGCTCTTTAAAAGCCACGACAAAAAGGGCTATTGAAAGAAACATATAAATTTACCAACTCTAAATTCGTCACACAAATTAAATAATCCAAGATTTATGATAATAAATTCAAAACGTCAAAGTTTCGTGAGAGTAAAATCTGCGGCTTTTACCTTTCCCTTCTTTACACAGAGTAAAAACTTTAAGAACATGGAATTTCTCTTTTACGCATTAAAGCAAGGAGAGAAATCCAACTTTCGCCGGTCCCCGTTGAAGTTTGAAATTTAAAATCAAAGGAAAAAAAAAACACCAAAACCAAATCAAGATGCATCCCATGCTCAGGAATTTGAAGCACTTGATTCTCAGAAGAGAAGAAAAAGCACATAATTACTCCAAAGCACGACAGGAAGGATAAAAAGCAAGACAGCCTACTTAAAGAAAAACCATACCTTGAAGCTCCGAAGCACTCCTGGACTTACTGTGCCGTGTCCTCTCCGTCATTTCCCTTTCAAAAACTCCAACAAAATCCACAGCCAAAGACAAAACGAGAAGAGAAGAAACCAAAGCAAAAGGAGACGAAATTTCCGACAAAAAAATCAGCCAAAAAATGTCGGGAAAAAGCACGACAACGCCGAGGAAACCATCATTATTGCAACGCTAGCTCATTTCCAAAAAACCTACGCAAACACAAAATGGAAAAAACGGTCATTAGCAGATCTTCACGCACCAACTGATCAAGAAGCAGCGCATAATCAATGAACAGCAGAGAAACAGGAAGAATGTGACACTTTGAGAGAGAGAGAGAGAGAGAGAGCGTGGGGTTGGGGTTGGGGTTGGGGTTGGAGGCGGACCATTAATGAGGGGAGAGGACAAGGCTGTTGTAGAAAGGCTCTTTTGAATTGGTGTTTGAACTTTATACTGCATATATATTTAAGTCTTACACGAGGGGAGAGAGAAGACAGCGTGGGTCGAGTCGGACCGGGTTTGATTAGATGGACACCACCATGTGCCCAAGAAATGTGTTGCGACACATCATTCACACGACTGAGGCCGATTTTCTGAAACAATGTGTAATGGATATTATTTAGATTCAGAGATCTATAGTGATTAGTTTTGATCTTTAATGTTATCTAATTAATAAAAATCAACAACTATGTGAAATTATGATACATCTTAAAAAAAAATTTAAAATTTTGAGATTGAGAGGTGTATTGTAGCTAATTTTGACCCAAAATGTTATATCTTAATAGATAAAAAAAAAAAATTTAACTACTATATGAATTTATAATTCATTTTCAAAATTGTCTTTAGATTTTTTATATTACCATACAAATTATAATATTGCACATGATCCAAAGGTACTTTAATAAATCGCATTCAAAGATATTAAGGAAGTGTTTGCAACCACTAAAAAAAAGTGATTGTTAGTTTTTGGCTTAAAAAAATCATTTTTGTGTGTTTCTTAAACCTAAATTATGTGTTAGCTTATGCTTAACATTGAAATCCAAAAGCTAGTCATGTGATGATTATGATTCTCCAAAAGTGATTCTAATAATAAGGTTATTGTTAAAATCACTCTAATCACTTATTTATCAAACACTACCTAACTTTGATTTTTAGATTTTCACATTTGTTTTCAAACACTACCAACTTTTGATTTTTCTTAACTTTTTTATAATCTATAAATTAATCACTTCTACAAAAGCACAATCTATTGCAAACACTCCCTAAAAATGTTAGGATTGGTGGTTGAAATTAGATCGTTTTAATATAGAACCCATATTATCATCTCAATTTCGAAATCCCATAGCTAAAAATTTCAGCATTTCGAAAATCATTCCATAATTCAAAAACATGCTCAAACGACGATCTTTTCTCTATCCAACTTATATATGCTATCGTCATATATGTTAGAACACGTTTATATAATCAAATCTTAATGCTAACAACATCTTAAAAATCAAACATGATAGAACTTCATAAAACTTACGTTAAAACGTAGCACTCGAAGTCGTGATCGCAAATATACGATCAATCGGAAATTCTACCGAGCGGATCGATTTATCGGAGTTGAAAGACTCAAACATGGCTTGAAACCCCTTTCTCTCGTGCAATATTTTTTTCTTGGCTGAGAAATCTGATAAGTCTCCCCTCTTACACGTATATACATATCAACTTTCAAAGAAATTGCACTTTGGCCCCTGAACTTTGGCCTAATTGCAAATCAGTCCCCGGACAAGCGATTTAATTAAATTTCAATCCTAAATAATTTAAGAATATTAGAATTTAATTCTTAACTCTAAATATTCTCAAATTAAATATTCTTGAATTAAAATTAAATAATTTCGGACCTTATCACATTTTAGTCCTTGAACTTCTTCATATTTGCAAATTAGTCCTTTCTCGGATTTCATCCTCAAATTAAATCCTTAATATTTATAATCTTGGAATTTACATCTTAAATTTCATAAATCTTTAATTCAAATATTTTTTATCTTTTAATTTAAGAATTTCGGATATTAAAATCTTAAAATCTGAAAATCCGAAAATTAAATATTTTCGACCCGAAATTGAAATCTATAATTTCCATAAATTCTTTAATTCATATTTTCTCATATTCGGAATTTAAATCTTAAATCCCGTAATTAATAACTTAATATTTTCTGGTCTTACACAAAGTCCTCAATACTAGCGACAATCCAGCTATCTTATCGGATCGATCCAAATCGATTCCATCATCTCAATGGTACAACACATACACTGGGAAAATCAGTGACAACAATCACGCCAGACACTGAAAACACAAGTCTCAGCTGTTGTCTCATCCCATGAATAGAGAAACTGATACTAACCCCGCTAATGCTCATTGAAATCCATAAGCATGTGTCACGACTCAAGGACAACTCTCAAGAATACTGCTGGAAACTGAAAGAGTGGGTGCCCGGTTAGCCAACTTGTGCCTAAGGGCTTTTGTGACTCTATGTATAAACAATCTTTGTTTAATATAATTTACATTCATTAATGACATTTTTTTTTGTCTTTCTTCATATTGTTATATTGTGATATACTATTGATGTTTTGATAAAGACCTTGAATATACTATAGTGTAAGTAAGATGAGATAGTGAATAAAGAGAGATCACTGTTATGAAACACATCTTATAGTCACTGTATATTCTAAACAGTTCCTAGTCAATTGAGCCGTCCGCTAATAAGGATAAGGATCGCTCGAGATTGAGACTAGCATTTGTGATGCCAAGTACCACGTTTCATTGGTAATGGACATGGAGATGTTCAAAGCATGCAAATGGATATTCATATGATAAATGATCGAACTACCCTATTCGGACTTTCCAAGTGGTTATCACTTATTGAGTGGATAAAGTCCGCGGTTTTGGTTGTACACCATTAGTCCTTACTACTTGAAACATCATTGAGACTCTATATGCTAGTACTGTACTTTGACTCGTTTACCGACTCTATTGGGGTCATCAGGTGTCGGGATTGGGTACAGTTATGACACATATAGGAGTCGATGCTTTGTTGTCAAGGATTCACCACATACTTGCGAGTGTGGATATCCTATGCGATCTGAGGAGATATTAGTGTGACGAATCTCTGGCCAGAGTACATGATGTGTTTTAGGTTACTCGGTTTTCCTAGTAACACATGCGATGTCACTATTTGATCTCCAAGATGTAATGCATAGTTATCAAATCTCGAACGACTCTCGATACACCAATGGTTGTTGATTCGATCGGGATATTTGGATGAAAGGACCGTACTGCACGCTAACCAAAATCTACTGGTTCTTGCAGGAACTATCAGTGATACCTAGGGAATCATGGGGCGATGTTGCTAGACGCTCTTACCATGATTCGTTGGGCAAGTCGGAAATTGTTGTTCCGAGTCACAAGGAGTTGTGGGCCCACGGCTAGCTGTATCCCTGAACCATTGAGGGTCACAGAAGTAATGGATTACTAAACCCCGTTGAGATAGTTAAATTTAAAAAGTTAAATTTAATGAAAGAGAAGTTGGACTTCTTAATTAAAAGGAGTGGGATTTCCTAAAATGATATAGGGATGAACATTTTTGGAAATCACTGAATTCGGATTCAGAAAAATTATCTTGACTTTAAAAGATGCAGAAATGGTTTCTGTGCACATTGGTAAAATCAGTTTATCAATCGGAGTCACGATGAATTTTATATTAATTTCTATAGCAATGGGCTTGGCTTGTTGGGCTTAAGTTATGGATTGTGGGCCCTAAAGAGTTAGAGTCCTAATACAATTATAATTTAATCTAGTCTAGAAATTATCTATAAATAAGTATGTAGTGTTTGAAAATCAATGAGAATTCATTCTAGCAATTTTTGAAATACACACAATATATTAAAAGGGATTTTTCGAAAATTCCTACTCCTTTTGAGAATATTCGGTTTGTGATTTTTTACGAAAAATTACATTCTAAATTAACAGATCAAATCTGTTTATTCTCATCGATAAACATCTGATTGATTTCTAGTGCAATCAATCAGAGGGTTTTTGTTTTCTGTTCGTGGACCTTATTCCGGAGATTGATCGTGAAGCCATCGGTTCCCGGGATATACAAGAAGAGCAGATTAAATTCTGTTGGTGTCCATAATCAAGCCGTTGCTTGAAGATGTAAAATATTATTAATTGTGATTATTATTATTTTACTTGCATAATTTAATCGTAAAGTTTTGATACCCATGATATGGAATCGTTTCATATAGAAAAATAAAAATTTTTAAACTTTCGCTGCACCGGGTATCAATTCTTAATTGATCTAAACACATTTTCTAACAGTGGTATCAGAGACAGGTTGCTCAGATCAAACGATTAAATTAATCGATTGTACAAAATTTTTGGCCTCGGGTTTTTGAAACAAAAACAAAATTTTAAATTAAAATTTAATGGGCACATCGGGCAGCGAACGTCGCTGCCCAAGGGCAGCGATTGGATCGCTGCCCAGGGCAGCGCACGGTGCTGCCCAAGGGGCAGCGACGGGCTACCCTGGTTCTAGTTTTTGGTCCGATCGAAAATTGTTTTTGATTGGTTCACGAGTCATCGGATCGAATTGTTCGAGTCCGAAATTTTTAAAATTGATTTTTGGATAAATTTAAATATTTGGAAAATTTATAAATTTATCCGTTAAATTAGATTTTATAAAATTAATTATTTTGGTACAATTGATGATAAGATATGATCTTATGAATGTATTAGATAAAATATGATTTTATCTTTTAATTATGATGCCATTGCATGTTATCCAATGTTTTAATTATTGAATTAATTATTGGATAAAAGGATGATCGATTGCCATGACCAATGTTTTAGGTGTATGTTAGGTAATTTACATTTGGTTTTATTGTTGTTGGGTTTTATTAATGGGCTTGGTTTATAGCCCAATTTGAATTGTCATTTGTAATAAAAAGTGGGCTTGGTTTATGGCCCGTTCCCACCCCTTAAATATGTATCCCCTACTTGTCATCGAAATTTATTGTAAATTTGTTAGACTTAGTGAGAGATAAAGATTTGAAGACAATGGTGGGCCCAGCAGACGATAAAGACCGAAAAAATGTAAATGGAAGCTCAATGTAATAGGATTGCATTGCATACTTGCATATCACCTAGGATTGGACTTAGACTCGTGATTGACAACCACGGGTCGATTAGATAATGGGATCGATCATCCTTAAATAATATATGATATTATTGATGTATGCATGTTTAGACTAAATTGTATGAATTCCGCAAGTATACATAAATTGCATGATGAGACAAATTTTTAAAATTATAAATCTCTCATTTTAAATATGATTTAAAATTGATATCAAGATAAAAAAAAGGGAATTTAAATATTGTTTAAATATTCCTACCTTCCATCAACGATCAATGTATGAGATGCTACCCGCGGGCACGGTCCGGCTCATATTATTGGGGGGGCCCGTTCGTCGGAAAGCTGTACATTGGATCGACACATGTTGTAAGTTGGGTGGAACTCTCATGGGATTGGCTCATATTATTGGGGATCCACATGGCGACCGTTCATCACAACTTAATATTGATGGGTCATCTTGACATGTCACATTAAACGGCGTCATATTATTGGGCCCTTATTGGACATGAGGTAAAAACATGGGGGTTGCTTTGGAAGAAATTGGGCTCTACCTTTTGAAAATTATGGTTGGCTGATATTATTCGGGACTATAGTTTATCAATTGGACTCCATGTTCCCACTAAGGAAACAAGTTTCCCGTTTTCACTAGAGGGTAGTGAAATCGTTAAAATAGTGGGAGCGAAATTCATAAAATTAAATTTCGCCATATTTTATGTCTTAGTAAATTAATTAAACAATCACTGATTATTGTCTGTTTCTTTTCAGTATTTCATTACAATGAATTCGCAAAATCCACTATACTCAATTCTCGAACAAAACAAATTTACTGGCGCAAACTATACGGAATGGTTCCGTAAATTAAAGATTGTTCTAAACTCGGAGAAAATTTTCTACGTGTTAGAAAAGAATCCTCCAAAGGAAGCACCGGCTAATATAAGTCCGAAAGAATTGGCAAAACTTGATCAATGGTGGGACCATGATATCAAGGCTAAATGCTATATGCAAGCTTCAATGTCTGATGAACTCCAGAGGCGATTTGAGGATGCCGTGAATGCTGCTGACATACACATGCACCTCAAGGAACTTTTTGGAACTCAGTCAAGGTCGGAGAGGTATGCCACCATCAAAGAACTCATGACATGTCGCCTGCGAGATGGGACTTCGGTCCGTGAGTATGGGGTACACATGATTGGGCTCATTGAAAAGTTGGTAACACTCGATTTGACATTGGAGCATGAGCTAAACGCGGACTTGTTACTTCTTTCACTTCCTTCGTCGTTTGACGGATTTGTGGTGAACTTCAATATGAACAAGATAGAGGCCACCCTTGAAGAGATGGTCAATATGCTTGTGTCTTATGAGGCCACATTAAAGAAGGATAAACCGATACTCTTGGTTGGATCCTCTTCTTACTCCAAGAAGGGGCCAAGTGGAAAGGGTAAGAAACGTTCTGCCCCACCTAAGAAAATTTTACCACAAAAGAAGGCCAAGACAAAAGCTTCAAACGTGAACATATCTGGAGATGTTTTCCATCACTGCAAGAAACCCGATCATTGGAAACGTAACTGCAAGGAATACCTCGAGCAGTTGCGAACTACAAAGGGTATGTTTTACATTGAAATAAATGTTTCACTTAATACTACTTCTTAGGTATTGGATACCGGATGTGGATCTCACATTTGCAATGATTTGCAGGTGATGACAAGAAGTCGTAAGCTTAGGATGGGTGAGACCCAGCTGAGGCTTGAAAATGGTTCCAGAGTTGAAGCCAAAGCAGTGGGAGACATTTATTTAGTTTTGCAGAACAATTTTAAGTTATTTTTGAGAGATTTTTTATTTGTGCCAGATTTAGTTAAAAACATTATTTCTGTTTCTATGCTTGATAGAGATGGTTTTTCTTGTAATTTTGTGAATGGGATTTGCAATATTTACAAGAATGAATGTTTGATTGGAAATGGAAAACTTGAAAACGATCTATATAACTTAAAATTAAAAGACGTTTCAATTAATTATGTTGATAAACCGGTAACAACAAATAAAAGGAAAAATGATAGTCAAAACCCGGCAAACCTTTGGCATGCTAGGCTAGGTCATATTTCCTCAAGGAGGATGAACAAGCTAGTGGGAGAGGGCATGTTTGATATGTCTGATATTAACTCTCTACCTACTTGTGAGTCCTGCCTAAAAGGAAAAATGACTAAATCTCCTTTCAAAGGGAAGCCTGAGCGTAGTCAAAACCTGTTGGATTTGATCCATACAGATGTCTGTGGACCATTTAGTATCGGTACTAAATTTGGACACACCTACTTCATTACCTTTACTGATGATTATTCGAGGTATGGGTATTTATATTTAACGAAATATAAGTCTGAATCATTTGAAAAGTTCAAAGAATTCAAGGCTGAAGTAGAAAACAAACAAGGTAGAAGTATTAAAGTACTTCGATCGGATCGAGGTGGAGAATACTTAAGTACCGAGTTTTTGAGCTATCTAAAAGAGAATGAGATTCTCTCTCAGTGGACTCCTCCTATGACACCTCAGCTGAATGGTGTCTCGAAGCGTCGCAATCGAACTTTGTTGGACATGGTTCGATCTATGATGAGCTTCACTGAGCTCCCACCTTTGTTTTGGGGCTATGCGCTTGAAACAGCGGTATTGTTGTTGAACAATGTCCACACTAAAGCAGTAGATAAAACTCCTTACGAGTTATGGAATGGCAAAGCTCCTAAGTATTCGTACTTGAGGATTTGGGGATGTCCTGCTTATGTGAAGTAGACAGTGGGAGACAAGTTGGATAGTCGATCCACCTTATGTTATTTTGTAGGATATCCAAAGAATTCAATCGGATATTATTTCTATCATCCTACTGAAACAAAAGTATTTGTTTCGAGGAATGCCACCTTCATGGAGAAGGAGTTCTTATTAGATAAGAAAGGCAAGATGATGGAACTCGAAGAAATTCAAGAAGAACCCGAGATACAAAATAACGATCCCACACCTCAAGAACCTTCAGTGGACACGCCTACACCTAGGAGATCCGAGAGGACTTCTAGACCTCCTGTTCGATATGGTCTTCTTCTTGAAGGGGATCAAAGTGAACCCGACATTGGATGTGATCCAAGAAACTTCAAGGAAGAAATTTCTGATGCGGATTCTAATTTATGGCTTGATGCTATGCAGTCGGAAATAGACTCAATGCATACAAACCAAGTTTGGTCTTTAGTAGATCCTCCCGATGGAATTGTTCCAATAGGGTGTAAATGGATCTACAAGAGAAAACTTGGGCCTGATGGTAAGGTACTTACCTACAAGGCACGATTGGTAGCAAAAGGTTATACTCAAAGACAAGGAGTTGACTATGATGAAACCTTTTCACCAGTCGCAATGTTCAAGTTCATAAGAATCCTTATTGCCATAGCAGCATGGTATGACTATGAGATATGGCAAATGGATGTGAAGACTGCATTTCTTAATGGAAACATTAAGGAAGAAATCTATATGATGCAGCCCGAGGGATTCACATCCATGGGAAGCGAGCATAAGGTATGCAAGCTTCAGAGATCAATTTATGGTCTCAAACAAGCATCAAGAAGTTGGAACCAGAAATTTGATGAAACAATAAAGGACTTTGGTTTCATCAAAAACCTGAAGGAACCGTGCGTGTACAAGAAAGTAGTTAAGGATGCGTTGACGTTCTTAGTGCTTTATGTTGATGACATCCTACTCATTGGGAATGACGTAGGGATGTTGCAGTCAACAAAGATATGGTTATCAGGTAGATTGTAGTAACCCGCATTTCTAATTAGTGATTAATGAGTAGTTAATCACATGATCATATTTAGATTAAGTAAAACATTATTAAGTAAGTTCCTGTTGGGGTAACGGACTTCAGAAATAGATTCAGGACACTCGAAAATAGCCGGGAAGGTCCCAAGGGTTCGGATGGTTCGGAAGCTCCGAACCAAGTCAGGAGGCTCCGAACGGGTTCGGAGGATCCGAACTTAGGATCGGAGGCTCCGAAGTGGATCGGAATCTCCGTCAGTAAGATCGGACGTTCCGACCGTGACCAGGGCACATGTCATTGCTTACATAAATAAGGTGACATCATGGCTGACGTAATATTGGGCGATCGGACGCTCCGAAGGAGGAATCGGAGGTTCCAATCGTGTTCAGACGATCCGAACCAGGTTCGGAGGCTCCGAACGTTGCCTATAAATAGAGGGTCCAAGAATTCATTTTCTCGCACCAATTTCCTCTCTTCTCTCTCGATTCCTAAGCCTTATAACTCAGATCTAGGGAGATCTAGGCGCCCTACGAGGAATCTGGAAGTGGCTTAGTGATCTAGATGTCGTCGCGGAGCTACGGCCTAGTTTTGAGGCTATCGTCAGCAAAGGACTAACAACGAACGCAGGTATAGCTTTGGCATCCTAAAAATATTTAGGAGTATGCAATAGCTTAGTTAAGGCTTTTAGAGCTTAATTTTTGATGCATGGATATTTGCGGAGATGGTTCATCATATGGACCAATAAAACGTGGAGATAACTTTTCTCTCTTTCCAAATCTGACTGTACCTCTAAACGGAGAAATCTTCAAGAAAACTCTGTCTCCCTGATCAAAAGATAGAGGTCGTCATCTGATATTTGCATACTTTGCTTGTCTGTCCTGAGCTGTTTTCATTCTTTTCTGAATAAGCTTCACTTTTTCAGTCATTTCTCAGATCATATCTGGCCCAACATCTGGTACGTCTGAGATATCATCCCAGTACAATGGTGATCTGCATTTATTTCCGTACAATGCTTCAAAAGGAGCCATCTCAATGCTTGTCTGATAGCTGTTATTATAAGAGAATTCTGCAAGTGGTAATGAATCTTGCCAACTAGTACCAAAATCTAGTACTACAACTCTCAACATATCCTCAAGTGTCTGGATAGTCCGCTCTGACTGTCCGTCTATTTGAGGATGATAAGCTGTACTCAGATGCAAGTGAGTACCAAGCGCTTGTTGCAAGCTATGCCAAAAGTGTGATGTAAATCTAGGGTCTCGATCTGAAACAATAGATTTAGGCACACCATGTAATCTTACCACTTCTCGGACGTAGATTTCTGCCATCTGATCATGTCTGTACGTCATTCTGTACGGAATAAAACATGCTGATTTCGTCAAACGATCGATAATCACCCAAATGGCATCGCACCCTCTGGATGAACGTGGTAGCTGTGTAACGAAATCCATGGAAATGTGATCCCATTTCCATTCTGGAACTGATAGACTCTGCAATAGACCACCTGGTTTCTTTCTTTCTGCTTTTACCTGTTGGCAATTCAAAAATTTAGACACAAAATCTGTTACATTTGCTTTCATCTGTTTCCACCAATACTGTGTCTTCAGATCATTATACATTTTCTTGCCACCAGGATGAATACTGAATCGACTGCTGTGAGCTTCTTTCAATATCTACTGTTTCAAGTCTGAAACATCTGGAACAACAAGTCTGTTATTCACATATAAAACATCATCAGCACTGACCTGATATTCAGATTGATGACCAGATCTGACCATAGAAATAGAATTCTGAATATTTTGTTCCTCTTTCTGTGCTTCTTTGATTCTCATTAATAGTTATGGCTCAGCTCTTATAGTACAAACACGAATAGGTCGCATATCTATTTCAAATATTAATCCAGAAATACAACAATCTTCCACCAATTGAGATACATCTATTGTAATGGACTGGACTCGCACCCTCTGCTTTTTGGCCACATCAGGCACTTCTGCTCTGGGCCGGCCCAACCATTTTCTACTCATGGGCCTTCTCCCACCTGGAAAGGGAGTTTCATGCCCTCCCCATGGATAGAACTTGGATCTCTAGGCATAAATCCAAATTCTTATCATCCCTGTCCATTACAAAAAAGGGCGCCCTTTTATGTAATGGACTGGGCCTCTGCTCTGCCATCTCTCAGGCTCTGCTCTGGCCCAGCCATACTCATGTTCTTCTCTCCACCTGGAAAGAAGAGTTTCATGCCCTCCCTAGGACTCGAACTTGTACCCCAAGCATAAGTACAAATTCTTTCGGAGTCCTGGTACCATTGAGGAGATCTCCTCAATGGTACCAAGACTCCGAAAGAATATGCACTTAAAGTCTGGTGGTGCATGTTCGAGTCTTGGGGAGGGCATGAAACTCCCCTATCCAGGTGGGGAGAAGGCCATGAGTGTGGCTGGGCCAGAGCAGAGCCTAGATGATGGCAGAGCAGAGGACCAGTCCATTACATAAAAGGGCGCCCTTTGATGTAATGGACTGGGCCTCTGCTCTGCCATCTCTCAGGCTCTGCTCTGGCCCAGCCACACTCATGGTCTTCTCTCAACCTGGAAAGGAGAGTTTCATGCCCTCCCCAAGACTCGAACATGCACCACCAGGCTTTAAGTGCATATTCTTTCGGAGTCTTGGTACCATTGAGGATAGTAGCTCAAGTGGTACCAGGGATGATAAGAATTTGGATTTATGCCTGGAGATCCAAGTTCTATCCCTGGGGAGGGCATGAAACTCCCTTTCTAGGTGGGAGAAGGCCCATGAGTAGAAAATGGTTGGGCCGGCCCAGAGCAAAAGTGCCTGATGTGGCCAAAAAGCAGAGGGTGCGGGTCCAGTCCATTACAAAAAAGGGCGCCCTTTTATGTAATGGACTGGGCCGCTGCTCTGTGGAGAGAAGACCATGAGTGTGGCTGGGCCAGAGCAGAGCCTGAGAGATGGCAGAGCAGAGGCCCAGTCCATTACACCTATCGTAGACAAGGATAAAGAACATACCTTTCTACTTAAGGCGTCTGCAGCTGCATTAGATTTTCCTGGATAATATTTAATCTTGCAATCGAAGTCTTTCAATAAATCAAGCCATCTACGCTGTCTCATATTCAATTCTAATTGCGAAAACAGATATTTCAAACTTTTGTGATCCGAAAAGATGTCAAACTTCTCACCATAAAGATAATGTCGCCATATTTTCAATGCAAAGACAATAGCGGCAAGCTCCAAATCATGGATAGGATACCGAGTCTCGTGTGGCTTCAATTGTCTCGATGCATAAGCAATAACATGCCCTCGCTGCATGAGCACACAACCCAGACCCTTGTGAGAAGCATCACAATATACAACAAAATCACCCGTACCTGATGGAATTGTCAAGACAGGTGCACTGGTAAGCCTTTTCTTCAACTCCAAGAAACTAGTTTCACAAGCTTCAGTCCAGACATACGGCTTATTTTTCTGAGTCAATTGCGTAATAGGCATTGCAATGCTCGGAAAATCTCTGATAAAGCGTCTATAATAACTTGCCAAGCACATAAAACTCTGTATTTCTGGCACTGATGTAGGTCTAGGCCAATTCAAGACAGCCTCGACCTTGCTTGGATCCACTGAAATCCCATCACCTGAAATAATATGCCCTAGAAACACAACTTTCTGCAACCAAAATTCATATTTCAATAACTTGGCATATAATTTCTCATTTCTCAACATCTGTAAAATTATTCTGAGATGTTCCGCATGATCATGTACATTCTTAGAATAGATCAAGATATCATCGATAAAAATAATGACAAAGTCATCCAAATATTTCTGAAATACCCTATTCATGAATCCCATAAATACTTCAGGAGCATTGGTTAAACCAAAAGGCATGACGATGAATTCATAATGTCCATACCTTGTTCTGAAAGCAGTTTTAGGAATATCTTCATCACGTACTCTCAATTGATGATATCCGGATCGTAAATCAATCTTAGAATAGATAGCTGAACCCTGTAGCTGGTCAAACAAATCATCTATTCGAGGCAATGGATATTTATTCTTGATGGTTACCTTGTTCAATTGCCGATAATCAATGCATAAGCACATGGAACCATCTTTCTTTCGTACAAACAGTACCGGAGGGCCCCAAGATGAAACGCTTGGCCTAATGTACCCCTTAGCCAACAAATATTTCATTTGATCCTTCAACTCCTTCAATTCAATAGGTTCCATTCCGTAAGGAGCTTTGGATATTGGTTGCGTACCTGGCATTAAATCGATACTGAAATCTATCTCTCGGGCTGGAGGTAAACCAGGAATTTCATCAGGAAATACATCAGCAAATTCATGCATCACTGGAATATCTGTTACTGCTGGACTGGATTTCAATACATCGACTGCATAAATAAGAAATCCTTCTGCACCTCTCTGTAATAAACGGATAATAGATAATACAGATATCAAAGGAATCTTGGCTCGAGAACCCTTATCGTAGAATTTCCATTTAGATGTCTTTTCTGGTCTAAATCTGACCACTTTCTGAAAACAATCTACAGTCGCCCTGTACTTGGTTAACATGTCTATACCAATAATACAATCGAAATATGATAATCCAAGTACTATACAATCTATATCAATCACATTCCCGTCATATTGCAACGCACAATTTCGAATCATTCGAACAGAGATAATACCTTCACCCAAAGGTGAAGAAATAGAAACAACAGTAGGCAATGGCTTAGATGATAAAGAATGCATCATAACAAATTTTTCAGAGATGAATGTATGTGATGCACCTGTATCTATCAAAACATAAGCAGGATAACCATAAATAGAGCAGTTACCTGCTATGGCATCGTCAGGTACTGCCTGAGCCTGTTCCTCAGTAAGTGCAAATACTCGAGCCTATTGTCTAGGAGGTTGAGTAATAGTCTGGCTTCCTCCTGCTCTGGTCTGTTGCTGAGGCTGGAATGAATGCACATATTGCCTTTCTGCCTGAGGTGCTGGTCGAGAAGAACTTTCACCCATAGCTCATTGAGGATATACTTTGGCATAGTGACCTGGTTGGCGACAAATATTGCAATTGCTTGATACACCTTTGCACTGATCGATAGCATGTCGTCCACCACAATTACCACAAAACACTCCTGATTCACCAGTTCTCTGACCTGTACCAAACTGTCTCTGTCCACTAGAACTTGAAGAACTACTACCTGCCCGCTTAAACTGTTTCCCTTTAGGCTTCAAACGAGAATCCTTTCTGCCACTGCTTCCTCCCTCAAATCTAGGAGATGGTTGCTGAAACTGTGGAGGATTCTGTGGAACTGATGCTGATACAAGCAGTGGAAATGGCTGGGGAATGAACGGTGTTCCTCGTCGTCGTAATATACCTGCTTCTGCTCCCTTAGCTTTGTTCAAAGTATCAGCAAAGGTATTAGGTCTTCCACTGTTCACCAAGGTAAACACATCTGGAGTAAGGCCATTGATAAACTGATCTGCCATTGCTTCATCAGTTGCTGCTATATGTGGAGCAAACTTCAAAAGACTTGAAAATTTGGCCACATATTCCTCAATATTCAAGTTGCCTTGCCTTAGATTGGCAAATTCAGCACCCTTATCCTTCCTGTAAGAGACTAGAAAGAAACGTTGATAGAACTAAGTTTTAAAAACAGTCCAGGTGATAGTCGTACCTTGTTGTTCTAACGCTCGTTTTGTTGTAATACACCAACTTTTAGCAACATCGTGAAGTTGATGCATTACCAATCTGATACGACGATCATCGGTATAATCAATTGACTCAAACAGTTGTTCGATATCTTCAAGCCAATTCTAACAATCCACTGAGTTTTCCGTTCCCTTCAATGTTGGCGGGTTGAATGACTGAAATCGCTTCAGTAAAGTCTCCATTGGAGTAGCAGTAGGATTCAAAGGATCAACATATGTACTACCCTGTGCATTCTGGGGTTCAACCGCTGGCGGTGGTACTGGTGCTGGTTCAGCTGGAGGAACCACTAATGGCTGTCTAATGGCCGATGCTTTACGGGGAGGCATATCTGATTGTCAAACAGATTAGTGCATAAACAATATCATATGCAGCAATTTATTCCATCCTTCTCTGATAAGCATTCTCATGAGAATTCAGGTTCTGACTGAGTATACTCTAGAATACAATTGCATATATAGCATGCAGTAGCAATGAAACCACATAATCATGCAATCATATAAATCTTGCAATATAAAACATGCTAGCATATAGTGCACATAATCAGATACAACATGTAATCTCATGTGATATCAAACAATCGGACAGACTCAATCTACCCGCTCATCAACTTCTATCTAAATCCAGAAACTTAGGCTCTGATACCACCTGTTGTGGGGACCCGGGTTGCTAATCTTATCTTAGGGCAATTTATTATAATTTACAATTAATCAAGTACTTAACAGAATTAAGGAACCAAGAGCTAAACAAAATTTAATAATTTTTTTTAAAATACACTGTCTCGCTCGATCGGCAAAAGTTGCCCGATCGAGCGAGCTCAAACTCGAAGCTCTCGGGTCCAGGACATTCTTGGCCTCGCTCGATCGGTGAACTTTAGCCGATCGAGCGGCCAAGAATATCAACTCCTCTGTTCTGCAAAATACATGGCTCGCTCGATCGGTGAATTTCACCCGATCGAGCGGGCTTCAATTCTTGAAAAATCTGCTGCTAACAAAGTGCTGTAAAAGGTAGAAACAATAACTATAATCTCTTGTATAATCTACCAAATAAGATACATGCTATCTCATAACATCTTATAAGCTTCCATACACAATCTAAGACATATTCAACTACTTATACAACATTCTTGTATTTGTTCTAACATGGTTCATCAACTCAAAGTATATGTAGTGCTGCTAAAACCCGTGTCCTCACATGCTACAACTCTATCTCGAGCCATCACTGTCTCTTCTGACTAGCTCCTGCCCCACCTATTGCCATGCACACATACAAAACAAAGCAATAGCCGGATACCTCCGGTGAGAATAAAATCCCAGTATAAACAACATAAAGCGGGAGATAATAAACGTGAATGCAATGCATATGGCAAAAGAGGCTATCAAGCTGATATAAATAGGATATAAGTTCTTTGGGATCCCGAGGAAATAAAATCTTTAACGAACACCAACTCACCCAATCGAGGTGAAGTTAAATACATTATTTCCTCTGACTTTGGTGCAACTATAGTGAGTTTTCTGGCTCTGGAAGTAAGTCTACAATCCGTGCCACTCAACTACAGCCCTCAAAACGTCATATGCACTCTAGGCTTTTCAACCCTCTGTGCTTTTCAGGTTGGAGTTCAAGATGAATGCAACATGTTCTGTATGAATTAAATGCTCTAAAACATCTTGAACAACTAATCACATAAGCATGTAAAGCAATCAAAGCATCTAATCACATAAAATACATAATCAACCAAGTATGTGATTAACAAGGGAATACTCGAAACAATAGCTATTTCGAGTGTTCTATCCCATCTGGATTTGCTGTCATTTATACCTTTCGATGTCGAGTCTTAAAGTACTTCAAATCTGTAAATACAATCAACAACAACATGTCAAAATCTGCTCATCTTCTCAACTTCATTTCAAATATAATGCTAGCAAACCTTGCTTCAACTCCTTCTCGGTTCGAATCGGGATTCTCGAGTCGTCAATCTTCGAATGAAAGCTAAGAAATAACATATCAAATAACTAACAAGATCAGATGCAACTCAAACCATGCTCCTTTTAATCAATAATAACAAAGTCTCGACATTTTGCGAATCGACGGTGTAACGGCTACAAACCGGCAATCTAAACAATATCCAAAACAATCCAACAATCAAGATCACTTATAATCTCATATCAATATCATCAAAAGCATCATAATCAGATAGGGTAGGGTTCAAATTTTTCTTGCTAAAATCATATAAAATCCGAACGATAGTCTTTTTCCGAACCGTCTGCGAATACGTAATCGGTACAGCTCATAAATGCTTATATCTTAAAATCATAAATTTCCATCTTCAACATACAAATAAAGTCTGAGAAAGATGAATGAAACTTGTACCAAAACGAAGGTCTCGGAGCAGTGATCACATGTATATATTTATTCGGAATTTCTGACAACCGGAGCGCAAGTTATCGGAGCTTGAACGGGACAAAAATGGCGTCCAAAGGTTTCAGCCGTGTAATGCCTCTTTACCCTTTTCTTCTGATGTTTTCCACGTGAAAAAGAGATAATTCAAGTCGAGAATTAGATATATATTGCATATTTGCACTTTAGTCCCTGAACTTTTGGCTATTTGCAATTAAATCCCCGGAAAAGCGATTTAATTCAATTTCAATCCTTATTCATTTAAGAATATTAGAATTTAATTCTAAACTCTAAATATTCCCAAATTAAATATTCTCGGATTAAAATTAAATAATCTAAGATTAAAATTAAATAATCCTGGGCCTTACATTACTCTGAGCAGATAGGTTTTGACCTTTGGATTACTGCTAGACGTGTGGATCTAGTAGGTGGACGGATTTCTACCAGCGATGACTCGGGGTTATCATCAGAGTTGTGGTTAGAATTTCCTTGTGATAGGAATTATCCAAGATACTGAATGGGATACTGATTCAAGACTTAGACTCGAATACGAGGACTACACCATGATGATTGGGGATATCATCTGACTAGTATCATATTAGAAATATGATTGGATTCTCCTGATATTGAAAGAGTGGGTGCCCGGTGAGCCAACTTGTGGCTAAGGGCTTTGATGACTCTTTGTATAAACAATCTTTTGTTTAATATTATTTACACTTTTATTAATGGCAATGACTTTATCTTTCTTCATATTGTTATATTGTGATATACTATTGTTGTTTTGATAAAGACCTTGAATATACTATAGTGTATGTAAGATGTGGTAGAACATGGAGATGTCTATCATGAAACACATCTTATAGTCACTGTATATTCTAAACTGTTCCTAGTCGATTGAGCCGTCCGATAATAAGGATAAGGATCGCTCGAGTTTGAGACTAGCATTTGCGATGCGGAGTACCACGTTTCATTGGTAAGGAACATAGAGATGATCGAAGCATGCAAATGGATATTCATATGATGAATGATCGAACTACCCTATCCGAACTTTCCAAGTGGTTATCACTTATCGAGTGGATAAAGTCCGCGGTTTTGGTTGTACACCATTAGTCCTTACTACTTGAAACATCATTGAGACTCCATATGCTAGTACTGTGCTTTGACTCGTTTACCGACTCTATTGGGGTCATCAGGTGTTGGGATTGGGTACAGTTACAACACATATAGGAGTCGATGCTTTGTTGTCAAGGATTCACCACATACTTGCGAGTGTGGATGTAGTGACCCATCCCGGATCCACTATCTAATCAGAGTTAAGAGCATAATTAAGCATGCATTAAATAAATCGCTGCGGAAGTCTTAAATACAAAAAGACCGGCGGAATACAACCGGCTAAACAAACTCGATTATACAACCCAATCGAATTTAAATAAAACCTACAGCTAATCCTGCTGTCTTCAAGGTCACTGGCTACTCCAGACTCCTGGTGCTCAATCCTGCACCTACACCTGCCCCGTCGAATAGGGTATCCAAATATACAGAAAATACTGGACATGAGCTCTAAGCTCAATACGAAAGCACGGATAAACATACAAATATGATGCATGCAAATGACAGGGTATCCATATCTGGGATAACTGTATACAAACTACTCAAACTGGCGCCTGGGATATAAGCTCGTCACATCGGGGTAGCTAACCACTGTGTGCGACCACTCATTCCCGAATCACAGACGCGGACCACGGAGTCCTTCCGGTATCAGTACCTAGGGGTACTCGATATCAAACGTCCTAACAGGGCTGAGCAACCCTAACTGGCTCATCTCGAAAGGTATACAGATGTACAGACACAAGATGATATGCACATGCCGCATAACAATAATAACATGCAAACACATAAATGCAACATATAAGCATGCATATCCGCTGGCAATCTCAGTCAGTACTTACGTACCTTTCTAAGGTAGTCCTAGTAGTCCCACTCTAGGTTCCAAGCCTATCATCAAGTCTACAATGCAAATACCCATGCATCATTCAATAAGCTCTAAAAGCCTTAACTAAGCTATTGCATACTCCTAAATAATTTAAGGAGACCATAGCTATACCTGCGTCCGTCGTTAGCCCACTGATGGCGACTATCCCGCAACTAGGGGCACACCCTTGCTGCAGCTCCACATCCTCGAGCACTACTCCGCTACACGAGCGCTGCTCCGCTACTCGAGCACCGCTCCGCTACTATGTCAAACACTGTCTGACTATACTAAAATATATTCCCTACTCCAACTCTAAAATAAGAGTACCCAAAGCCCTAAAATAGAGCAACTAGGCGAAGGAGAGGAACTCGGAACTGGCAAGAAATGAGGAGCTCGGACCTCATATTTATAGGCATCGATCGGAAGCTCCGTTCCTCGATCGGAAGCTCCGTTCGTTTAGATCGGAAGCTCCGTTCCCCGATCGGAAGTTCCGTTCGCTACGTGTCAATTCGGTCCACATGCAACCACACACCTGTCATCGACAGCCATCGGAAGCTCCGATCCTGATCGGACGTTCCGATCTCCCTGCTTCCGATGTGGTTCCGAACTCACCAAGATCGGAGGCTCCGATCCTAGATCGGTGGTTCCGATCCCACTCGAGTCATGAAACCCTCTAAGCCATTTTCGAGTGTCCTGGATCCATTTTTGGAATCCGTTAACCCTTCTGGAATTTCCTTAATCATGTTTCACTTAATCCCGACATGATTATACGATTTAATTACTCATTACTCATTAGTTTTGGATACGGGCCACTACATTCCCACCACCTTAAAAGGATTTCGTCCTCGAAATCTAAGGTAAACCTCGGAATATAGTACAAACCACTTGTCCAATTCAGCAATAGTTCCGGTTCCAAATATTGGGTCGAATAACCTTCGACAGACCCAATCCTTGATAAAATAGTGTAACACTATTGACTACCGTCAGTTATCCATCGATAACCTCAACAACACGGCACCTTCGGTCCAAATTGCCCATTGAATCATTCACACTGCCTACAAATCTTAGCGATGACACCCTTGCTAAGATAGTAATTAATCAGCAGTTATCTATAGATATGTACGAACTCCATCGCAGTCCAACTAGAGAACAAGATACAACACATTGTATCTCACTGGTCTAACGGTAACATCTCATCTCTTGATGTTATCGAAAAGCCCTAAACAATCGACCTAGATTCAACTCTCGGTCAAATCCTAGATATCCTTTTTCCAAGAACTCGTGTGAGTTACTTTTTATCACGAAGGATAAAATATATTTTCCAAAACAGTACCTTATGCGAATAGAAATGGCAGCCACCGGCCACCCGCTCGCAAAGCAATCGCACCACTGCACGCGACTCTAACCATTTGAAATCCTTAGAATAATTGCGATAAACCTTGATCCGAATCTCGCCATCGTAGATAGCATCTACTCGATTACATTAGTCATTCTGCCATGGGTAACAACAAAATCCTGACAATTCCTGGCATCATAGTATGTACTTTCTGTAAGAGTGGGTGCCCAGTGAGCCAACTGTGTGGCTATGGGCTTTGATGACTCTTTGTATAAACAATCTTTTGTTTAATATTATTTACACTTTTATGGCAATGACTTTATATTACTTCATATTGTTATATTGTGATATACTATTGTTGTTTTGATAAAGACCTTGAATATACTATAGTGTATGTAAGATGTGGTAGAACATGGGGATGTCTATCATGAAATACATCTTATAGTCACTGTATATTCTAAAACCGTTCCTAGTCGATTGAGCCGTCCGATAATAAGGATAAGGATCGCTCGAGTTTGAGACTAGCATTTGCGATGCGGAGTACCACGTTTCATTGGTAGGGAACATGGAGATGTTCGAAGCATGCAAATGGATATTCATAGGATGAATAATCGAACTACCCTATCCGGACTTTCCAAGTGGTTATCACTTATCGAGTGGATAAAGTCCGCGGTTTTGGTTGTACACCATTAGTCCTTACGACTTGAAACATCATGGAGACTCTATATGCTAGTGCTGTGCTTTGACTCGTTTACCGACTCTATGGGGGTCATCAGGTGTCGAGATTGGGTACAGTTACGACACATATAGGAGTCAATGCATTGTTGTCAAGGATTCACCACATACTTGCGAGTGTGGATATCCTATGCGATCTGAGGAGATATTAGTGTGACAAATCTCTGGCCAGAGTACTTGATGTGATTTAAGAAATGGTTTCTTAGTAGCACATGCGATGTCACTAATTTGATCTTCAAGATGCATTGCATAGTTATCGAATCTTGAGCGACTCTCGATATACCAATGGTTGTTGATTCGATCGGGATATATGGATGAAGGGACCGTACTGTACGCTAACCAAAATCTACTGGTTCTTGTAGGCACTATCAGTGATACCTAGGGAATCATGGGGCGATGTTGCTAGGCGCTTTACCATGATTCGTTGGGCAAGTCGGAAAGTGTTGTTCCGAGTCACAAGGAGTTGTGAGCCCACGGCTAGCTGTATCCCTGAACCATTGAGGGTCACACAGTGTAATGGAGTTTTAATCCCCGTTGAGATAGTTAAATTTAAAGAGTTAAATTTAATGAACTAAGGAGTTGGACTTCTTAAATAAGAGTAAGGGAGTAGGATTTCCTAAAATGACATAGGGATGGACATTTTTGGAAACCACTGAATTCGGATTCAGGAAAATTTATTTTGACTTTAAAACGTGCAGAAATGGTTTCTGTGCACATTGGTGAAATCGTTTCATCAATCGGAGTCACGATGAATTTTATATTAATTTCTGAACGAGCGGGCTTTGCTTGTCGGGCCCCAGCTTATGACTAATGGGCCCTAAGGTGTTAGTGGCCTGCATTATAAATAAGTTATTTCAGTACAGAAATTACAGACAACAGGTCATAATTTTTGAGGAGAAAAAAAACGAAACCCTAGCTCTCTCAAATAGTATTTCGGCCGCCCCTTGCTCTGTCACAGAGAAATTCCGGTCTGTGATTTTGAATCGCAGTAAGGAATAACGAATCAGATTCGTTTATTCTCTTCGCAGAAAACTTCTGATAGATTTTCTAGTGCAATCTATCAGAGGGATTAAACCTCTGTTCGTGGACCTGATTGAAGGAGTTCATCGGTTCCAGGGAGAGACAACAAGAGCAGATAAAATCTGTTGGTGTCCAGTAATCTCGTTGCGAGATTGAAGGTAAAATTTAATTAATTGT